>NC_048226.1:45493679-45647414 GCF_002007445.2 Ailuropoda melanoleuca
AACCGCGCCGAGCCCGGGCGGGAGTGGCCCCGCGCAAGCAGGGAGCGGCGCCGCGCACTCCAGCCCGGAGGGCACCTCGAGGGAGGGCGCGGGGCGCAGCCTTCTGGTCTCGGCGGCTCTGAAAAACGCCCCGGGGGCCGGGAGCCGGACTGCCCTGCGCGGGGTGGGTGCGGACGCGGACGCTGGACTCGTGCGGGGTTCCGGGCGTCGAGATGAACATCGTGGTAGAGTTCTTCGTGGTCACTTTCAAAGTGCTCTGGGCGTTCGTGCTGGCCGCGGCGCGCTGGCTGGTGCGGCCCAAGGAGAAGAGCGTGGCGGGCCAGGTGTGCCTCATCACGGGCGCCGGCAGCGGCCTGGGCCGCCTCTTCGCGCTCGAGTTCGCCCGGCGCCGGGCGCTGCTGGTGCTCTGGGACATCAACACGCAGAGCAACGAGGAGACGGCGGGCATGGTGCGCCACATCTACCGCGACCTGGAGGCGGCCGACGCGGCGGCGCTGCAAGGTAACTCGGACCTGCGCCGGATCCAGCCTCTCCCCACCCCCGAGCCGTCCCCGGGAGGGCCCGAACCCCCACTGCCCTGGTCAGCCCGGCTCTCGAAGAAGAGAACCACCCCCTCGTCTCCTGCGAGTGGAATTTGCCCCCTGAGAAAGGAACACGGTCGCCTCTGTTTTAGAAGGGGGAAGGTGTGCCGAACCCTCGTCTTTACGGAGGTCCTGTCTCTTTGAGGACGAATGTCGGGTTTCCTAACCCCTCTGAGGATAGAGAAGGCAGAGGGAACTTGCTAGCACCGGTTTGAATCCTAAAGAAATGGCTCAGTCGCGTTTGCGATGGGGGACTAAAGTGTCTGGGAAGTTGTTCTCACACTGGACTGATGCATGTATCTATGTTACTGTGGTCTGAACCGCTGAGTCTCGGGCAGCATTGATGATTTCACTATAACTTTAGCCACAAGAAAATAATTAACATTGTTTCACCAGAGACAAGTAAGTGCTTTAGTTATATAGTCAGCCTGATTGAAAGATGTCCTACCTCTTTCAAAGCGCTTGAAAAATTTAAGCCTCGTAAATTTATTTCATGTTTTTGATAACCTCAGGAAATCTGCCTCACAGTATATTTATTAAATAACGTGGATCTGAGATTTTTTTTTAAA
The DNA here is from genome assembly GCF_002007445.2 of Ailuropoda melanoleuca. Lineage (NCBI taxonomy): Eukaryota > Metazoa > Chordata > Mammalia > Carnivora > Ursidae > Ailuropoda > Ailuropoda melanoleuca. Next base: position 45,494,830 of record NC_048226.1, read on the forward strand.
CCAAAGCAGAGACTATAACCAACCATAAATATTGGTCTAGGAAATTTGATAATGGCTCTTACTTTTTGATAAAATTTTTCATTTCCAGAGAAAACATATATGGAGAAGATTATCTTGGACACCACCCCTCCCCCATATCGATCATTTTTCAGCAAAACTATTGGCACCTGCCTTTTAGGTCAGAAAATCAAAGGTCAAAAATGTTACATTTTCAACAGTGGTATGGAGGGGTAGCAAATACAGATTTTTGTGCTCCCTGCCAAAACCTAAAAGAGAAAGCTGTTTGAAAACCAGGAAAGAGAATTTTGGTTTTTAAATTGAGATCTTAAGTGGTAAATTGCATATTGACCTGTTAGTTTGATTTATATGGGCTGCTTCTTAGGAGAGCTTAGCTATTCCAGTTAGAACAAACCAGTGATCTCCATTCTTTCATGAGAAACTTTAGGTTCATTTCTTGGCTTCGGGTGACTTCGAATTGTTAACTACAGTTTTGCTTTGTGAGCCTTAAGGAGAGTTTCCATTTTGAGGGTGCTGGTACTAAAAGGGTAAAAGCCGGTTCTGGCCACTGTTCCTCAAAAAAGAGGAGTGTGTAATGTTTGCGTTTGGGAGGAGGGGGTGTTACTCTCTGGGCTGAGATCAGTTCTTTCCAGGTGTCTTTAGCTCCAGGAAGCTGATCCCATGAGGTCTGACTTGTATCGGGCTTGTCACAATTACATGATTTTCCCCTAAGCAAAGTTATCCAGTAAATTGCTGTAATTCCCAAAGACTTTGGGGGGAGGAAGGCAGCTGTAAGTTCAGTCATTGGCAAGCCTCAGGGTGTTAGAAATTTGAAGCTCACTGTAGTATTTTTGTTTTGTGTGATCTTTGTCCTACTGATTGCCATGTGACTCACGTTTTGCACCCCCCACCCCCTTCTCTGTTCCATTTTTTTCCCCTTCATCTGGACTTCTGAGGACAGCTGGGAATGGTGAGGAAGAAATTCTGCCCCACTGTAACTTGCAGGTTTTTACCTACACCTGTGATGTGGGAAAGAGGGAAAATGTCTACTTGACGGCAGAAAGGGTCCGCAAGGAGGTCGGCGAGGTCTCAGTCCTGGTCAATAATGCCGGCGTGGTCTCTGGGCATCACCTTCTGGAATGTCCCGATGAGCTCATTGAGAGAACCATGATGGTCAATTGCCACGCACACTTCTGGGTAAATATAAACATCCTTGTTTTTATTACTAGGCCCTCCTCAATGAGAAGGTTGGGAAGGAGCCAGAATTCAGTACCAGCCTGAAAGACACCTGTACTGTTTCACCACAAAGCTTCCTTCTAATTTGTTATTTCCCCATGGTGAATTACACTGTATTGCCAGTTACTATCAAATAATTATTTTCTACCCCGTCCCATGCAGTCTTTCTGAAGAGGGTAAAGGACTGAACATTTTGAGCTAGTTTTGAAAGATTGCCATAAAAATAACAAGAGGGAGCATAAAATCCTGGGTTTGTTTATTTTACTTTCTGTTGAGTTTGTAAAACATTGGTCGTTCTTATGAATTCCTGAAGTCAGAGTTTAGGCTTCCAAATTACTGCTCAGCCACATTTTAGGAAGTGCCAGAGATTCTGAGATCAGCATTTGTGGTCCACTGGGAGTGGTCAGGCCACCCTGGCAGTCACTTAACATCCCTTGACCATCCACAGGGTCTATGGTATTGTCCTGATGGAGTACATCTCAGAACTTTCTCAGCTTACAAGGTGCCTCTCTTAGGAGAATAGAGGTCACCCTGCTAGGAGCACAGAGTCACTATATAAGGGGCAGGAGAACGGTGAGACTTGGGGAACCAGGGACTTACACCACCTCAGCTTCTAACCATCAGAGCTACCACAGCATCTAAGGATGAGAGGGAAGGAGGGCCTTCTAGCTCTGGGGACCAAACGAATCCTAGTTTTCCAGCTAAACTTCAATAATGGTAGGTGTGAAGCTCTCCCCTATACCTGTACGCTGTTGACCTTCTTTATTCTCTTCTTCCTCCACAGTAATTCCCCTTTACTTTTGTAGACAGGTAAGAGCCAATAAAGAAAGGGTAAGGAGATAGGATTTTTGTTTTTTGTATTTTCCATAGGTGGATTAGCCTTCTAATGGAACACAACAAAGAACTGTTTCTTCTAAATAGGTCACATTAAACCTCATTAATTTTTTAGCAACTGCTTAAAAACTTAATCTGGCTTTACAAGTACTTATTCAAATGTTGTTCCTTGAACATCAAACCATTTCTCTGATCCTGAAAGAAGCTTACTTTAATGTTTTATTTTAAAACATGAGCTTTATTTCAATTCCAAACCTCTAGAAATGAACACACAAGTGATGTGAGCTAAGTCATATGGATGTTTTAAATGAGTGCAGAGATTACCAAATACAGTTTGGGGGGATTTAAGTGTTCTTGTGCATGTGGGCGTGTGCATAGGTGTGTGTGTGTGTGTGTGTGTGAGAGAGAGAGAGAGAGAGAATGTATGTGTGTGTGTGTGTGTGTGTGTGTGTTGTGTGCAGTGGGGGAGGGGAACTGAATAAAAGTTCTTGTTGCCGTGGGGTCCGTAAGAACAAGTGGCAAGGGTGGGTCCGGTGAGTAAAGGCTGGTACAAATGAATAAACTTGGCAATATGGTATATCAAGAATCTTATGTATTTATAATTCTGAGTAAAACAAACAATCACCATTTGAAATGAGACATATGAATTGCAGGTGGACTTGTAGTTTGCATAGTAGAATGGTTAAGGATGAAGCTGCCTTAGAAACTCCAGCTGATTTCAGTCAATTCATCATCCTTAAATAGATACACAGCCGTTGGCAGGCTGGTTGTGAACCACTAACACCGGGTCTGTTTTTTTTTCCCCCAGTAACCTTTGATTGAGATGACCCTCGGTTTCTGAACTATAAACTTTTACCTACACGATGCTGTAAAGTTTAGCCAGCTTGCCCACTTTCTCTGCGTGATTTTTTTTGCTGAATTGTAAAATTTCAAATGTAACCACACTTTTAAAGAAACCCTATACAGTCTGCAGTTAAATACTTTTAAGAAGAAAGCAGCCTCTTTTTGCTAGACATTCTATGAAATGAGAGCTAATTAATAATGTGTTAAGCGCAGATAATCCGTAGCTTTGGCTTTGAAAGTGAGTATTAATTGATAAACTGTACCTTAACATTAGACTACTTTCTAACCTAAGGAGAAAATGGAATCATATCTCCAATAGAAAAAATTATTGTGGAATTGAATCTGTATACTGAGGAGGAACATACCACCTTCCCAGAGTCGTTACTTTGCTCTGAGATGTTGCTTAACTGCACAATTTAGGGAGTTCTTGGAAGCCTTGACAGTAATGACGTCACTTCATATTAAAATATGGGAGGCTCCTGAATTCTCCAGCTGTTTTTCCCCTAAGCATCTAAACTTAAGAATTTATTTTCAATACTGAGTCAGAAAATTCATTTTAGAGTTGGAATTTCTGACTTATTGCCGAGCCTTACAAACCCTTTAAGAAGTTGAGATCTGGCAACTAAAATTTAGAAGAAGTCTTACTATAATTTTTACAGTGATTTGGCGGGGGAGGGGGGTATTAAATAATGTAAGAGCTACCTGAATTCAGCTTCCCTTCCAGTAGTCCTCTTAGGCAAAAATGTTTGTGACAGCTGTCTAAAGATATATTGGCATGTGCTGTTTTCCTTCCAGAGAAAATAACCAGTGTGTCTTTTTACTGTATCTGGGTGGGGAGAAGATGTTGCCCCATACATTTTATTTAAAAAATCAGCGGAGCAAAGAGTCGTTTAGTCATTTGAACGGATAGTCTTGAGCCATACGTCTAAGTAGCAGTTGCTGTCTGTTTTCATAAAATACTGAATGGTATGTTGAGCCTGACCCAGCGGTAAAGTTCTATGCAGTGAAATAGAAAACCACGTGAACTGCCACTGAAAAGCTGTGGGCGCTCCTACTTCCAAGCCCTTCTACTACTGCCTCTCCCTTCAACACCCTCTTCCTCCACTCCCGTACCTTTTAAGTCCTAGCACAAGTTCCTAATATAGTCTTCCCTGCCCACTCCAGCCCTTTGCTGGCATTTTTGCATATCAGAGCTGCAAGGATCCTTAGAGATCATCTTGTCCCAACCCTTGTTTTCTGATGAAGCTGCGGTTAAATGGCTTGTCTAAAGCTTTCTCTCTTCTCGCCATTAATCTCTTGCAGCATCTGTTCGTTCTCACCCCTTGTGGCATAGTATGTGCTCTTTGGCATAATTTTTTTATGCATCATGCCCTGAAATTCCAAAATAGATGGCAAGCTGTCTGAAGGCAGTTTGTTCTATCCTTCCTACTTGTTTTCCCCTGCTTGGAATAGAACTCCATTCCTAAGACTCAATGAACACTCAATAAATGTTTGAAGATATAGGCCAGACTTCTGCTTAAAGATTCAGAAGATCGCGTACTCAGAGGATGCTCACAGGAGCCCGTCTTCTGACATTTCGAAAGGTAAGCCTTATGGCGAACTAACTCATGCTGTGCAAGATTGTGGAGATCTCAGAGTGGGGCTGGCTCACATTCACAATGGTTTGTATCTCCTTTTGTTTTGCTACACACCTTTTCCATTCTCCCTGCCCCACCCGCGTGCTCACATTTACTATAGTGTATTAACTCTGCTCATTGGTGTGAGGCTAGCGACTTTGAGAAGGCCGGTGTTGATAACCCAGTTGGAATCAAGCTCAGATCGAACGTATGGCAACCATTCATTCCTCCCAGTTGGCTGGGCCTCAAGGAGAGGATTCCCGCTGCAAGTCCCCCCTTGATTCTTAACCTCATACTGTTTATTTCCCTGCACATTGAAAGTTTTTGCTGTGCTCAGCATTATTCTACAGAGCCCTCTGGTCTACTGTGATGCTTTCATCCTCCAGGATTCTGCTATCACCAGCAGCTCTCCTAGGAACCTTCTCTTCGTGGCCAGTCAAGAAGTGGTAGGTTTGGGGTAGGCCCTAGTCAGTATAATCTGTTGTGCAACATTCACATCAGGGTTAGCACAAGACCAAGGAGAATGTATGCAACACGATGCACTTTAATGTTGGCATAATCATAGCAACCATTTACTTAGGTGCTCTCTCTGGCTCTGTGCGCTGCAAAAGCTTGAAATTAACCTCGCTCCTCTCCTTTGAAACATGGCAAGTTGCCTCCACACAGGAGTTGCAAACCTGTATTTTCCCCAAAACATTAATATTGCTTCACTTATTTTTTAAGAGGAGTAGAATCTTACTTAGCTTGCCATTTTCACAAGACAGAGTTTATCTGTAGATCCTTTTTGACCAAAGAGCTGCATTTGGCCTTTATACGTGAGCAGCAAATTGATCCCTGATTAACCAAAAGGGGGAAGCAAAAGCATTTAACTCCAGGCCTTTTATGTTCTGAAGAAATTTTGCATGGTAAAGGGCTAAATCTGTCAAATAGCTAGTCGGTAATTTACTTCTATTGATACGGTAGTCAGACAAGATAATTGGTAGTTAATTAATAGACCACTTAACTTAAAAGGTTTCACAGTTTTAAAATACTAATTACTGAATTAGGCATTTATCTATATCCAAATGTCTAAAGTCTATTTAGTTAAAATCCATCCAGGAAAAGTAAAAGCCCACCAGCTAGATCTGAGTAATGTAGCACTTAAAGACATTAGTGCTATGGTAGTACCTAATATCTCATGAATGGTCCCTAATCATTAATGTTTAAGTTCCTATGTGATTTACTGGTTTTTAATCTCAAATGCTGTATTGTTCTCTGGTTAGAGAAACCTAGTTTTGTTCAAGGCCTCTTAGATTTAGAATTTAAAAAAAACATCATTTCTAAAGTATTCATATAAAACTACTTGACCAGTACTTACTCCTTCAAACCATAATATTAATTGTTATACCATATATTTTATAAGGTATTATTTTCCTATCTTAGGATAACTACTAAAAAGTTGGAATTCACGGCCAGTTTTTAAGTCTATACTAGAACTGGCTTCTGTTGTTAAATAAATATCATATGCATAAAATTCAAATGTTTGAGCTTTAGAAAGATTTTTTAGGTCTTGAGCTGAACTGTAAATTGACAAGGGGCAAGCATACTTTATCTTATTAATTCTTGTGGTCCCATTTAAAAACGTCTCTCAGGTAGCAACCATTCAGATACTTGGGACCGTATCCCTAACAGGGTCTTCTCATAGCTTTGTTTCCTAACACAAAATAAAATCATCTGCCCCTTAAACATCAAGTTTTTATATTTGGTATGTTACATGGTAGGCCCAAATTGTTTCTATTGCTACTAGAAATCGGCATCTATGACATGATAAAATGTCACTTTACATAACTGGTATGAGCAGGGCACCATCGTATAAAGATCCTTGCAACATCTTTGATATGTGTTTGAATGTGTCTGGTTACCTCAGTTGTTCAGAAAACATTGCTAAGTAACCAAGATCATATGAAGAAATAGCAGTGCCCCCCTCATTGCCAAATCTAATGTGCAGCTTTATCTTTCTACAAAATGTGATCCTGTTAACCATCTCTGAAACTCCAATCTTTAGTTTCCATGATAAGCCCACTTTCTCCTGCTTCTCTTTTGTCCTCCCAGTCCTCTTGGCCTCCCTGCTTCTGAGATGTAATGACTAGGACTACATGTGCAAACCTCTTCTCACTGCGTACCTCTGGTGGGCTCATCTGTTTATTTCAGTGGCTTCATCTGATTTCTGAGACAGTTTCCAAGTTCACACAACTGTCTTGGCTGTTCCACTCATTTCCTACGATCAACAAGTCTCAAAACTGAGCTAACTCCTTTTTGCCCCTTCTTGAATCCCCTGGTATGGCCAGTACCAGGCTTGGGAACACCAGCAGTATCTTTGATTCTACATCCTGCCCACATTCGTGGGTCCTGACTGTTCTGTTGCTACCGTGTACTTTGATCCCCTCCTTCCCAGTCCTCTGTCCTCCCCTGTGTTTCCATCATCTCTAGCCTGGACTTTGGAAAGAGTCTCTGAACTTCTTTCCCCATTCCCAGCTTTCGCTCTTCAACCTATGGTATCTAAGCTGACTCGAATTTATTATGTGTGTGCTTATGGATTATGCTGACAAGAACCTACTCCAAACCTTTGGGTGACCATATTGTTCACAGCATGAAGCCTAGGCTCGTTAGCATGGCAGCTTAGATCTTCTAAAGCTGATTTCCACCTGCCTTCCAAACTCATCGCCTATTATATCTACTGGTCAACCCCAAACTCTGGCTGGGCTGGACACCTCACTGTGCCCTGATGGAGCCCTGTGCACTCAGCTCTTCTGCCATCTGAGACCTGTCTTACTGGGAGACAAAAGAAGTTGAATAGTTTAAACAAAATCTGTCTACCACTTCTGGGAGGAAAAAAAATATTCAAAATACTTTTATGTTGACTTAATAGTATCTTTACAGATTAAAGGGGTGGTCCTTGTAGAGTAGTTTAAAATTTCCAGTTCAGGGAATGGGCTACTCTTGTTTGGTTATGTGCTATTTATCTCGATTCCTAGAAGCAAAGTTGGTGTTTGTTCTTTTCTCCCTTGTTATTTCTGCATCTGGGACTTTATCCAGTATCTGTAGATAGCATAGTAGAAATTAATCTATAGGACACGTCAAAGTGAAAGCATTCTTTAACCTGTGCTGACGCTAACACTGATTGAATAGCTTTTTCAGAAAGGCTGAATGGAGGAGTGTTCCCCTGGTGGGGTCCTTAGCCTTTCCTTGCAGGATTGGGTCACAGGGGCTAGCCCTATGGCCAAATACTTAACTGCTCACATTCTCCCGATTTAGTCACTTCCCTTAAATTTGTTTTTACCCTAACCATTTTTCAGATTTTTAAGATCTCTGGCAAATTCTAGTGAATTGACTTTAGTTAACGTGAATAAAATTCTTTCCAAGAAGTTTAATAACCTCATTTGGGACTTAGAATAATTTTTTGAAGTAGGAAGCCCCTTGTATGTTCATTAGCTAAAATTTAAATTAATAAAAATAAAGTAGGAAAACCCTTTGCTTTTAAGTTCCTTCAGTTAAGGAATATTAATAGCAGACTCGTCTAAACTTTCTGTTCTGTTTCTTTCAGAAACTAAAATGAAGCCTCATTCAGTTATGATAAGTAGTAGCCAGTTTGCCTCCATTTAACCCAGATACCTGCCTATACGGATGGATGTGTAGATGACATGTTTGCTTGTTTTGGAATGCTCAATGAATAATAAGCTCATGACTATGGTGCAGTTACAGCCAACAGATTGGAAAAAGCCCATTTGAGCCACTGTGTTAAGTCCTAAATACCCGGGATGTTTTTGGAACCCCAAATTGTACTATGCTGAATTTCCACTAGGGGGTGTCCTGGCAGGGTGGATGTGTATCTTATTTCCTTCTGTACTCGTAAGCAGTAATTTTCCCAAGATAAAGGGCCTTTTGTAGCTAATCTTTGGAGTATGACAAACTCTGATAGTCCTTAAGAAATAGGGAACTACTCCCTGTATCAACTGAATGAGTTAAATCCAATGTTTTGAGCCTGGAACTCTGGGGATCAGATTAAAAATGTGTTAATCTCTCTTGGTTTAATTAGTGATTTTTTTTTTTAATCTCAGAAGTTACTATAGGAGTTAGCTATTCACAGAACTAACCCTTTCTTATAGTTTCTATTAACTGACCTAAGAAATTCCTTTTAGGCTGCAACCTCTTGTAAGCATAATGGGAAAATAACCCAGAGGATGGAATCTTGTAATTCCTTCTTTGAAAATACAGAGTGGACAGGTAGAGCATACAGTTAGTCCTTGTAGTAGGGCAGCCTTAGAGAACTTCCCTGTGTTGTGACCTAACACTGTTAAGATACCATTGTGCAGAGTAAGGTTGTCAGAGCATGGCCTTGGGATTTCATCATGATTACCCTAACACATTTGGCCAGCCAGTCAGTCCCTGTCCGCCTGTGTGTGCAGGCTTACACCATTCCAGCACTGGAGGGTATGCCTTTCAACAAGAGGAATGCTAACATCTTTTGCTTGATCTTACCCAGCATGGCCCATTCTTGAATTCCTTTTTCTTTTTACTTTATTTGTCAATTCTCTTAAAACTCAAGTTCACACCTGTCAGGGACCATTTTCCTAAATGCTCTGAAACTAAAATTAAGTGAACTGCGGGGAAAAACGGAATATCCTCTCATAATGATCATAAAACTTTCAACACTGCAGCAAATCCTGCTAGAATATTTAACAAGTGAGGGCAATTACTGCCGCAACCTTGAGTGCTGTCAAATTAGCCCAACTGACAAGCCACTTACAATGAATTCACATTTGGAAACAAAACATTACTTGGTCTGTGAAACTTTAAAAGATCACGCAAAGTTATGTGTGAAAGATGGCAACTGTGTTAACATTGTGAAGGTTGTTTTTTGTTGTCATTGCGTGGTTTTTTTTTTTTGTTTTTGTGTTTTTGGTTTGGGGTTTTTGGTTTATAGGTTTGGGGAAACCGTGGTGGTTTTCATTTGCTGCTTGCGTAAAATGTGAATTTCTTGCCTTTCTTTCATATAGCTTAGTACTGGAATTTTTAAATATTAACAAGGTTCAGCTTCTTAGTGTTATTCGAAACAATGGGGCTCAAAATAACACTTCCCAAATCAGTGTAACTGGGAAAATATTTGTGGTGTAACTTATGTAAGCACAGGGGTATTTTGAGGACAAGTGAAACTTAAAATTCAAAGCCTGAATTTTCCCACCTGCAAATTGCACTTAACATACTGCCCCCTACTGATTTCTCAAGGATTTTTAAAAATGGGATAGTTCTACAGTCTCTTAGAAAAAAGAAACATCAGATATAATAAATTACCTTAAAACAGTTCTGTACTAACTTGCAGTATTTTTACGTCTGCTGGACTCTTCTCTGTCGAGCGTTATGATTTATATTTTAAAACCATTGTTTTCTGCTCCTAGTAAAAGAGGACTAAAGGAAAGGATTAGAGAAGAGGTGTTACTGGAAAGCGTTGTTGTTTCCCAGCTTCATCTAGGATTCTGGGTGAAAGGGCTCAGGCCGCGGAAGCAGCTGCTCAGCAGTCTGGTTTTGAGGCTACTTCTGGTGGTCAGCTGGTGGGTATCTGCCGGAAGTGTGGCCTGGCGCTGCCAGGAGGGCAGGGAGGCCTGGGAGCCATACAAAGGAAGAACCAGGAACTGCAGGAACTTGAAGAAACAACAGAACCAAAAATAGATAGCACTTATAACCAAAAGAGCCTATAAATATATGCTTAATGAGCCTGGAGTGCATTTACCATACTTTTATATAGCACTTAAATTTTACAGACCCTTTCATAAACACTCTTTTCTCATTTGAGCCTCAAAGCAACTCTGAATTAAGTAGAGCCATTATCCCCATTTTTATGGGTGAGGAAACAAACGGGAGGTTATAGGAATTGCCTAAGGTCACCCCTGGGGAAAGAAGAAGCTAGGACCCAGTCCATCATCCTAGGACTTCAGTTTAGAATCTCTGCAAATACTCACCTGGGCTACATGTTCAAAGCTCCTACTAGATTTTCCTGTGAGTCACTTATGCTTTTGCCCTTTGGTATAATGAAAGAATCCACCTTCAAGTGTTGTTTTTTTTTTTTTTTAAACTAGCATAGTTCATTTAGCAATGACTAATGAACCCTAGCTTAATATCACCAGAAAGTTTGCTCCATAAATTAGACAAGAATGTAAAATTCTAAAGAACCAATACCACATTAGAATTTTATTACTGAAGTCCAATTCATGTGTTTTTCCGTGCTTTTTCTGTCATTTTCCATGGTTCACATCTGAAATGGTTACTTCATTGAGAAGACTTTAGGATATCCTTGGTCACTTAGCTTCCTTGCTTTTTCTAGTTCACATGTCAACACTGACAAGCTGGACACAAAAAGTAGCGAATAAAGAGGGTACTTCAACAAGGATTGGCTGCACAAAGTTCTATAAATACTTAGTACCAAAATGTCAGTTACAGGATGGTTTTAGTTTTTAGTTTTTTGTTGTTGTTATTTATTTTAAAGCTCATCTCCTAGAAAATGTAAAACCTTTATTCTGTTACGTAATAATCCTATGGGATTAGAATTCCAGATAACTCCATAAGCTTTATCTTTGGAAATGCTAATCATGGATTTTCAAAATGATGCAGTTTTGCCCAGTCAATGGTGTCTAAACTTATGGCCCAAGCATCTGATTTGTAAAGGGCTAATTTTTTCCTAGGTATGGTTTCCTCCTCACAGGCTTACCAAAGCATAAAAGCTTCAGAAAGGCAAATGAGAAAAACAGAACAGGTAAAGGCTGAGGCTGAAAGCCCTTGTCTTGAAAACTGAGCCTTCAAAGCCTCTGTGGATGTGGGGAGAGGACTTTGAAGCCTTCTCGGGCTGCGCCTGTGAGCTTGTTCTAATGGCTCTCGGGGTGTCTTGGTCCATTTGCTTTGCTAGAACAGAATGCCATACATTGGGCGGGTTACAGACAACAGAAATTTCTATCTCACTGTTCTGGAGGTTGGAAGTCCAAGAAGATGAGGGTGCGAGCAGATTCGGTGTCTGGTGAGGACCCACTTGGTTGGTAGGCCACTGTCTGCTGAAACCTCACCTGGCAGAAGGGGTGAGGGATCTCTCTGGGGCCTCTGTTAGAAGGGCACTGATCCCATCCCTGAGGGCTCCCTAAGGTCCCACCTCTAACACCATCACAATAAGCATTAGATTTCAACGTGAATTTGGGGGACATAAGCATTCAAACCACAGCAGAGAGGCTTGCTAGTGCTAAAAATGGATCCAAGGCAAATATACAGAGAATCCGTCCATAAATTCTCATAGTTGTCTATAGAAGGCTCTGGGCGAGCTTGACGTTGGTTTGAACCAGCCCTTATAAACTTTGCTGCGGAAAGGGTGTGGAGAGTGGGGCTTCCCAACCCCTAACATCCTGGTTCAGAGAACATGGGTAGGCTAGAGGATAGCGAAATCTCGCAGTTTTGCTGAGTTTCTAGGAGAAATTGATGTGAAGCCGCTTGAGGTTTAAAGTAAACAGATTCCCCAGCTCACCCTAGAAGCTTGTGCTCAGCCCGTGGTCCAGGCAGCAGCAGCAACAGCGTCACCCGGAAAGCTACACGTTAGAGAAGCAGACTCTCAGGCCGCCTCCCAGACCTGCTGCGTCAGAATCTGTATTTGATTCTAGATCCCAGGTGATTCTTTGGCCCATCAAAGTTTGAAGAGGAACTGGTCTTGAATATGCATTTTCCTTTCCACTTTTTCAATATTCTCCTCCCTGCTGCCTTTTTGTTTTTCTTTCCTGAGCGGATCAGCCCTTTAGGAATCTCGTAGACAAGAGAAATGCCAGACCACACACTCTGTGTTCCAACCCTCGTCTAGATTTATTATATTATTTTGTTTATTTGGATTCCGGTCCAGTATCTAAAAGGAAGAGTGCAGGTGCTATCTTGCTCACTCTTCCCTTTGGTGGCTGTGCCCAGGGTGGGGTTTCCAAAGCCATATGCACGTCATGAAACAAAGTCAAGACCCTGCAGTGAAGAGCTACATTCTTCCCACCCAGGAAGGAAGTTACCACCTCCCCTGTTGTGTATATCCCCTTCCTCCACTCCTGGCCCCTGGGCATTGTGGGCTTCCAGTATTGGATAATGGAGGGTGTGGTGTCTCATTCACTTGAGATACCTAAGGGGAAGTCTTCCTTTTTGTTTTTCACAACTTAGTAATGTTTTGGGTGGTTTAGCCAGAACTGTGATTGATAAATGATTACTGCTGTTTTCTATTCCACTGTAGTACTGTTTTCCTGTGAGGAAGCTAGAATATACCAGACCAGTTGCTGGATCAGCAATTATTGTCCTTGAAGATATTTGTTAATTTAGTAGTGGAGTGGTAGTTTGAAGGTATGGACATATAAACTAAAACTGATGGGCTTTTGAGCCCAAATTTAAGTTGTGAGTTGTTTTTTTTAAAGGCCAGGATGCCTTCCGAACCTTGAAAAAATGTCATTATGCTACGAGAACTGAAGCTTAGAAAAAATCATCACTGGACTGTCTGGAACTTGATTTGCTCCTGTGCACGTTCTTTCAGAGGTTCACAAAGTTTTCTCTTTAACAGTGCCTGATACAATACAGGTACCCCCTAGACTCTCACATATGAGTGAATTCTGTGTTGCTACCGTGCAAGCTTAAGAATAAAATCAGGTTTCTGGAGTAACTTCTTGATTTTATTTATCTTTCATTTAGGTAAAGATTTTAATCTTTGTAAAGACTCCACAGTAAGCAAACTAGGGAGCAAGGGAGAATTTAAACTATTTAGACGTAGGAATTACAAAGGACGATGGAAAGTGATCGTGAGGACGTTGCTGGGCCACGCTCTTGGAATGGGGGCAGGAGGAACAGAGGAGCCCTGCCCCTTCGGGTGGCCTGAGCAGTGGCTGAGCTTGTGTGCCGTGTTTAGGCCTCATGGAAGTGGCTACTAGTCACTAGAGCAGAACCAGAGCCTCTGCCCTTTGGAAGATCTGTCTTTATTACAATTTCTGAGATGTGATTTGAGTTTGGGGCAAAGCAAAGGGATTAATGACAACGTGTTGTTTAACAGACTATTCGGCTGCAATTTTGTGGGTTATTTTCATTATTCTATAAAGCATTATTAAATAGGGAAAGAGGCCTGAGCTTGAAGGACGTCATGGAACACTCCTTTGATCACCTAGGACTCAGCCAGGGGGAGGGTCCGGGAACACAGCACTTCAGAAACTGTGTTCATCATTCAGTTTCTTTGACCATCCTGAGCTTCCATGAACTCAACTAAAACACAGAAAAACGATATTTTGCGGAGAATGTGTAATTTTGTTTATATGTAAGAGGCATGAATTCGAGTTACATTATTTTAAAAGGCACAGTCGTGACATCATATAAATATTTAATGAACAGATTTTTACTGCCTCTGCACTAATGGAGCTGATACCTTGCTGTGTCATTTACGAGAGTCTTATGCAAGGTACACCTCAGTGTTACAACTTGTATTTCCAACGCGTGGTAGGAATCGAAGAAAGAATTATTGAACATAAGTCGTAACATTTCTGAACAATGAAACCTTAGAGAACCTCCTCTTTTTGTCTCACAAATGAATTAAAATCAAGATTCAAAGAGGTCAAGTAACAAGGATGGTTAGTTGATTGATTGGCAGCTGGGACCATGTGGTTTTTGGACTCCAAAGACCAATGTACTTTCCAGACAGATTGAGTTTTAAGTCACCTCCTTTCCGGTATTTCTGCATAGCAAACCCTAAAATGCAAGGGAATGTCGATGTCTGAGTCGCTGCCTTGGGCTAGATTCATCCCATGCTTTAGCAGTGGGAAGGCAAGTTAATGAAGCATTTATTTTTGCTGAATAATTAATGGTGTCATCATCTAGGTGTTCATTTGAAAAGCCTAGCTCTTTTATTAGCTTCTTGGTTGCAGGGCAACTGTAGGAGTGGACTAGTGCATGTGTGTTAAGCATTAACTGCTGATGCCTTCAAATGTTAAACTAATCCCTGTAGCTTCAAAGTAATAAAAGGATGGTAGATATCACATTGGTCAGAATTCAATAGTTAGGACACACTGTAGTCTCTCCTCTATGGCTGAAGACAGAGCAGTTTGTGTCGATCTGATAAGAGACTTTGGTGAGCATTTTGTGATCTCTGAGGGAGTAGTTCCGGGCTTCTCTATCTTGGAGCTCTGTTGCACAGTTTGTCGGGAGACTTTTCTGTCTCTACAAACACACCCAACTAGGAAAGGAAGAAAAAAAAAGCTGTCATTCAGTTACATGAAATTCAGAATTTGTGCTGTCAAATGCAACTAAAATATTTAAAGTCAATATATTGCTAGCAAGTATAGATTTAGTTTTTACTTCCTAATTAAAGATAATTTTGTATGAAAAATTTCAGCCATCACATTCTGTGATCAAAGTGAAACCTCTTAAAATTTGGCAGTCAGTATGTTTACTAAGCAGATAGCCTTTAGATCTACAGAATTAAGAGTATTTATTTAACCATATGTTCCTTTCCCAGGTTAGCTTGGGGTATGTCACCATTTTTCCATCTTTAAACATGCTAATGATTTATCCTATTAGCCTTTTTCCCACCATTCGCTGTATTTGCACAGTGCTTTCAATAGTTTGTACTATTGAGTCAGTTTTCCAGGAGCAGTGACTGAGTGTTCAGAGAAGAGTGCCACCAGATGTCATTTTAGCCTTGTAAATAAGCAGTATGTTCCTTTGTGATTCTGATAAAGATCAGTTATTCTGGTAGCAACAGAGGCAGAAGGAGCAAAACACCAAATAGAATTGTTGAACCACTTGGAGGGGGTACTATAAGGATATCCAGTTAGATGTTCTTTGTTCAATGGAGTCTTGATTGACATTTTTTTTTCTCAAATTGTTTATATGCTGCAGTTATTTGGAGATTCCGAAAATTCTTACACATCAGAAAACTATTATACATGTGCTGATGGTATTAATCCTTTTCCCATCATAATATGATTTATGGCCCTCCTTAGAAATGAAAGTCTCCTGTTTCTTGGGTGTTCAAATGAGAGATAAACATTTTAAAAGGATTCTTTTAAAAAGATGCCTTTTTAGGAATTGACCATAAGATATGCAAACACACAAAAATACAGTATGTGGCCTTTTCCTTCTGCGAGAAATTAACTTTTTCCTTGGTGTCCATTAACCTGGAATCGCTTACAAATACAGAGAACACATTCTGGGTGTTTTAGCTACACCTTTAAAATGTCATCAGTCTCGAAAATTTCAAAAGCCAGACTTTGCCGGATACCACATTTCTTCACATTCTCTTTTGTTTAAGTTTAGGCTAATTTGCCCTGACAGTGCAGCTGCAGGCCCTGCGTCCCAGTGTGTCATTAAGAGCACCAAGAATGATCTGGAGGGTTAGAACTGTTGGAAGTTAATTTGGCGTAAACCTAACTTTCAAAGATTTCTCAAGATAGGACATGTCATGTCTATGTCCAGTCACACTTCTGTTGAAGAAATTCTTGTTTATATTATAAATATGACCTTTACAGTTATCTTTCAAAGTGCCCAGGGCTTTGAAGAGGAACCCTGAGGAGCTATAGCGACATTAGACTTAAGTATGTTTCATAAGAATGTCAGGGTCCATTTCAATGTCCTTCCCCCCCCCTTCATTTTTTCTTTTTAGTCACATAGCAACCCTGTCAGCTGGTGGCCAATTATGGTATTGGAGTCTTGTGATAAAATTACTCATGGGTATGCAAAGGTCTATCTCCACACTTTTTAGCCAGAGTTCATTATTAAGAGTGCTTTCTTTTTGCAGGTAAAGTGATCCCTAGGTTCATTCCAACTTTAAATTCTCCCACTGACCATACCAATCAGTGCGTATGGGTTGCTGGCTCTGAGACCCTGTAGATCAGGAGTCAGCCATTGTTTCTGATGAAGAACTACGAGGCCTCCTCTGTTTCATAGACATTTGAACAAAAGGACATAGCGATGGAGTGCAGTTCTCGGCCTTAGGTTAAGCATCTAGCTAACCTTGCCAGCCACCACTGGCACCAGCTAACTCTGTACTTTAGACATCCTTGACTAGGTGGTCACTTGTGATCCAAGTAATCCATCCTTACAGTGGAGATAACACAGCAGTCCAGGTGTTCGCTGAGTTATCTGAGTTGCCCCTCTCAGATTCACTGACGGCAGCACATGCGTGAATTTATGCTTAAGCCATTTGGATGTGCTCTCAGATTTGCCCTTGATGTTCTTTTAATGACTCTTTGAGACAAAGTTAAAGATCACGAACCTTAGCTTGAACTGACTGGTGTCATGGCAACTAGCACGTCACCTTTCGCTGGTCCCCATCTCGTACACGCTACAATATTTGTGCGCATTAATAATTCATTGCAAAGTGCCAGATTTCTTTGTGCTGTCAAACTGTGTCAGGGACGGAATATGCTGTATCTCAGATGTCGTCTACCAGACTGTTGAGGGCAAGAGTAATTAGAAAAGAAAACTAGTCAGGTTACTTGGGAGAATTCCTGAAAATATAATGCTTTCTAGCCACCCATTTGTAGCATTTTTCCTGTAAAGTAAGAGATAGAATTAGTGTGGATCAAAGTTTATTTGGTAACATGCCCCAGACATAAGGCAGGACTTGGGGTTGTGGAAATAAGGCATGAGCAGTAATTGCTCGCCTCCATTCAGGCAGCAAAGGAAATGATTAACAGCCTTCGTGTTCAGTCACGTGGATCAGGCTCCAGGGTGAGCCCTGAAAACCCAAGTTTAAAAAGAACCCGAATGGTCCTGATGTGAATGCTCTTACCCCAGGCTTGCCTTTGCCTGGCACACAGTAGGAGCTGAGTGTTTGACCCCAGCTTTGGAAGACAACAAGTCTTGGTCCCCAGGCTGACCCTGGCCTTCGATAGCTTTTTTCACCTCCCAGTTTCCTGAACCTTGTTTGTTGTGCCCAACATTGATAGCGGTTGTTGTAATTGTAGTATTAGACCTATGATTGGCGTGCTTCTTAAATAAAGAATATGGGCCTTTGTCTTAGGATGTAGAAAATGCAATAATACACTGGATTTCATTTCAGAGGCTGTTTGTCCCTGATTAGGCAACGAAATCACATATTCTAAACTAGACACTGATCTGCCACTACTTTTTTTTTTTTTTAAACTCTCCCTCTCTAAAGAAAGCTTTATATTAAAACAAGCCTGTGTCACACTTTACTAGTTACTCAAAGTGAAGTACAATCCACAATTGGAGAATATTTTGGTCACTTAGCCATATTTGAATTCTTTCTCTTTTTCTTTCTTTTCTTTTTTTTTTTTTAAATACAAAACCAGTAGCTTAAATGTCCCTCCAAACTACTTGGTGGGAGGGTGGGAGGTGAGGAAAGCAGGCCCAAGTCACATTTTTTAGAATTTGCAGCCGCAGTACCCTGTGTATAAACTAGAACTGTTACACTTGATATACTGATTTAACACAATTAAGTGCTGGTAAGTGTAAATTCTGCTTAGAGACAGGCACAGAACCAGCTCCCATTTTAGCCGTCATTGCTTAGCCAGATCATAAAACAGTGCCTGCATGTAATAGATGTTCAAAAAATAATCGTTGAAGAAGTAAGTTAATAACACAGACTAATTTCAGGAAAAGGGGAGGGGTCATTAATCAGCTTCAGAACCATGCAACAAATTAAACTTAAAAAACAGTTAGGAACTTGTTAATCTTCTATCACCTACCTTTATGTGGTGCTGGGGGTCTGGATTAGTCATTTCACACCTGCAGGCAGCAGCATCGCACACGAGTCCAGGGAAGTCATTAGCGCCAACTTGCTCGGTGTTCGTGCGTTTCCAGCCAGGGCCGGCCACCAGCTAGAGTGAGTGGTCACTGGTGATGTGAACAGGCAGGGTCAGGGATTTGGATTCGCCAGGTAATTAAACAGCAAGTTCTATATTGTGTGTAATTTATTGGGACTTAATATTGAGACTCCCCTCTTAAGAACTTAAGAGTAGGATCCTTTGTACTAAATCTATCCCTGTCTTCCAAGACTAGGCAAACATTTAATGCTGAGAAATGATCTCTGAGTCGCATCAAGGATACGTTTTATACTTTTTTAGCTCATCTGGGAACAATTAATCATAACTAGATATTTAAAAGAACTTAGAGACTTGATTACTTAAGGATATGTTTTCTTATTTAGATTGGAATATATATCCTTCTTTATGATGTTACTTTAGCACAGTTCTGTGATATGATATCCATATATAAGCTATAGAGCTTAAAATTGAACATAGAATGATCTGAAATTCCGGGTCTTGCCTTTTTTGACTACCAAGCGCACCAACATAATAATTACTACCCTAATGACCCTAACCATTCCCACTTACTGCTGCAAAGAAGTAAAATCCGGCTGAAACGTGTGTCTCTCTGCCATCTGGCAGTAAGGCAGGTCTCCGAAGTTCACAGGGAACGTTGTTGACACTCCCGCCTCCACAGTGCCCATCACAGGTAGTAGTTCTCCCATAATCTTTGAAATAATAATCAGTATCTTCCAGCTTAGTCTGAGGCAGCCAGGCAAATAAATATAAAACAATCAAAATCAAAATACCACAAAACACGTAATTATATGTTACAGAGAATGGTACTGACCACATGTCTTAAAGAAATATGAACAAAGTCAAGGTGTAGAATTACTTAAAGGCTCAATGCCTTCAGTAGAGAATTATTTGGAAGCTCCCTGTGACATAAGCACGTTGACAAGCACAAGAGGCTTTGTAAACATGTGATTAATATTATACTTTGAATTACATAGGAGGGCATTGGGAGTAGATTGTCAGAGAAGAGGAGTTCAGGGGTAACACCTCACAGGTGAGAAGAAGTATGCTCTGGGTAACCACAGTGAGGAGGTCCAGACAGATGAGGGAGGAATTGGGGGGGGGGGTGCGTGATGCTCAGGGGTCAGACTGGGGAACACCTTGGGATACTCCACAGACATTCATCTGGCAACTATGTGCATCATGGATTGGAACACAGAGAAACTTCAAAATAAATGGAATGACTGTATTTGATCTTGTACATGCAAAAGTTATTGTAACAAATCAGATATTTATGCAAAAATTCAGTGATCCCTTAACCAGAAAATCCTCAGAGAAGGGCATGCAAGTCTTCTTGAAGTCCACTGTGTATTGTTTGGTTTTTTTTAACTTCATAAATCATGGGGAAGCTGTGTTGGCAATGGGATATAACTCAACAGTAGACAGATTGCTCTTTGCTGCTTTCTTTTAAGAAGCAGGTTATAAAACTGTTGGGAGCCTGGTAGAGTAGTTAATAGATCATCTTAAGCAATTTGAAGTTTTTTTTTTTTTTTTTTAAATACAGCCTTGTGTCTTGAAGGCGAAAGAGCTAGAGGGGGAAGAAAGAGTTTAGTGAATAAGAAATCAGTGCCTGGGTCTATTGCCCTGCAACTTCTGCCACGTGCTCAGCTACACTGAGTGGCNCAGCCTTGTGTCTTGAAGGCGAAAGAGCTAGAGGGGGAAGAAAGAGTTTAGTGAATAAGAAATCAGTGCCTGCGTCTATTGCCCTGCAACTTCTGCCACGTGCTCAGCTACACTGAGTGGCCCGTCACCTGCTTCTGTGGGAAAGTCACTGCCCTGTAAGCCCCACAGGGGGGTGTGGTCATTCCGAATGCTACGAGTTCCTGTCAGTTAGCATAGGACACATTTCTCATTATAATGAGCCTGTACTTTTATCCTGCATTTTTACATCTTGAAATAGTTTAGTTCCTGTTAGCACACTTTGGTAAAGCTTTGGATGCTGGAAGATGATGCTGGAATAACTCTTCATTCGTGGGTCTCCTACTGTTTAGACAGAGCCATAAGGTAGACATTAGTACGGGGCACTTACTCGTGGGTAAGCTGGAGGTCCCTCACAGACCGCGAGATAGCTGTGTTAAAATGTCCTGAGCATGAAAAGATCCCTGACCTGGGAGTAGTTCAGATTAGCAGATAACTATCACTTGAAAGGTGATAAAGAGCCTTCGACTAATGGGTTTCTTTTCATCTCTGGCGATTGTCCCCAAAAGCTCTTGTGTTACAGTCTTGTTGGTCACGGCTTCTAATAGGCCTGCCATACCAATGATACGGTGTTATGCTAACCAGACACTCAAAGGGTCTTCTCTTTTAGTCGATGTGTAAGATCTTTAAACAAATTGGAAAATGGAACATTATGTGGGTAAAACTGATTTTATTATGTGGCTAAAACATTATGTAGGATTGGCGTTTAAATGAAATTCACAGTGTCCGTTCTAAAGCTTGAATCTTCCTCTTCTTTCAGACCACGAAGGCTTTCCTTCCTACCATGCTGGAGATCAACCATGGTCATATTGTGACAGTTGCAAGTTCCTTGGGGTTGTTCAGTACCGCTGGAGTTGAGGTTTGTGAGATATAAAGCATTTCCTTCATTCGATCGGTTTGTCTCATGACGAGTATACCAAAATCTCGCGAAGAGTGCCCGCTGCCCTTGCATTCATGAAAGCATCCTACGCTACCTGTGTGCTGTGTGTGGAATGTTCTACAGTAACCAGGGCCCGCTGCTGAAGTACAACTCTAATATCTTCTGCCATAAAATCCTTTACACTAGTTCGACAAAGCCGCAGCAGCAGGGAAAGCAGGTGGACTGCTAGTCCTCGGTAGGCCCCATTTGCATGAGCAGTCTTGCTTGATGATGGCGGGGAGGCACAGGGTCAAGAATGAAACTGGAGGAAAGTGGCAGTACCACAGGAGACAGTTACGTGAGGCCAAAGGTTGACGTCCTGTTTGGGTTGACTTGCCAAAAGGGAACTATCTTGTATCAGCTCATCAGAGGAGATGGTTATGGTGGATGTGAGGTGTCTTGCATTGTTAAGTTAGCAGCACCGGGCTTAATCAAACCCCGCTCTTCACCACATTCAAATAATAAAGCATGTACAAGTATATAGTTGTGTTTGTCCTCTGGGTGCCTCGAGTATAAAATTGAAAACCTCACCCCGCACAAATACACAAAAGGACACAGAATAGATGGCGTCCACATTCTGCATTTCCATTCCTATATTTAAAGTGGGGTCAGGGATAAAAGCGTTCTGTACCATGTGTTCTTAGATTAAGGTGTGGCTTAAGTTTACAAGGTATACTTACCATTACCGCTTTACCCTAAAAAGAAAATCGGATCATAACAACTGAAAACCTAAGCTAGATTCGCCTTTCCTCTCCTAGTACTAATTAAATAAACTGTATTTTCATTCTCCTCTACTGAACAAGAGACCATTTGTAAATTTTCCAGATGCTTCAACGTGAACCTATCTCCATTTTTAGCTCCAGCTTGTTAGCTTTTACAGAATCCTTTGTGGTAACTTCCCCAAAGTAATACGATACTTGGTCGATGTGGCAAAAAGTGTTCATCTGTTTCTGCTGTTGCTTTGAAAATATTATTTCTGCACTGAACCACATCAGATATCTGTCTTTGAAAATGCTTTCCTTTTCTTTGCTTAGTCACCTGTAACTTTCTGTATCAAACATGTAACCAAAGTAATAGGATCAGGTAAGCTTGGGTTTGTTCGGTTTGGTGGGGGATCTGTGCGCATACTTAGTGTTTCTGCTCTCTCCCCATCTAACTCAGGATTATTGTGCCAGTAAATTTGGAGTGGTGGGTTTTCACGAATCCCTGAGCCATGAGTTAAAGGCTGCTGAGAAGGATGGAATTAAAACAACATTGGTTTGCCCTTACCTTGTAGACACGGGCATGTTCCGAGGCTGCCGAATCAGGTCAGTGAGAACCTGTCTTATTACTGATAAAAAGCTGTTTGAGAAATCATCTTTCCATATTGGGAGAATATATAGACTTGGATCTTGCACTTTAACTATCATTTGACAATTAAACCTGTCATTTCATTGGTCAAGGTTTGTAAAATTCAGGTAAGATTAACGAGTGAGGATCTGGCACCACACTGATACTAACGTGAGGAAGTTAAACTAGAAGGATCGGAAAGGAATTGGCCTCTCTGCACCTTCAAGAAGGAAACATAAATATCCAGGGTTTTCCTTAGAAGCTACTTCCTTAGGAGTTATTTTGTTTCTTTAGTACTAGTGTTGGTAAATCAATGTGACTTTGATTTGGATATGAAACAATGTGACTGTCACAAAAGAGTAAGCCTTTCTTCTAAAAAGACCTTTGAATTGCCCTCCAGATTTGGGAGGTTTCTTTTTGCAGAGAGTATATGTAGGTAGATTCAGTGTAACAGAATGAGAAGAACTATTTAGATTTACTAAAAACGAAATAAAATACCCACACACTTTGAAAGGAGGCATATGGGAATATAAATGTCAGGTCACGTCTGACTTGAACTAGCAGAGTAAACAAAACCTCAAATCATTAAAAGGATACTTGTGAAGACATGCTTACTTTGAGATCTTTGCTTGGATGAATTTGAAAGGCAAAGGAAGATAACCGAACCAGTTCCGTGTTGGTCAGAGCCGTTCTTAACACATCCTGAAGCTGGCCACACTGTGAGGTAGGTGGAGCTCGATTTGAGTCATTCCAGTCTCCGGCTGACTCCAGGTCTGGACTGGGAACCGACTCAAGCTCTGCCTCTTTTCCCGAGTGTGTGTGTGTGTGTGTGTGTGTGTGTGTTTTGTTTCTTTCATCTTACATACTTAGGAACCAATTGCCTAGGGTCTAAGGAGCCCTGTTTCCTATTTATCTGTTTCCTATTTAGCATCATGGCAGGTGTCCAAAGCTGTGGTGGGACAATGAAAAGTGAAAGGAATAAATTATACTATTAGGTTATTTCACTGTGTCATGTAATGAATTCAGCTGAAGGTAGAATGTCTCTATGCACTTCATTTCAGAGACCCCCGAGAGGAAACACCTCTTGGGGCATCCAGGAAAGTATATAGCTGACTTATTTCACTCAGAAAAGTTATGCCAGTGTTATACACCATCATTGTAACAACACTTAGCACTAAAAGTTTGGCGTCGTGTTTGGGCTTAGGGTTTGTTATGCCAAACGCCCTCTTCTTTTTCTATTGGAAAAAAAAGAGAAATAGTATGAAATACATTTTAAGGCATTTTAAAAACATTGTCTTACTTTACGGAAAAGCAGACCAATTTTGCTTTTTTTTTAACCTGTTTTCTAGACCATGCAAATAAAATGTATTCATAGTAGGAAAATTTGGATATACAGAAAAACACAGTGCAGAAAACAAAATGGACCTCAGATCCTGACACTTAGATAACCTCGCCGTTAACATTTGGATGTGTACTTCCAGTCTTCCCTACTTTGTGTTAATTCATTTCATTTTTTGAATATTTAACTTTCAGGAAAGAAATTGAGCCTTTTCTACCCCCTCTGAAGCCTGATTATTGTGTGAAGCAGGCCATGAAGGCCATCCTCACCGACCAGCCCATGATCTGCACCCCCCGCCTCATGTACATCGTGACTTTCATGAAGAGGTAACTGTGGGTCCCCCCTGGGTCGGGTCTCCCGTGCCCACCCCGGAACCTGCCGTGAGCCGGCACGCACTTGCTGACACACCCCTTCTTTTGCAGCATCCTCCCTTTCGAAGCGGTTGTATGCATGTATCGGTTCCTAGGGGCAGACAAGTGTATGTACCCGTTTATCGCTCAAAGAAAACAAGCCACAAACAATAATGAAGCGAAAAATGGCATCTAAGGATCTTTTTTGTACGGAATATCATTTCTATCAGAAGACGATTGAGGTGTTTCAGTCCGATCCACATCAGCATTACTGACAGTCTCTGGATTCTAAACCCATGTTGACTTTTTTTTTAATCAACTTTTAAAAAATAAATAAAGTGCGAATTAACCGACTAGAATACTTGGAACATGTGATCAGCAAAAGTGAGCATACGTTGTTGCCAATAGGGTCCTTTGAGGCAGAACCCTAAAACCAGTCAAATCTTTTAGACAAGCACTGTGTGACGTCTCCAGGCTATCATTATTTTTCTTAAAGAGCAGAAAGTCTAGAGATGAAAATGACAGTGTGTTTCACCTGTGTGGTGGTGTTTTTTTTTTTTTAATCTCCATAGAGTTTATTAATTCTTGTAATTGAACTCTAGCCAATTGACACCCTTGCAACTTCAAGGACTGATAGTGCTATATTTTCTCATGTTCTCTAAGTTTCGGTTTGCAAAGCCTGTGTGGCTGTTCTTGGTGTCTGTGTGTACAGCTCTTTTTAAAAAGGAATTTTGAAATCTCCATCAATTTGAAGTAAATGATGTTTGATTGTTACAGTAACGGGGATCAGGTCTCTTTCTTAAAGTCATAAGGACTAAAGTGTTAGCCGAATTTTTAATTTTGTCTCTGAAATCTTTCCTTAAGGCTCTATTCCTCTGGAGACCTAGTTATCCGCAAAGGTCATACATTTTCTACCTGTGAATTTTGCTGCATACAGGAAGTGCCCTTTCCTCAGGAAGTTGCTGTGTTTCATTTCTTTGAATGGACTTTTATCTAGAATACATAGCAGCAGCTCTGCAAAGGAACAGTTTCTAAAAGTGGGAACTTATGCACTAAAAAAAAGTCCCCATTTTTGTGCCAACTATGATTAGTGAGGGGGGAAAATCATATTCTATGGAGTACGTATGGAAGGGTGTAAAGATTCTTCGAAAGTTTTATTCACATTGTAGAACAGCAATTGACATTTTTACAGTATTTTTTGTAAAGCAAACTATTTTGTGCCTTGAATTTGGTAAATGTGTATTAGTGAAATGTTGTTAAAGTGGACTTCTACCTCTGTATCTAAATGTGCACCATCCACTTGTAAAGTACTATAAACTATTATGTGATTGCTTTTTTTTTTTTTAGAATGTCTTGTTTAAATAGCAACCGATGTTTAAGGCTATTAAAATAAGCCATCTTTTACTAATTAATTGGAAGTTTTATAAAGGACTGATTAAATTTAAAGAATTAACTTACATGCCACTGACTGTGTGATTATTAGTGATCAGCAATATTGTAGAGAGAATCACTGTGTTCCCCTTTTTTTCCTATCACACCTTACAGAAAGAAAAATGAATGGGGATAATGATCAGGAATAGCCATTAACAACTTAGGGTGCCATGTACTCAAATTTCCATTGCTACTGTCCACTTAAATGAGTTACTTTATCAGGGGCTTGTTTATCCTGAAAGCGGGAAAATAACATCTCATTACCTCCATTAGTTTGCCCCCACAGACAATCAGCCCTGTAACCACATATGGGAAAGTCCTGCTCACTGCGAGTGTCCCCAACGCTGGTCTTAAGGAATCACTTCATTTATGTTTGAATTTCTCTAAAAAGAGAAATGATAACCAAGTCTGAGGCTATTTTAATAATTGAGGCACTGGAGGGGCGCCTGGGTGGCCCAGCGGTTAAGGGTCTGCCTTCGGCTCAGGGCGTGATCCCGGCGTTATGGGATCGAGCCCCACATCAGGCTCCTCCGCTATGAGCCTGCTTCTTCCTCTCCCACTCCCCCTGTTTGTGTTCCCTCTCTCGCTGGCTGTCTCTATCTCTGCCAAATAAATAAATAAAATCTTTGAAAAAAAAATAATTGAGGCACTGGTTGCCTCTCGATTTTCAGTTTGGGATTGCAAGAAGTATTTTGAAGTAATGCTTCATAACGCCGTGGGGTGGATGGACAGACAGACATTATCCGAGCTGACGCAGTTCGCCTCTCGGTGAGCCCGGAGCACACTCAGACCATCCTAGAGAAATCTATGCTGCTTTCACGACTCATTTATTGATCTTAAGACCAAGGAAAGTCGTCTTTACTTTTAGTTTTATTTTCACCTGTTATAGTTTAAACCTATTTCTATTTTCATTTGGTACTGACCTTATAAGCTTGCCCATCTCTAAGTTCAATAAACCTGATTCACTGAACTTTATTGTGGAAGTCTTCGATTCCCTAGTCCAGGCCTCGTTTAATTAGTCCTGTGGCTCCCCCTTGAATCCTGCCCAAATTATCTTTCCCATCTTTAGCTGTGGAGTCGGAAGGAGACAGATTTAGTGCAAGTTTAGGACTGCAAGATTCCTGCATGTTGTATTTGTTCATCCCAGTTCCACATTCTTAATATAATTCTACTTTGACGATGATTGCTGTTTCCTCTAAGCGTGAACTCTCCGCTCGTCCAACCTACATACTAATGTTGATACAGGTAATTGCCGAAGTGACTTTTCTTGCTGATTAATAATCTGCACCCCCACCCCACCCCATCTCGTCGTTCATGCTGACCCCGTGTTCTCTTTTTTGTCGTCTGGCCCATTCAGGCCAACGTTCAGGGCCACTGGGCTCAAGGCTGGCATCCAGGGAGCACTTCTGTCCCTCAGCTATAACTGATTTGTGCCCTCCTCCCCACAACCCCCCAACCTTTCAACCAGTTTAATGATAATCATATTGAGTGGAATCAAAAGTTATGAAGCCAGTAAAGATGAATTCCAACTATTGTTTCCCCCTTGATCTACCAGGTCGGCTGCTCTGTCACAAAAGATTAGATTAGCTTGACAGGATTGAACTACATAAAGCCAGGCTGTGTGTGTGTGTGTGTGTGTGTGTGTGTGTGTGTGTGTGTGTGTGTGTGTGTGTGAGTGTTAAGTATCCTGTTTCCTTGAAAGGCTATAGCTTTCAAATTTTTCCCAAGTTAAAAAAAAAAAAAGTCAAATGTCATTTTCAAAGTTTTCTTTTCCAACTGGCAGAAATAATTCTAAATTGGTGTTGATCTGAATCTTGGAAATTTGCTTTTGCCTCCAACAAAATTTAAAATCAGTGGGGTTAGGGGGAGGAGGGTAGTGCTTTCCATGCCAAATTTATTGCCTGTGTCTGATTAAAAAGAGGAGGGGTGAAAGCAAGGCTGTGGTGGGCCAGAAAGGCTGGGACGTGGGGCCAGGGGGCCGGGGGCCAGGGGGCCGGGGGTCAGGAGCAGAGTTGTCATCCTCCTGCAGTTAAACAAGTACACGAGGCATCTCCTAAACCCGAGGGCCTATCCCAGGAGTTCAGGTAGCTAGCAGTTGACTCACATGTTCAAATACCAGTAACTATGTAAGCATGCCACAAATGAAGTCTCAGAGTGGGACACCGTCTCAGCAAGGTGGCATCTGAGAGAAGCTTTGAAGATTGGGGATATAGCAGATGGAGATGAGAATGGGAGCTTGGGCATTCCAGGGAACTGAAGGTCAGGAAAGGCTCAGAGGTTGAACAGGACAGATTACACTCATTGTGCCTGAAAGAGGACACACGAGGAGAATGCTATGTGGTCCCTAAGTGGGTCCCATCTTGAGTATAGCCTCAATCCAGGTTGAGGATGGAGAAGAGAGAAGCCCTAGGAAGTTTTTTTTAAGCAGGAAAGGACCTGAGCAGAGTTGGGACGTTAATAGAATCAATTCAGTGGCTAGAAAGACTTCTGGAATACAGGAAGCTACGAGACCAGTTAGGAGGGGGGCTCTTGCAAAAGTCAGGCTAAGAAGTGGTGAGCTGGAAGAGGAAGAGGTGGCTGCCAGAGGCTGGAGCGAGAACGCTAAGGCTTAACTACTGATGGCCCAGGAGACTCCACTTTTGAGCTTCATGACTGAAGGGTGGCTCAGCACAAGCCAGGCTGTGTTTCAGCGGCAGCCGCAGAACAGATGGTGAACCTGATCATAGAAGCGTTGCCTTGGAGACACTGGGTGACAGGGCCCTGGCAGACAGGTGGACATCTTGATCTGGTCCTCGGGAAGGAGGCTGTGCTGGGCTTCTGGAGTCCTCTGCGAGGAAGCTGTACCATGCAGTAGGGCTGGGAGGGGAGAAGGGCCAGGGCCCACAGCGTGGGGAACATGAGTGAGCTGCCTAAGGAAGAGGCATAAAAGGTGACGTCGGAGAAAAGTTCGAAGAAACCAGACTAGAAACAATTATCTCCTCTGCCTGGACCTAATCTCCAGCCTGAGTCACCCTTCAGAAGCCTCAGTCTGGCCCAAGAAAAAAGTGTCTGTGTGGCCAACCCTGGGGCAGAGGCCCAAAAGGTGAAGGGCAGTGTTAACAGATAGCACATGGAGTCTTTAAACGTGCACTCGGGTTTCTAGTAACTGAATCCATTGTTTAAATGACCAAAGGAAAGTTTCTTCCTCCGTGAAACCCGGACACCGTTGCTTGGCCGTTTTGTTTGCTTGGCCTCAGAAGCATGACTTGCTTAAATGTGCAGGCAGTGTTTCATGAGAACCCTGGAGGCAAAACAAAGTACATTTCAAGTATCTTCAAATGGATACATGTTAGCTCAAACGAACTCTTTTTACTTGCCAAGAAGATGGGACAGGACCAGTCTAACGACGGCTCAACGGTCAGCTATCAGCTTGCCCCAAGTAGTGAACTCAGCACAAGCCGAGCACCGCTCCAGGCACGTCCCTGGGTCCCCATGGACATCCTCTGCTCTCCCTGGCTCTCTCTGGGAATGGCCAGACAGAGGCGTGTGGGCGACCACAATTCTAGGTGTTCTTTATGCCGACTCTTCTAGTGTTTGCGGTTCCTACGTCTCGGTATTTCAGAGCACTTAACTGCTTTCCTATCTTTTCAGGGAAGTGTTGGGAATGTGCACTTGGCATCATCCAGAATCCTACTCACTGAGCAATTATGTCTCATCTCCCTTGCTCCTTTTCTGCAAAGCATTTACATGGTGTCTTCCAGGAGCTTCTGACAAGCTTTCTAGCTGTAACTGTTGAAACCTTTCTAACCACTAGCCAAAAGCAAGAGCATTGATTAGCAAGAAAAACAAAGCATCTTCAGCCCAGATTCTAAGTTTGAGGTTTTCCTGTCAAGGTGATTTAAACCATGCTGCAGGGAGATGTGTGTTCACAGCAGCCATGAAAAATGCCCCCTCGCCTTGCCCACACGTCCTGGGTGGTCCACCTGGACGCCACCCAGCAGGCCTCCCCTCCCCCCCAGTGGGGGTGCCAGCCTCCTCCATCCCGGCCCTGGCCAGCCTGGCTCTGTGTGCGGCCTGCGTGGTCCAAGGGGCCAGTGGGCAGGTGGGGGTCTTGGCCCCAACACCAGCACATAGCGTCCCCCAGCTGTAGAGACCCCGTTTGAGAGCTCAGTGTTGTACAGTGAATCACGTCCTCCTTAAAGAGATAACATCGATGTCCTAACCTCCCTCCCCCGTTCCTGTCAATGTGACCCTATTTGGAAATAGGGCCTTTGCCGTGTAATCACGATGGGTCCTACGTCCAGCCCCTGGCATCCATCTAAGAGAGGCAGACACACAGGGAGAACACCACATAGAGAGAGAGGTAGAGACTGGAGTGACGCAGCCACAAGCCAAGGGGCACCAAGGGGTGCCTGCAAGGAGGAAGCGAGGAGCAAATTCTCTCTCAGGGCCTCCAAAAAGGAACCTACCCTGTGGATGCCTTGATTCCGGATTTCCAGCTGTGAGACAGTAAGTTTCTGTTGTTTTAACCACCCAGTTTGCGATACTGTATTAAGGCAGCCCTGGGCACCACACACCCAGGGCCTGCAGCCAGGCGTCCAGAAGTCCCGGCGTGTAACCCTGCCAGGACAGCAGGACTCGCGTCTCAAGGGTGTTGTGAGGGATATATGAGAGGACGCACAGAAAGCACAAAGCAACGGCATGGGGTTGAATCACACGGACCTGCTGTTAGTCAGCCATCTTTGACCTAAACAAGGGCCGTTCCCCACTGAACAGTTGAGCCAGACGGTGATGATGGCTGTGGCAGCGGCGGTGGGCAGTACTGATATCGGAGTCCTTGTGGATGGTCGTGCTTGGTTTTTCCAATGGTCCTCAATTCTCTGACACTGGCTGGGTGTCCTACGATTCAATTCTGTTCCGACACTACTCAGAGTCGGTACAGACCCAGCAGGTTAAGGGCTCGGTCCTAGTAAGACTGCCCTTCCTTCAGACGCCAACTGCTAATGGGGGCCCCAGGCTACCCACACATCTGCCCAGCTGACTAGAAATTGAGGGGTTTCCATGACCCCCACCTTAGGTGTGATAATTTGCTAGAACAGCTCAGAACTCAGGTAAACACTATACTTAGGATTGCAGTTTGTTATAAAGGATACACATGACTCACCTGATGAAGAGGTATAAGGTCAAGGGGGGAGTAGGGGAGCTGGCACACAGTTTCCACGCCCCGTGGGGACTCACCACCCTCCCAGCACCTTAATGTCTTCACCTGCCCGCAGGCTCTCCAAATCTCATAGGTCTAGAGTTGTTAGGGTGGTTTTATTATCTAGGCTTGCTTGATAAGCCACCACTGGCCACTGGTGAATGAACTCAATCTCTATCCCCTCCTCCTATCCTGGAGGTTAAGAGGAGAGGTGGTAGAAAATTCCAAGCCTCTAAGTGTGGCCAGCCCCTCCCTTGAAACAAACCACATGCCCACCCTGTGTCATCTCATAGGAGGAACTTAGGTATGGTGGGAAAAGGCTTTTATGAATAACAGAAGACACTCCCATCACTCAGGAAATTCCAAAGGTTTTAGGAGATCTATGCCAGGAACTGGGGCAAAGACCAAATATACATATTTTTTATTATATCACAAACACCTACTGTGCTGCAATGACTTATTTTTACATCTGAGGACAAGTGTCCTGTTTCTTTTTTTTTTCCTCTTTTTTCTTTTTTTCTTTACAGAGAGACAGACAGCCAGCAAGAGAGGGAACACAAGCCAGGGGGAGTGGGAGAGGAAGAAGCAGGCCCACAGTGGAGGAGCCTGATGTGGGGCTCGATCCCATAACGCCGGGATCACACCCTGAGCTGAAGGCAGACGCTTAACGACTGAGCCACCCAGGCGCCCTGAGTGTCCTGTTTCATTCATCCCATGTGGTTCCAGTACTGCCCCTCATATAATGCTAAGCATGCTGTAGATGCTTAATAAATGTTGACCTGGGTGACCCTTGTGCTCATCACATAATACCTGCTGGTCTCACCTGTGAAATAGGACTTTCCCAAGTCTTCTGTGCATGAAAGGATTTTGTTTTCCCTGTCCCGTTGCTTCTGAAGGAACTGCGAGGACGGAGGAAATTTCCATTTATGTGCCCTTCGAGTCTTTTCTCTGATCAACCTCACCTGTATGCAGAGGTGACTGAAGACCAGAAAAGTTTGTAAGGCACCCCACAGATGCTGGTCCTCCAGCCCTTCAGGATATCTGGCCAGTCTTAGAGAGAGAGAGAGACAACAAACCTTAGCTGGGTCCTGAAAAGGATGGGCATTGAGGCAGACACAAAGCACTTTAATTCGACCCCTGTAACACCATTTTCTTCTGGCCCAATTGACAATGGAAAGCTTGTCCTTTGGGGAAAATAAAATAAATAAAATAAAATAATAAAACAAATAGAAGTCCCTATTGTCCAGAAGCTGCCTTTTAATTTCTACCCCTTTGCTCTGACCTTGGCAAATGGCACTGTCAGATTTAGGGATTTACTGCAGGATGGATGCTAAAGGGTCTTTGCAATATCCCTGGAAGTGGACCTAAGATGTCTTCCTCATGATGGCCCCTGGAGCCCAATGCTCTGCCCTCAGCATTCCTGAAGCAGAGGGAGGCCCTCATGGACTGCGAGCTGGGAAACACAGAGCCTGGCCAGGGAGTGAAGAAACGAATACGGCTGTCACGGAAGGAACTAGATGGAGCAAAAGCTGCAGGCCCAGGGGAGATTCCCTAACCACAGTTCCTCCAGCTGCTCCGACTTCCTGCTCCACCACCACCTGGAGTCTGTCCCCGAAGACATTCCTGCAGCCAGCTGAAAGCCCAGGAACCATTTCCCCTTACCTGCTACAGATGCAGGAGAGTGTGTTCTGGAGAAGAGGGATCGGGCAGGCTTCCCTCTCTGGAACCCAGCGTTTGGGAACAAGTTTCATGCCTGCCTCTAGGTTTCAGCTCAGTGAGCCACACAATAAGAAGTTTGTGCAATTTGGGCACTTTTGGTCTATTCTCCATGAAGAACTATCAATTTGAAATGATTTTTCTTAGAAGGGAAGACGTAGTATTTTATGTATGAGAGGGAAAAAAATCAGGTAACTTTAAAAATCAGTTAAATGTCAGCTAAAGAGGAAAGGATGAGGTTATGGAAGAGGACTAGAGAAAAATGCACAAAATGGCAGGATTCACCGGGCTCTCCCCGACAGCGGAGGCATGTAGGCTGACATTGATTTCTTAATGAGCCCTAGGGTTTCTAGTATTTTCTTATTGTATCCAATCTGTAAAATCAGATTCATTTGAAATCAAACCAGTTATACAGTGGAAAATATGGGAGGCAGGGAGATAAAAAGAGAAAAGAAAAAGGTTTTATATTTCCAACTCCAAGTGATACCTGTTTAGAGAACATACCCCAGTCTTAAAAGAACAGATATTTAAAGGACTAGAACCCTTGTGCATTGTAGAAATATAAAATGGTGCAGCCACTATGAAAAACAGAATGGCAGTCCTTTAAAAAAATTAAACATCGAATTACCATATGATCCAACAATTCCACTTCTGAGTAGATACCCAACAGAACTGATACAAATATCTCAAGATAGTTGTACACCCTTGCTTACAGCAGCACTATTTACAATAGTCAAAAAATAGAAGCAACCCAAATGTCCATGGACAGAAGAATGGATAAACACAGGGTCGTATTTACATGCAATGGAATATTATTCAGCCTTAAAAAGGAAGGAAATTCTGACACATGATATAACATGAATGAATCTTGAGGACATTATCCTAAGTGAAATAAACCAGTCACAAAAGGACAAATATGATTCCATTCTTATGAGGTACCCAGAGCAGTCAAATTTATAGCAACAGAAAGTAGAATGGTGGCTGCTGGGGGATGGGGGGCGGTAGGGGTGGGGAGGAATGGGGAAGTATTGTTTAATGTGTACAGAGTTTCAGTTTTGTAAGACAAAAATTTTCTAGAGACTGGTTGTACAGCAACACGAATATACTTAACACTATTGAATTGAATGCTTAAAAATGGTCAAGATGGTAAGTTTTATGTTATGTGTATTTTACCACAATTAAAAAAAAAAAAACAAAACCTAGAGGGGTGCCTGGGTGGCTCAGTCAGTTAAGCATCTGCCTTCAGCTCAGGTCATGATTCCAGGGTCCTGGGATCCAGCCCCGCGTCGAGATGTCACTAGTAAAGTGCTCTGTGGCCACAGACTGTTCCCAGTCACTATTAACACTCCTTTGTCCCGAGCGGTACTCGGTTCTGAGCAACCGTGGGAATGCAGCTGCTGTTTACACCTCATGGTGTGTTTGATCCAGGCTGGACCAGGTGCTTTCCTTGAATTGGGCTTGCTTCTTGGTTTCTTCCCTCCCCCTGGACGGCTTGGCACCCAGGAGGCATTCAGGATCCATGAGTGAATGCACTGGACACTTGTCTTCCTGCTGTAGCAAAGGAAGGAGTGGATCCAGTGGGGAACCAGCTCTCTAACTGGACTGGGGTGGAAAGTAAGGGAGGTCAGAATGATCCTTCACCTCAATTGTAAACAACCTGAGAGGTAAGGAAAGAAGCCACGAGGCTGAGGCCCTGGGGGTGAGGGGGAACTGACAGCCTGCAGGGCAGTCCACATTGCTGTCTGTGGGCTCAGATAAACTGAACGGAGACCCTGAGGGCAGGGGGCAAGTTACTGGTAGTCCCAGACTCTGGTGCTGACACAGATATCACCTAGTGAGGAAAAGGACTGTTCTGGGCTCCCAGGTCTTCATGCTGCCTTTTCTCAGCCCTCCCACATCTGAGTCCATACCAGCCTGACAACAAATTGGCACAACCACTTGTTGCTGCATCCAGGGACCTTTCTAGCCAGATCGCTACTGCGGTTCCACACGGTGAGAATCTCTGGGTGCAACCCCCCGTTTTTCCTCCTCCTCCTCCTTGTCCTCTTGCTTGACCTTGTCAATTGTTGATTGGGTATCATCTCGTTCATGCACTTTCCTCACACTCACATGCCTTGCCCACTGCTCCCAATGTTGTCCCGGATTTACTCTCTCCCTGGAGATCTTTGAGCTCTGGCCAGGCCATTCCTGCTGTTTTCCCACCCCTGACATGAGCTCCTGAGCTCACTCATCCCCCTTTCCCCTGGGCCTGCCTCGGGTCTTACTCCCCCCAGGGGCCCCAACGTTGCCCCCCCCTCCAGAAGCGCAGTCTCCTTCCCTCTACTGAACTCTCAGAGGCCTGAGTCCTTGCTAGGGGCACTCACCGTTCACATCCCTCCTGAGAGCAACTGCAGAGCGGGGATCTTACCTTATCCATCTCTGTAGTTCTCTTCCTGAATGCCGTTACCTCATACCTAGTGCACAATTTGTGCTCAGAAAATGTTTATTGAAAGAATGAATGCAACTCAATAATAAAAAGCCAACCAGTCCAATTAAAACATGAGCAATATCCCATGGTGTGTGTGTGTGCCTATCTCCTTCATCCATTCATCAGTTGATGGACACCGGGGCTCTTTCCATAATTTGGCTATTGTTGCTAATGCTGTTGCACACATTGGAGAGCGTGTGTCCCTTAGAATTAGCATTTTTGTATCCTTTGGGTAAATACCTAGTAGTGCAATTGCTGGATCATGGGGTAAAGTTGTGAAATACACACATGGGCTCACACACACACACACACACACACTGGACTATTACTCAACCATAAAAAAAATGAAATCTTGCCATGGGGAACAACGTGGATGGAGCTAGAGGGTATAATGCTAAGTGAAATAAGTCAGAGAAAGACAAACACCATATGATTTCACTCACATGTGGGATTTAAGAAACAAACTATCATGGGGCGGGGAGGAGAGGAAGACCAAGAAGCAGACTCTTTTTTTGAAGGTTTTATTCATTTATTTGAGAGAGAGAGAGCACAAGCAGGGGGAGCGGCAGGCAGAGGGAGAGGGAGAAGCAGGCCCCCTGGCGAGTAAGGAGCTTGACATGGGGCTTGATCCCAGGACCCCAGGATCATGACCTGAGCCAGAGGCAGACACTTAGCTAACTGAGCCACCCAGGCATCCCCCCAAAACGTATTTTTAACTACAGAGAACAAACCGATGGTTACTAGAGGGAGGTGGGTGGGGGACGGGGATGGGGCCGAAGGAGAGCACTTGTGATGAGCACCGGGTGTTGTATGGAAGTGCTGAACCGCTAAATAGTACACCTGAAACTAACATTTCCCTGCATGTTAACTCACTGGAGTTTCAATAAAAATGAAAAACATAAAAACAAATAAAATATAATAAGTGAGCAAAGAACTCGAATAGCCATTTTTCTGAAGAAGATCTACAAAGGGCCAACAGCACAGGAAAGGGTGCTCGGCATCATCAGCTATCAGGGAAACGGCAGTAAAAACCAGAAGATAGCACCTCACATCAGCTAGGTGTCTATGAGACTTCTTTCAGCAGAACATAAATGTTGGTGAGGGTGTGGGAAACTGGTGCCCTCGTACATTGCTGGTGGGGCTGTCACATGGTGCAGCTGCTGCGGAACACTGTGGCGTTTCCTCAAAAAGGCACCCAGCAATTGCACTTCTAGGTGTACATGCAGAGGAATTAGAAGTAGGTATTCAGACAAAAACTTACACCTGAATGTCACAGCACTACTATTCACAATAGTCAAGGGTGGGAACATCACAGACGTCCCTCCACAGGTGAATACCAGCCGTGGCATGTGTGAGCCTGGAAAACCATGCGCTGTGGGGAGGAAGGCAGTCACAGAGGACCAGTTGTATGATGAAATGTCCGGAACAGACAAAGCTGTAAAGACAGACAGCCGGTCAGCAGTAGCTCAAGACTGGGGGTACGGGTGGGGAATGGGGGTGTGATACCTAAAGGGGTGGGAGTTTCTTTGGGGATGATGAAAATGTTCTTAAGTTGACTGTGGTGATGGCTGCACAACTCTGTGAATATACTAAAAACCATTGAATTTTACATTTTAAATGGGTGAATTTTATGCCATGTAAATTATATATTTTTTAAAAGAATAAATGAATGTGCTTAATAAACTTTTAACATCCAAGTTTTCTATTCACGTTTGCAAAATCCATGCACTATTGCAAAGGTCTACAACATACCATCATTTCACATTTGCTGGGGCTCAATTTCAATTCCATAAGCAAGGAGCTGGCTGGGACACCTGACAGAGTCCTTGGGCCCTATTGGGAGACCAGAGGCCAGCCAGATTCCTTCACTCGTGTGGCATCAGTGTTCTTTATACATTAAGATAAAAGAGAAATAGTAGAAATTCTAATACCATTCTGTTTCTTTGTGAACAAAATGGTCCTGCTCAGGGGGGAGGGGAAGCCATGAAGTCAGTAGGAATGAAGATGTAATGGCATTTACTAATTAGAGTTTCGTGGAAGTCTGAGTTTCCTCAGGAAAAACCGAAAGTCTGGTGAGCTTGGAATCCTGGCTTTTAGAGAGAGGAGGTCACCATAAATCTAGAGACAGAGTGTCCAGGTTTGCAGTGTTCATTCCACAAACGTAGCTCTGGCCTGGTACTGGTACCCAAACAAAACACACTGGTTGGACATAAAAGGACTTTCCATACAAGTACCAAGCCTTCAGGGTCAAGGATAGCCCAGGTAAGCGAGCCTCACCTAAAACTCCCAGGTTGGCTATGGAGAATCGGGAGAATGAAGCTTTGCTGGTGGGACCAGTGTAAGCTGGTGAGGTGGGGATAGATGCAAGAGGCAACATGGTGGCCATGGTGATTGGATCTTCCTGCAGCCACAGGGGAAGGAGGCCACAGACTAGAATACCTTCCGTCAAGAGTGTAAACAAACCCTCGGTCTCACTGGTAATCAGGGAAAAGCGATTTAAACTACAAAGAGGTACCACTTTCATGTCTATCCGATTGGCAAAAAGGAAACAAATCCGACACTACAGATGGTTGTCCAGGGTGCGGAGCAACAGGAACCCTCATAACTGCTGGTGGGTGGGTACGACCTCCGATACAGCTGGCAAAACCAAAGTCATACCCGCGGCATTACCCCATTACCCCCACCCTAGATAGAAAGCCTAGAGAAATGCTCACACGGGCTCACAAGAGGGTCAGAACAAGAATGCCCATTGTAGGATGTTTGTATGACCAATTAGAAGCAACCAAAATGTCCATCAAGAGGAGAGTGGACACATTGTGATATGTTCGTTCAGTGGATTATTACAAAGCAGAGAAAAAAAGAATGAAGTACTGCTGTCCTGAACCCACAAGGATAAACCTCAAATTCCACTGTTGAATACAAAAAGTAAATTGCAGGAAGACACATTGTATGATGTCATTTATTTGCAGTTCAAAAGTATGAAAAACTATTTCAAGCTCATGTATGGGGCACATATTAAATAAAGGCATAAAAACATACACAAAATGTTAAGCACCAAGTTCCAGATGGTGCTCATCCCAGGGAAGGAAAAATAATAGGGTCTGAGGATACAGGGGCTTCAACTGTATCATGTTTTTGTTTCCTCCTAAGTCTCTGTATCTGAATGAAGTACGGAAAAGCCCTAAGCTCTAACAAACAGGGGGTAGACACAAGGATGTTCTCTAAATTGCCTTTTATTCTTTTCTGCATGCTTGAAATACTTCAGTTTTCTAAAAGTCAAAGGTGAATAAAAAAGAAAAGAAAAGAAAAGCATGTATCTCTTTCTGTATTTGCCTTCTAAAACCCTACAAACCTAAAAAAAAATCCCTTAGAGGAACAGAGAGGCATAGACTAAGTCTTTGGGATCAGGGGGTTTAAGAGGGTAAAGCGATCCCACCTACCCTTACACCAGGAAAAAACTCCCAGGGCTGGGGGGCCTGTAGGAGAAAGATGGATGAAAAGCCATGACAGAGAATATTGATTGGGTGGTCCCTGGATAAAGAGTCCCTCCACCTCCTCCCCCATGAGGGTTCTGGGGGAACTGGTAACAGTTAAGACAGTGTTTTAGGATTTGAGTGTAGAAGAGGCCTGTGTCCCTCTTCCAGGGACGTTATATGGCTTCTTGCCACCTTACCTGTGGCCATAAGTGGGAACAGGGCCCAGTCAGTCTCCACCATGACCACTGTGGGGCCCACATGGAGCTAGACGACACCAGTGAAGAAACACAGAATCCAACTAGGTGTCATTAAATAGCTCTAAGGGTGTGGTGCTACTAGGCCGGAAGAAGATATGGGGGTGGGGGGTTGTGAACAGAATCAGGCATTAAATGAATAAGGTGGAACAACCTGGGCAGAGGGCATTGCAGACTCAGACCAGGTGAGAAACTGGGGCGACCCTTTATCTTGAACCCCAGAGATTCCAACCCCTCTAAAAGCACGGAGTTCCTGCTGAAGGTAGTTCAACTTGTAGGTACGTGTCATAAGGAAAACTGGATCCTGTAGCCACAGAAAAATCCCTTTTTGCTGTATCATCTCAAGCTGCTGGAACGCAAACTACAACTTGCTTAGTTCAACTTCACTGCTTCTTTCGACCTTGTCTTTTGACCTTGGGAAGGGTTCAAATTAAGTATTACTGCTTTTCTGTTAAGGTTTTGCAACAACTTGTGTATACTGGGCATTTTGAGTGTTTGCAATGCTTAAGAGGGGCTGGCATTAAAGAATCTAATCTATCAGCCTCATGATTCCGGCTTAAAATGGGGAATTGAGTAATTGTTTAGATTTGTGATTTTCCTAGGTTTGTAAACAATATTGGAATGTTTATGAGAACTTGAGACATACTATATTTTTAATTTTAATGTATTACACTTAGTAGAATTGTTTTAGAATTTGGGAATGTTCTGATTGTTAGGTATTTGAAGTGCTTATAAATAAAACCAAATATATTAAATTTATAAATCCAATTTAAAGTATGTAAGGGGATTTAATTAGCCAAATGAAAAAAGCCCCTTTAAGAGTGATTATTAAAATTTACTAGATTTATAAGTAAAATAATGAAAGTTGTCAGTTGAACTCAAAAACCTAAGGGAAATCAGGGGTTTTTTCAATGTCTTGCTTAAATAAATTAAGTATAATTTTTCAAACGTATCTACAGATGGTGTCTCTTCTACACATGAAACTCCCCTCAAAGACGTTACAGAGGTCAATTCACACTGGCTGTAGCGCTTCACAGAAGTGGCGAAGGGGCTGCCCAGGGCCATGCGGTGAGAGGGACAGCATGTAGAGACACCGGAGCGTGCTGATGTTTGGGCAAAATGTTCCTCTCCCTAACCCCTGCCACTGCATAAACACAGAAGTTCCCTAGAATCTCTTTGCTATCTTTTTATTATGAAAAATTCTAATTACACAGAAAGTTGACAAACATATAGTACACTGAACATCCATATACCTAGTTTCAATAGTTGTAACCTTTTTTCATACTGGTTTTATTTACGTCTGTCTATCTGTCTGTCTGTCTATCTATACAGAACCATTTCAACCATATCATGACACTTTATCTCAAGATGCCATTGGCTCCAAAGCTCTGACCTTTCAACCTCCAAAACTGTGCCCACCTCCTTTGGCTTTCTGTGACATGGTGTTCTCTTCCTTCTTTTCCTATTTGATCATCATGTGGGAGATTCACACTCTGTGATCGGATGTCAGGGGACTTTTGGTTGGCAAGTGGGACATGCAAATACATCTACAGGTGTTTGAGTGGAGACCCATACATGGACTATTAAAGGAGTAAAGTAATATATTTATATATCTACATATCTGTCCATTGAATAGCTGTGATGAAGTACCTCTGTTGGATAGGCTCAGTGTTGGGGGCTGGAGGGAATATTCCTCAATTACCTCCTTGGGTATGTCTACCGTATGTTCCCCTCGGGGCCTTTGCACTGGCTGTTTCCTTTGTTTAGAACAGTCTACTGCCCAGATTTTTACATGGCGCACTCTCCCACCTCCTGCAAGTCTTTGCTGAAAAGTCACCTTCTCATTCAGCTCAGGTCATGCTCTCATGGGTCTTAGGATCAATCCCTGCATCAGGCTCTGCACTCAGCAGGGAGTCTGCTCGAGATTCTCTCCCTCTGCCCCTCTCTCTGCTTGAGAATGTGTGCTTTCTCTCTCACTCTCTCATATAAAACAAAATAAATCTGAAAAGTCAACTTCTCAGTTGGACCCACCCCATCCCCCTGTTGCTGCTTTATTTTCCTCTAAATCACGTAACATCTTCTATGATTTTACTTATTGCTTGTGTTTACTGCCCATCTCGCCGTGCTGCAATGTAAGCTCCCTGAGGGTTCGTTTTGTCACCGAAGTATCCCTGGTGTCTGGGACAGTGCCCGAACATCTCATAGTAAACTTTCATTAATTATTTACTGAATGAACTAATAAGTGAATGAATGACTTGTAAGGTACCTTTTAGCTCTAAAAAGCTGGGAATTTGGATTGTCAAGGGAAAGCTGACTGGATTTGGAATCAGAAATCCTGGGTTTGAGTCCCAGTTTTGTCACTCATTAGCGAGGTTATCTGAGAATATTAGTCAAAAATATATGAGTCTTAATTTCTTCATCGGTAAAATGGGGTTAATCAAACACAATATTTGTTTTGTGTTTGCTCTGCTCCAGTTACCAAGCACATTGCTACCTTAACCAAGTTGTAATAGGACCACCTGATATTACACGTCTCCTAATGTGATAAACATATTCAGTATACAGCATCACCTATGAAGCATTTTTGTCCAGAATATTCAAGTAAGTCTCTTGACCTAACTTCTCTTTTACAAGAAAACCAGAGAGAAAGAAACATTAAAATGATGTCATACAGAAAAAAGATGAATTCAGACAAATTCAGAATTTGGGACACTATTAAAGACACCTGACCTAGCCACTGGAAGCAGGTTAGCTCATGAAAGTCATGATAAAGGTGAAGTGCTATTCTAGATTAATATAATATAAAGAATGTGCAACACACGATTCCTGCTTAGAATGTGGTTCAAGAAAGCATCAGTTGGATAGGCAAAAACTAGAAACAAAAATAATACCTATAAGCAGTTGAGTGAAAAAATATATTTGTAAAATATATATAATAGAATATCACACAACAGCACAATATTCTGTATTGAAGCCCCTGGGTGATGGGACCCACCTGTCCCAACTTTAACTGCAGCCCCTCACTGGTAATTTTTGTAGACAACATGAGAAGAGCAGTGGTTAGCAGGCTGAATAATCCATTTGTTTGAACCAATAGGTAGCTGGAGGTGAGGCCTAGTAGAAGAACTTGAATTTGCAGCTCTGGGAAACTAGTGTTTCCAATCTTTGCAAACCCCACCCTCCATTAACTGAACTGGAGATGCATAGACACTGCTGAACACCCAGGGAGAAGTTCTGGAACTTCTCAGAGAGTAGAGTAGGGGGTACCATGCTAATCTTGGGTCTGCCCTGGACGTGCCAGGCACCTTTCTCCCTTGGGCTTGAGTTCTCCAGCGTGGATTTCCATACATATCCATAGAATTAAGAACCTGGGCTGTATTCTATTGGGTCAGTTGTTGGCACAGGCTTCTTCAAAGGATTTCACAAAGCCAGTCAAAGCCAGGGTGGCGCCGTGCTGATCACAGGACACATGCATTCATCCACCATGCAGATGAGGGCTCAGCCATAAGTATGCAGCTGGGATTCGGGCCCGAGCCCTTGTTCTCAGGACCTGCCTAGAGTTCCTGCAGCTGGATGAAGGGGTTATCCCTTAATGGGGAAGCTGTCCCGCCATGAGCATGAATGGCTTCTAGGGAGGGCCCAGATGCGCCCTTTAGCCCAGGACGGGAGACGTTGCCCTCCTGCCCACCCTGCGCTCAGGTCCCCACTCCTGTCAGGTGACAATGTCTTCCACCACCTAAAACAGCTTTCGCTCAGTGGGGCTGGAAGAAAGGCTTTAAAATGGATAAAGTAGTTCAAGGTGACATTCTTCTCACCCCCAAAGTAAGATTTCCTGCCAAGGTTTCATACTTTTTTAAGACTTGAAGTGAGAGCAGGAGAAAATCAAGGGAGCTGAGGGGATCACAGATAAGGCAGAGGAAGCCATTCTGAGGAAAAGTTCCAGGGGGATTTCCCTGGAAGGATTTTCTGGAGTGTTGGGCTTAGGTTGGCCAAGCCTCATGCCAAAAGGTTTGAGGTCCCCCGGTGGGACAGGGTGGGATTCAGAGGTGTGGGGAGGCCCGTGGTGGAAGGAGAGGCAGGTCCTCCTTTCTGCCTGCAGTGCCCAGGCAGCGGTGGTCCGGGGCACTAAGCTGGCTTTTCAGATTCTCCTTCTTCCATTCCTGGCCCTGAGTCTGATGATCAGAGATACACAGATTGTAAAGGGTTTCATCCAAGTCTTGCTTGGACCCAAGAGGAGCTGTTAACTGAGACCAGGCTCCTTTTGCTTTGAAGGGTGAGGCAGACAAGTAACAGATGAGAGAGTGCTTATGTAGTTCGAGTGGAAGACGGTCCGTAAAGAACACTGAGGAAGCTGGCGAGCAGAGCAGAGCAAACGTGAGCTCGATAGCCCGCGTCCGGCTGAAGCCGAAATGCAGAATGCCGAGGATAATAATAGCAGACACTCACTGCGTGCTGGCTTTCATTATTAACTCATCTAATCTTCACAGCTACCCTGTGAGGCAGTTACTATTAATAAACTCAGTCACAGACGAGAAACGAAGGCACAGAGACATTGACTCATTTAGCCCAAGGTCACATCCACCGGGGCGCTGAGCCAGGACTGAAACACCTGGAAGCCAGTCTCAGAGTCGACACTGCCGGCCCCTCCCCTTCCTCACTGGCTCTCACTCTGAGTCAGGGCCCGATGTCTCTGTTTAACAGAGGAAGGTGGGCTCCGACTCCCCAGGCACTCAGGGATGTCAAACAGGATGCAGGAAGCCAACCCCACAGCCCGGGGAGGGAACCCCAGTCCCAAGGGGAGGGACCACATTCTCTGGAAGCATCTTCCTATGAAGTACAAGCCCAGCCGAGGTGATCTAACCAAGTCCCGCCTCTGGTTCAATAACACCCAGGGAAGGAAAAGATGCTCAGTGTCATTAGCCATTGGGGAAATGCAAATCAAAACCAGGATGAGATTCCACTTCACACCCTCTAGGACGGCTAGAATCAGAAAGACAGAAAATAAGTGTTGGCGAGGATGTGGGGAAATGAGAAGCCTCATGCTCTGATGTGGGAACATACAATGGTGCGGCCGCATTGAAAAACAGTCTGGCAATCCTTCAGAAAGTTAG
Organism: Ailuropoda melanoleuca; assembly: GCF_002007445.2. Taxonomy (NCBI): domain Eukaryota; kingdom Metazoa; phylum Chordata; class Mammalia; order Carnivora; family Ursidae; genus Ailuropoda; species Ailuropoda melanoleuca. Next base: position 45,538,487 of record NC_048226.1, read on the forward strand.
ATAGAAAGTTACCATATGGCCCAGCAATTCCACTCCTAGGTACACACCCAAAGGAACTGAATCCCAGCTCTTCCCTTTTATAGTGATTCGAACAGATACTTATACATAAATGTTCACAGAAGCTCTGTTTAGGGTAGCCAAAAGATGGAAACAATTCGAATGTCCATCAACAGATGAATAAATAAAATGCTTATATTCTTACAATAGAATATTATTCAGCTATAAAAACAAATAAACCACCGATACATGGTTGATACAACATGGGAGGACCTTGAAAGCACTAAATGAAAGAAACTAAAATGCAAAAGGTCCTATGTTCTCTGATTCCATTTACATGCTTTCTCCAGAATAGGTCAAATTATAGAAACAGGGAGTGGTTTCTAGGGACTTGGGGGAGAGGGGCCTGGAGAGTGACTACTTAATGAACTACAGGGTTTCTTTTCGGGTTAATGAAACTATTTTTCAAACTATATAGAGGTGATACTTGCACAACTCTGTGAATGTACTAAGTCCCGCTGAACTGTTCATTTTCATATGGTTGATTTTACATTACCTGAATTTGACCTCAAATTTTTGAAAAAGCAAAAACAGAGCATGAAGTGTAGAAGAGGGGAGAAATGTAATTTGGCATCCGTGCTCCTGGAATCCTGAGTACTTTGGTGGACTATGGCTAAGTGCGAGCCACGCATACCATCCTAATGATGACCAACACGGACGTGGTGGGCTTCCTCTGCCCTGGCCCTAGCGTTTCCCACAGATCAACCCATTTGCTCGTCACCGCAGTGGAGGCGAGGCCCGGGGGCTGTACGGTACACCATACCCTACCCTATACACTACAAAGGGGCAGAGCCGGGATTCAAACCCAGGCACTCTACTCTGGAGCTCATGCCCTAACCCAAGTAACTCTGCCTTTCCATGGTAATAATGATAAGGTTGAGAATCACAAGAGCCAACATTTAATGGGTCCTGAGTGTGTCAGGTAAGAGCTAAGAAATTTGTTTATTCTCTCCTTTCATGAATATTGGTTATAATCTGTGCCAGTTGCTTTTGTAGGCAGTGGGTCACATCAGTGAATGAGGCAGGCGAGGTCCCCCTGCTCATGAAGTTTACATTCCAGGAGGGAGAGACAATGAACAGATAGATGTGAATATGACATCAGGTAAGGGCTGATCAAGAAAACAAAGTAAGGAATAGGGCTGGAGGGAAGCTAGTGGGGCAGGGAGATCCTGGGAGACTGCTCTGAGGACGTGACATTGAGCAGACCTGAATGAAGGGAGGGAGAAAGATTGGCAAAGACCCAAAGGGAGAATGGCTCCAGCCAAGGGGCCAGCAGTGCACAGGCCCCGAGATGAGAGCAAGCTCAGAGAGCAGCAGGAGTACTGTGGGGTTGGGATGGGTGTAGGGGCGGGAGTGGGGGTGGCGGCCATCGGATTCGTGCAAAGAAGTCAGAGCACATGGGAACTCGCAGGCCGTGATGAGCAATTTAGAAGTTATTGTGTCTGACGAGAAGCCACATCCTATCTCACTTAACTCTCCCAAACAACCCTACGAGACACACACCCTGTTACTATTATTCCTGTTTTATAGAAGAGTCTGAAGCACAGAGGGGTTAGGCAAGAAAGTCAAGATTCCACAGCTGGTAAGTTTGGAGCTAGTAAGTCTGACCCAGGTCCTGTGACCCCAGAGCCCAAAACCTCGAACAACCAAACCAAAACTCGGCTACAGATCGCTTACTGATACCAGCTCAGCCTCGGGCTGGGCTAGTTCGTGCTCCCAGGAAAAATGCCCACATGCTTCATGCTCAGCATTTGAGGAAGAGCCTTGAAGAAGCTAGGAGATGCCCAGTGAAAGAGGGGACAGTGATGTTAGCCTTGGCACAGCCTCAGGCTTCGAGCTCAGTCAGACTCATAGCCCCATTTTACCAGCGAGGAAAACTGAGCCACCATTCTTTAAGTTGCCACAGGTTCTAAGGGGGTCAGGTGGTGGAGCTGGAATTTGGACCCAGACAGTCTCAGACCAGAGCCAAGGTTACCTTTAGCACCGGCCCTGCCAGCATTATACTCTGTGAATTTTAAATGTCATCTCTGGGCACCTGGGTGGCTCCATCCATCAAGCGTCTGCCTTCAGCTCAGGTCATGATCTCAGGGTCCTGGGAGGGAGTCCTGTGTCAGGTTCCCTGCTCATCGGGGAGTCTGCTTCTCCCTCTCCCACTGCCCCTCCCCCCTGCTCATGCACGCTCTCTTAAATAATCTTATTTAAAAAAATAAAAAATAAATAAAATAAAGCCATGTTTTCTCCCCACTCCCTGCACCCCCCCCATTCCTGTGGGAAGGGAGAGACCACTGCTTCTCCTCTCGCACCCAGCACCTCTTCGCAGTCAGGCTAAATCCTCAGTTTTCTTTCCTCCCTGCCCTCAGCCCCATCGCCTGCTGCCAAATCCTGCCAGGCTGCCTTGAACCTATTCATGCCCTCTCCTCCACACCCAGTGCCCCATTGACTCTCATTCTCTCACTCACAAACTGGGAATGCAAAGACAATCAGATATGGCCCCACCCTCAAGGAACTTTCTGTCCAGCAGAAACCAATGAATAGACAATTCATATACAATGAATAAGTCCATGGGAAAGGAGGGCACAGGGTCACGCCTACAAGTGGGAGTTGGTGAGGGTGGACATCGAAGTGACTAGAGGAAGTCAGGGAAGGCTTCCTGGGGGAGGTAAGGCCTGAATTGAGACCTGCAGGATGGTAGGGACAGTAGTTGCTATCGAGCACATTCACAGCTCTCTGCTGTTTGGCCCTGTACACCAGTCCTGTCTCCCCAGCCCCAAGACCCCAAGAATCCTGTGCTCTGTATACTTTCTACCCTACAACTTGTGCTCAAACAGTATTGGAAGGCAAGAAACAACCACCCACAGACCTGGGTCCAAATCTCCATTCTGACACAACCCATTAGCCTTCAGCTGGTTGTTCAACCTCGCTACGGTTTCCTTTCCTCAGCTGTAAACTAGTGTTGGAAGAATTAACAATACCAGCTGTCAGCCTGGCACATGGTCCTTACTAAGTACATACAGTGTATTACTAGTTTCAGGGGTAGTGTTTATTTAGATATTTTAAGAGATTTTATTGATTTACTTGACAGAGAGAGAGAGCGCGTGCGCACACAAGCAAGGGGAGCTGGAGGCAGAGGGAGAAGCAGGTTTCCTGCTGAGCACAGACCCTGATGCAGGCCTCGATCCCAGGACCCCAGGATCGTGACCTGAGCCGAAGGAGACACCCAGGCGTCCCAATATCGAATTGCTTTCCTCTGACTGATACTGTTCGTTCTGCCTGAAATGGCTTTCCCTCTCAAACCTCAATTTCTTTAAGAAATCATCTGAGATCTAAGAGTTGGAATTATTATCTCCTCCTCCAGACCCATTTCACTTCCATTAGTGTGTATCTCAGAGTCTGCCTTGCATGAGTGACTAAAGCTATGTCTGAGTCTAGTACAGATAGTCGATCAGCTCTGGAGAACAGTAATTGTGTTTTATTTATTTTTAACCTCTCAGATCTCAGCCCAGTCTCTGGCTCATTGCCTGTGTTTATAAGATGGAAATATGGACCAAATCTTGTCCTGAGGAATTTCTGTGTCAACGGCGGGGCGGGGGGGGGGGGGAAGTGTCATGCTGGCCACAGACCATAGCAGAGACAGGCCAGGGGAGCAGAACCCAATGGTTGAACATGCAAAGGTGAGGGTTGAGTAGGGGGAACATAGGTCAGATCCAGAAAAGGTAGAAAAGACAGAAAAAAGAGAAGGTAAAAAGTAGTAAAATGAACATGATTCAAATTGTTTGAATTTGTGAATTGAAGTGATTTTGCTTCATGTTAAAAAAAATGTCCCACAAATTGGCAATTACAAAAGAAGAAATTTAAAGAGACATTATTTATTTTTTCAATGGTCAAAATGGGGGCACCTGAGTGACACAGTGGGTTGGGCGTCCGGCTCTTGGTTTCGGCTCAGTCATGATCTTAGTGTTGTGAGATCGAGCCCCGTGTTGGGCTCCATGCTCAGCACAGAGTCTGCTTAGGATTCTCTCTCCCTCTCCCTTTGCTCTCCTTTCTGCTCTTTCATGCTCTCTCTCTCTCTCTAATAAATAAATATTTTTAAAAATGGCCAAAATGTCTAGAAAGCAAAAATTAAAATTACTGACGGTTCCTGGAATGGAGGTGGTTTGGGGGTAACTGGGTGACAGGCATTAAGAAGGGCACGTGATATGTTGAGCACTGGGTGCTATATGCAACTAATAAATTTTTGAACTCTACATCTGAAACTAATGATGTACTATACGTTGGTTAATTGAATTTAAATGGAAAAAAAAGTAATATTAAAATAAGACACAAGGTCTCAGAGTGGTAAAGACAAAAAACAATGTATGTACCCCATTGGTACCTCACCCACTGCTGATAGGATGTAAACTGATCCAACATTAAGATGTACATACCCTTTGATTCTGTAATCTTACTTCTAGGAACTTCTCTTAAGGAAATTATCAAATAAGTGTGTATGTACAAAAAGTCTTTATTACAGTGTGGCCTATAATAATTGAAAAAAGTGGCAAACAATGGATACTCAATGATAGGATGCTATTAAATAAATTACGGCACAATATTATGTAGCCATAAAGATAAATGTTGCTAATTTGTATTTCGTAACATTGAAAGATGTTCATGATATAGTAAAAATGAAAAAAGCAGTTTACAAAATGATAATATGATCCTATTTTTGTATTTGTATGTATATTTATAAATACATGGAGAATTTTAAGTCTGGAAGAATATCGCCTATATCCAGTGCATACTTTCTTTCCCCCCCCCCAATATTTATTTATTTATTTGAGAGAGAGCGTGAGATCGTGGGGGGAGGGGCAGAGGGAGAGAATCTTCAAGCAAACTGTGCTGAGAGTAGAGCCCCACAGGGGGCTCAATCTCAATCCGGGAGATCATGATCTGAGCAGCAACCAAGAGTCAGACACCTAACCAGCTGAGCCACCCAGGCGCCCCGTCTAATGCATACTTTCTCATTTTTCTGTGGTAACGTGAAATTAAGTTTGTATTCCGTGTGGGAGGTAAGTAGTGAGCTGCTTACCTCTGCGCTGTGGCTGCCCTGAGCTTACCGGAGATCCCAGGCACACAGCCGCACCAGGATATGAGGCTAAAGCTTCCCAGACTAGAGGCAGGGCAGAGCACCCCTTTTCCCTCTCTTGCACATGAGGACAGAAGAGGGAGTCTCTCCTCTGACGAACAGGTTTGTGAGAACAGAGGTGGGGTTGCCCACAGATCTGCTCTGGAATTAGGGCAGCCCATGGTTCTACTCCACAAAGCTGGGGGGCCGGGGGGGGTAAACAGAATGGAAGACCCCTTCCCCTAGGAGGTCACCAAGTCAATACCTAATTGTCGTGACCAGTCATTACAATGTCAGGCTTCCCCAAGCTCAGACAAGAAAAACCTGCTATCAGCTTTGGTATTAGAATTCCTCCCTGCCCCAGGCATATCTCTGAGCAGGGGAGTCCCTAGGAAGCAGCCTCCAGGACCAGCATGTATTTGAAGTAAATCCTTGGGTTTGAACTTGCTCTGGGCTGCAGAAAAGTGGAGACTTCTCTGGAAGAGTGGAGAAGCAAAAAGGATGGAGTTCAGAGGAAAAGGCAGGAAGACTATTCTAGAGTTAGGTTTCGCTTCCTCTAAGAGTCCCCCAGAACTTTTTCTTCTATTATTCACCGACAGATAGCTCCTCCTGCTTGGTACTGTTGTCTTCTCCTGTCTTCTTAGGCATCTCCCAGCTTACTGTCTTCTTACATTGACCACTTCTGCTGTCACTGGTCTCCTTATCTCACCCCTTCAGGACCAAGTGTGATGCCTTGTGCATGGCAATCATTCCTTCGGCATGTAATTACCAAGAGCCCCCTCTGTGCCAAGCACGGTGCCAGGTACTGGAGAGTCTGCTGTGAACAGGGCAGCCAGGCTTCCTAACTCTCTGAATGCACATTCTAGTGGATGAATACCAGAATATACAATAAATACGCATGAAAGAATGACGCGAGATACTCATTTGATACATGCAATTTCAACTATATTTGTTCACAGCAATTGTCAGTAAGAGAAAGATAATAACTCCACCTGCCAAGCAATTGCACCCACCACACCCCCCAGTGCGCCTGAGACAAGAGAGGGGAATCTGCCCCCCTCCTCCTGAGCATCTCCCCACGCTGAACAGATTCTGATGTTAATGCAGTTTTTCATAAAGCGTCACTCTTAAATGAAACCAACTGCTTCATCTGGTGTCTGACCAAAGGAAACAGTGATCTGTTCCAACTTGGAGGAAAAACGGTTCTGCGGAACTTACTGAGAGATGGTATGTGGTTTTTCAACATGGTGTCTCCCTGGGGAGGTTTCAAGGGTTATATTGATTACATGAGATTTCTGTGGTACATGTGGACTTCAGACCTAATCCCTGATCGAGTCTGACTTCGCTGCGTGTATGCTGTCTGCTAGCGATCCGCTATCTCAATACCAGTTTTTAGGAAGTCCCCGCGACGTCAGTAAGTCCTCTGCACACCGGAACCAGGGAGATGAATCCAAAGAAGCACCACGTCAAAGAGGGAGCGGTACCTTGTATTCACAAGTCGTTTTCCATCCACAGAGTATTCTGTGATGCCGGCCGAACGCCTTCTCTGCTCGGCCTCTCTCTTCCGGTAGTTGCACCTCCTTGCACCCTTACTTTCAGCAAATGCGCTTCCCCACACTACAACCCTGTGTTTTGAATGGGAGCTACCGCCGAAGGGGGCCGCAGGACCCATACGGGGCCAATCACAGTACCTCGTTCCTTGTCCCTGTTGACTCATCAGGAGAAGGGCACCCTGCTCCAGCTCGGTCAAAGTTCCAGGATCTGTCCAACCGGAAGGCAGAGAAGAGATGCCGACGTTTCTGATGGGGAAGGTCCGCGATCTGGCACGTGGTGCAGCCGCTGGCCAGGCGTCGGTGGTCACACGGAGGAAGGCGAGTTGAAGGCGAGTTGAAGAACGCAGGTGTTCAGATGGGAGCAGAAATGAGAGGGGTGGAGAGACAGCCTCCAGCAGCAAGAATTCCTGCCCTGAGGATACATGAGATTTCCTAAAAATTCTTCTTTTTAACCTGAGCTGGTTCAAAGAGGCTTTCGGTCACTTGCAACCAGGGTGGAAGATACTTTTTTAAATGTATCTTATCATTTGTTCTTCCCCCTCCCCGGAAGTTGCTCAGCAAGGTGAAGTGAGCTGTGCAATATCCCGCTGCTACTAGAGAGAGCAGCAATAATTTAAACACTGCTTTGGACCCTGCTTCGCGTCTTTGACTCTCAGAAGAGGTTGCCCTGCTGGTGAGCTCATCCCCTCTCACAGGCGTTTTGCGCTCTCTGGTCGGTGCCTTTTGTATATAACACCAAGCCACACTTGTTGCAACCTCGATCCAACCCTTCAGCGCCACACAGTCACAGCAGAGACTCCTCTGCTGGGCTCCTACCCACCTTTCCAGCACCCCCTCCCTCCCTCCCTCCGGCTGCTGTGGGCGACCCTGCAATTCCCTGCGTCACTCACAAGCAGCCCCCTGCCAGCCTGGGCACAGCCGCCCTTGTTCTTGGCTTCTTCCTCGAATCTCCTCCAGTAAAGGCAAACGAGGCGCCAGTATCGTTTCTAATTCTCATCCTCTGCCTTCCAAAATAGAGGTTCACGGGGACAAGGGCGGTAACGGCGTCTACCTCTCGCCCCGGGCACGGTTCCTGGCACATGGTAGGTACTCAGGGGATGTCTGCAGAGGAGACACACAGGCGTGTGGGGCGGATGAAGGCTGTTGCAAACCCGGAGCGCTCACACTTTGTGAATAATGGGCATCGTGGGCTGGGGGGTCGCCCGAAGGGATGCGGAGAAGCCAGCGCTGGCTGAATGGGCAGAGCTGAAATACCTTTCCAGAGATTCATCTTCACTCTGTACCCAATTAATGCTGAGCCATTAGTCCTTCTGAAGCTGCCAGGATCTATTAAAGCCATTTAACTTCTCCTCAGGCACTTCAGGATCAGCCTCAAGGGCATTTTTTCAAGGCCTGGGCAGCCCAGGTTGAAATGACTCAAGGGGTGAGCTTTCTATCACTCCCACTGGGAGCCCCCCGCCCAAGAGAAGCTTTGACACAGCTAACGCTTGGTGAAAGCGAGAAAACTCCGCAAGCTCAGACTGTAATCAGTCTCAAGCCTTAAAGAACTCAGTCTGGTGCCCTTCTGAAGGGCTGACCTTCTGAGTAACTGGAACAGGAAACCACCCTCCGGGGGAGATTGGAATGGTCCTAGGAAAGTCCCCAGGCCTAAAGGACGCCACTGAGCAATCCGCTACAATGCCTGAAATTCCCTCCATTCATCATTTATGTATTTCTTGAGCACCTACTAGGTGCCAGGCGCTTGGAGATTCGCAGGTTTGTTATTTTGGGCTAAGTTAGGCTTTCTGCTGAGCTCGAAAGTGAATGTCCCCTTGAGGGTAATCCACTAAGCATTATCAGGCATTAAGAAGCGTTCTCCCAAGGAGAGGGCTGCTGCAGAGGACAGCTCCACGGGTGCGGCCGTAGGACAGACAGGGATGCCCGGGGCCAGAGCAGTAGAGCCCTGTGGAATACAGGCTAACTCTACGTGACTGAGCGGCCACTGTGGGCGAGGTGACCGGTTCCACTCCCCCACCCTGCAGCCCCATGCAGTTGTTAGATCCGAGACTGGAGCGCAGTGGGGGTGTCAGAGATACCCCGTTGATGGGATTAGCCTCTGTTCCACAGCCGGTCCCACTTCAGATTCTATCCACAAACGCCCTGGATTTGCATCAGGGGTGTAAAAGCAGATCCAAGCCTCCTGGTTTGGGCAGTTATTTGAAACTGTGGAAGCAAAACTCATTTAGTCAGGGCCAGCTCCGCACTGCAGAACAGCGGTGATAGTAACACAGCAGCTCGGGCCGTCATTCATCAGGTGCCTGCCTGCGGCCAGGCACGGAACCAGGTGTTATTTATATACAATAGGTTGTCACAGGAATGTCCAGAGCCTGCGTGTATGAGAAACTGAGGCTTGGAGAAGCTATTTGCTCAAGGTCACACAATCGGTCAGGAGCCGGGATAGGGTTGCCACACAGACCCTGTGCACCCCCAGAAGCCACGCTCCTTACAGCTAGGCTGCACACTCCCCAGCGGCATGAAGCGAACTTTTACTGTCATCCTTGTCTAGACCCTGAAGGGCCAACCTGAGTGATCCCGTCAGAAATTGGGAAGGGGAAATAGGTTTGCCCTCTGAGAGCTGATTTGTAACATAAAATAACAATGAAGAATTACTCTAAAGAGCTGGAATGATCCCATGGTAACCTGAATAAGGGAATGGAGAGGGGGAGAGTATTGGGGCTCTTGGGTGGCTCACTTGGTGGAGTGTCTGACTCTTGGTTTTGGCTCAGGTCATGATCTCAGGGTTGTGAGTTCGAGTCCCGTGTCGGGCTCAGCATGGAGTCTGAGATTCTTTCCCCCCCTCCCTCCCCCTCTGCTCTGTCTCTTAAATAAATAAATAAAATCTAAAAAAAAAAAAAAAAGGAAGGAAGAACAGTGTTAAATGGTCAGTTGGGTTTTCCTACAACAGGTGAAATCAGGGCACAATGTCTGCATTTTTGGCCCTGTCCCTGCTAATACCAAAAAGAAAGTCCCAGGCAGGGAGGGGATGGTTTTCCTTCTGGTGGAGACAGGTGTGTCAGGAAGCATCAAGGCCTGATGAAAAGAGGCACCACCACCTTCCAAACTCATCTCCTCTCCGTGGGGGCTGGTCCCTATGGGGAGCTGCTCAGTGGCCACAGATATCTGGTCCTCGCCGGTTACAGCTCATCGTCAGTGAACAAACTTTAACTGTGATTATTCTTCCCCTCTCATGAGCTTTGGGGCTGGTGCCTCCAGACAGAGCCTCAACAGGCCGGAGCTGGACTGCGGGGCCCACCTGTGAGGTCCACCTGGACACGGAGCAGGCTGGCCCCAGGCAGACCAGCTGCACATTCTGACTCGAGTCATTGCAGGTTTGTTATTTTGAGCTAAGTCAGGCTTTATGCTGAGCTCAGAAGTAAATGTCCCTTTGAGGGTAATCTGCTAAGCATTATTCATCATTAATGCCATTCTTCCAAGGAGAGGACTGCAGCAGAGGACAGCTCCATGGGTGGGGTTTCAGGACAGACGGAGATGCCAGGTGCTGGAGAAGAAGAGCTCCTGTCTCCTGGCCTTCTTCAGATGGTTTCAGGCCCTGCCAACCCCCCTCTTCAGGAATCTAGGGCCTTTGAGTTGGCTCCCGCCTCCCTGCCTGCACTCCTCACTGGAGCCCAGGGCCGACCTGTTCCCCACAGGAGTGGGTGTTCTTCGTGTCCGAGTTCTTTCCATTCCCTTTGGACTCTGCCTTCTAAGGTTTCACGCACCTTTACCTGATAAACCAGTCGTCAGTCGTGTGTTACCTTCCCCGGGCATTAAAAATAAAAACAGCTTCTGAGGCATTAAAAATCATTATAATTTATTATTATATGTAATAATACATCATACACATATATTATTAAATATAATATTGTATATGATGTATATATATGTTATAAATAAATATTATGTAGTTATAATTATATTCTAGAACTTTTTGACATTTAAAAAGAAAGAGAATATAATGAGCTCCCCACCCTCATTACTTAGTTTCAACAATAATCCACACTTTGTCGATCCAGTTTCATCCATCCATCACACTTTTTTATTCAGCATTTTTAGAGCAGATACCACAGGACATAACGTTTTCACCCGCAAAAAACTTGAGTACCCATTCCTCACAAGTAAGCACATCTTAAAAGGCATAACCATAATGCTGTTATGAACGAAGGTAACAAACGATCTGGTAGAATTTCCTCACATTCTGGACTTGGCTGATTGTTTGCTGTTGGTGTTGTTAGCTAGTCCCATTATAGCTGTTGTGTTCTGTAAACTGCTAAGTAAGATTTAGAGCAAGGTGATGGCTAATGGAAATAAAATGCCAGCCACATATGTAATTTCATATGTTCTAGCCACATTAAAAAAATTGAAAAAAATAGGTGAAGGGGATTAAGAGTCCGCTTATCTTGATGAGCGCTGAGTAATAGATGGAAGTGTTGAATCACCATTTGTAACACCTGAAACGAATATAACACTGTATGTTAACTACACTGGAATAAAAAAGGAATAGGTGGGATTATTTTTAATAATTTAATGTGAAATAGCCAAAATATTATCATTTCAAATGTGGTTAATACACTAAATTATGAGATATTTTATATTCTTTTTTATACTGCATTTTTGAAATCGGGTGTGGGTTGTACATTAAAGCACATCTCAATTCAGAATAGCTCCAATTCAAGTGTTCGAGGGCCACGTGTGGCCACCATATTGTTTAGATTCAGTTTTAGATATATTATGGGGGAAGAATATTCTGTAGGTGTTCTGTTGCTGTAGACTTCCTGCTTTGAAATTCCCGGATAGTTTAGCATCCACCGATGGTCATTTCTAAATCCATTGTATTACTAGGGGTTGCAAAAGTCATGATTTTCTAATTCCATTGTTCCTTCTGCATTCATTGGGAAGAATTCTTACATAAAGATTAACTCTACCTTATCAGCTCTTTGGTTTCTCTGAAATGTAGCTCACACAGAGAACGTGGGTTGCATGTTTATTTTCCTTTTTATCAGTTTTCAGAGAAATGAATTGGTACCCAAACAACGTTGAATGGAGACCAGGAAGGGTTCTCTTTTTATCATTATGAACCATAGTTTTCTGTGTTTCTACCTTTCAATATATTGCAATCATTATTCTTTTTGATGCCAAAAATGTCCCACCTTTGGCCAGTAGGACTCTCCAGCTGGCTCCTGGGCACTTTTCAACTATGTTTTCTGGCGTAATCATGTATGCTCATCCTGGACATTTCTGCCCTAATCAGTAATCAGCTATTTCTCCAAGAAGCCATTTCTTTTCAGTGTTCCATGCATCTTTAAAGGATTCCCCTCGGGATGATAACATAACCTAGAAGAATTGAATCAAATTGGGAATTGGAAGCACCAAGGTAAGAAATAGGACAGGGGCACCTGGGTGGCTCAGTCGCTAAGCGTCTGCCTTCGGCTCAGGGTGTGATCCCAGGGTCCCGGGATCGAGCCCCACATCAGGCTTCTCCGCTGGGAGCCTGCTTCTTCCTCTCCCACTCCCCCTGCTTGTGTTCCCCGTCTCTCGCTGGCTGTCTCTCTCTCCATCAAATAAATAAATAAAATCTTAAAAAAAAAAAGATAAACAGGACAAAGATTTTTTTCTTTTCGGAGGAAGAAAGGTAGGATGAGAGGAGAAAGGAAGATTTCAGAGGTTCGTGCATAGCTCTACCTGCCCTGCTCGTCCCTTTCTCTGAATTTCTACTCCCTGTCCCCTCTACTCTTAGGACTAGAACTTTCTATTGCTGTTTGGTGAAAGCAGGTGAAAGCTCAGCCAACTCAGAACCCAGGGACCTCACCTGACCTCCCTTTGCAAAGAGCCCAGAGCCTTTGTCCAAAGTTGCATCACTTCCCACCCAGCCCTTCCTGAGCCAACTCCCTGATGTCTCCCGGAGAACACAGTCGGCATCATCCCAATGACATCAGGGAAACTCCTATTTCCAGCAGTTTCTCCTTCAGCTGCAAAAATGTGCAGCGGTAGACAGGGTGTGGGCTTTTGAAGTCTCTGCAGGAAGCAGAGTTGTTTTCTCGGCACCACATCTGAGCGCATCTTCTGTGAGAGCTCTAGTTGTTCAGCCGCTGTGGAGTCCTCCCATCCCCTCGCCCCGTCCACCACCACACCCGATGGGCCAGGGAGGGCAGACCTCACACCCGCGCCTGGGCTCTCGAGCTTGCTGTTCTAGGGCTAGTGGATGGTGGAGACAGGATTCAAACCCAGACATCGGGTCTAGGGCCCACACCCGTCACCATGATACCATGCTGCCTTTTCCCATTCAAAAATGTTCACATTGGACTTCATCTTTCCCTTTTTCAGGGAGGGTGACTATTCATAGCAAATAATATCAACCTTATTTTGTAACCCCTAAATCATCTGTGGGTTTTCACATGAGGTTCAAAGCCCTGGACATTGGGAAGAACTCCTGCTGCTGCTTCTCCAGTAATCAAGGGAAGCTTCCAAATGCAGGATGCCTCCCATGCACTTCCTAATGGTTGCGTGGTTGTATTCCATTCTCTTACCTTACCCCTTAGGAAGCTTAACCCTCCCATGACTTGAAACCTCCTTCAAAGGCTGTGGATTCTTCATCTAGTCCTGAGAAGGTCCTGCTGGGACGGGGGCTGTACCCTGCTGTTGGTTCAGATATGCACTTGGGTGCACGTGGGTGATTGGCACATCTGGACTTGCATTGATGGTCAAGCTGGTCACCACTGGGTATGGATATCCTCCCTCAACCAGGCACTTTGAGTTTATTATCTCATTGAATCTTTGCCTCACCTTATAAAGTGGCTCTTAACAGGCCCCCTTTACATATGAGGAATCTTCCCGATGTCCTAAGATTGGTACCTAGGCCTGATTCTAAAACTCATGAGTTTTCCAACCAGCTGCCCTACCTTTCATAAGTAGGTAATTTCTCCATCCTTCCCAACCCCCAATTTCTGGATCTATGGCACATTAAATGCACAAAAGTGCAAAGACAGATGGTAATGCTTCCATGTCTGAACAGTATTCTGTTAGCCTTAGAAGGCACCCCAGCAGGAGGCTAGAAACTTGGGATTGAATCAAGTCTGTTGTTTATTAAAGTGTGCCACTGTTCCGGATTCCAGAACATTGTAGGTGATATTCAACATTTTTTAAATTTTAATATGCTTTAGGGAAAAATACAACCAGCACACCAAGCCTATTATTTAAGCTATTAATTAGGATGAAGCTATGTTTTAAAAAGTCATTAGAAATAATAAGGAACTAATGGCACTGGTTCCCAGAGGTGGCAAAAGTCAAGACCACAAATGACAATCATGACAAACTTGTGTACTCTGATGTGTAACGATCAAACAGTTCTGTCCTCCTCATGCCCCAGCCAGAACACTGACTTTCAGTGAGTTACAGTTAATGATTGTACAACTGTGCTGAGTTCCCTAGCCAGAATTGTCTCTTGCTGGCTTTTATCACTATCTAAAAATGGGACAATGGTTTCCTTTACTCTCACACATTAACAATAAAATGGAAAACATAAAATAAAGAACATCTTCTCCTCTTCATGTAGACATTTCATGAGATTTACTGAAAAACCACCTTTAGTGCTAGGAGAGTTTATGGGAAACAATAACCCGCCCCAAGAATAAACAGTAAATGGAATGATGATTTTCTAGGAAGTGCTGTGTCTGGCTGCAGTAGCAGCAGCAATGAGCTGAGAGAGATTTTGGCAGCCCCGGAGGGGCCCAGAGAATCAGGAGTGGTGATTAAGAAAGCATTCATGAGTTTATCTCCGTGGGAGTGGGGGAGTGCCTCCTGTGAAGCATGAGGGTGTCCGTCTTATCTGGGGATTTCCTTTGGCGTTACAGAAAATGATGGAGAGATGCCTCCATTCCCCGGAATGAGAGGGGAGAGGCCGGCCAGGGTGACGTCTCCGTGGGGTCCGGATTCTCACGCATGGCCATTCTTGCTGATCTTGGCTCTGAACCCCTGGTGGAACCCTTCATCCTCTGCCTGGCACAGCTTGCCAGGCAGCCTGAAACCGGGGGTGGAAAGCAGAGTCCCCCAGCCCAGGAGAATCACACTCCTGTTTCGTATGTCCTGAGTAAAAGCCAGGGTCAGAAATCACAGGGGTTGGTGGAACGTGTTTTAAAAACAAGGTTGCTCTGGTGTGGAGGTGCTCGTTGTAGCATTGGCAATGGCAAAAAGTTAGAGACAACTGCATTGTCCGTGAGTGGGAGACAGGCTTAGCGTATTGTGGTATGTCTGGTATGCCCTATGATGAAATACAATGAAACTCTTTTCCAAAGATGATAGCAGATCTGTGTGAATGGACAGAGAAAGACGCCCAGTTGGGTAAATGGAGAAGATCAGCCACAGAACTGTATGCAGAGTGTGAGCCAACTTTCATGTCTTATGTATAACTATGTATGTCAATGTGTAGAGAAAGGTCTGGGAGATAATTTGTCTGCTGGAGGCGGTGGGGCAGGGCTGTGTGATGAACTTGGGGCGGGGGTGGGGGTGGGGGTGAGAGATGGGTCCAATGATGTTGCCTCTCCTTTCAGGATCTGTTGTTCTGTGGGAGGACAAGAGACATTTGACTTAATAGGACAGTACTGGTGGGTAGTCAATTCGAGTGACTGGATTTGCCCAAGGCCGCCCAGTGGATAGGTTGTGGAGATAAGATTTGAACCCAGCTCCTCTACCCCCAAGTTGATTGTTTCCAGGACGTCTTGGGGAAACCTGAGCTTTGGGCTCTTTTCCAGGACTAGGAAGACTTAGTCCTTAGAGACTGCCAGTGGGGCTCTCCCATTGTCTATGGAGGTGGTCAGACCCACTGTGTGCCGAGAATCTGCCAGCCTGGGGCAAAACTGAAGAGGGTGGGGACTATTCCACCCCCACTCCCACCCCCGGACCAGACAAGACTGCTTCCCCTTCTTTCTTCCACAGTGTTCAAGGTCCCCCATCCTGCTCCAGAATTCCCTGGGGTCCACCCCTCTTCCCTGGGCATTTCCCTAAACTCAAGGGCTTCCCCTCCCTTTATGCATTAGTCCTATCCAGTCATTCCTCAAAACCTTGCTCTCTGGGAGAGAAGCAATAAACAAATTCCAGACATCTCTGCCAGGCAACACATTTGCATTTTAACTGGGATTTTCTGGAAAAAACTCCTTACTGGGAACAAACCCGTCCATTCTTTCAACGTGCTGTTTGTGAGCACCTGCTCCAGGCCAGGTGCTGGGAATCAGCAGTGAGCTTTGCCTGGTGGAGGAGGCCCTGCAGGGTCAGGGTCTAGCAGAGGCAGGGCTGGTAGGGGGATTTCAGAAGCGAGGGCAGCGGTGCTCAAGATGCTTTGGGAGAAGTGAGCTTTGTGAATTCAATCAAAGCGGACCAAGTGGGCACTGTCCCAGCGTTTATGGGAAAGTGTGTTCCTAGGAACCGTCAACTTAGGGAGAGAAGAGTTAGGTTCAAATCTCACTCCACCACCTACCCACCGGGTGACTTTGGGCAAATCCAGTCGGTTGGACCTGCAATTTCCTCATGAGTAAAATGGGGATTAAAAACAGTGCGTAGGACCGAACCCGTGGGATTCAGGTCATACTGAGTGAGATGTGTTGTAATTTGCTCCCCGCATCACGCTGTCCCAGATGAATGTTGTTAAGATGTCTACTAGCTCTTCCAGGAAGGGTAGTGTGGCCTGTGGCTATTGCCGGGCTACTCCCCGGACATGTGACATGGGAGGCTGACGCAGTAGTCAGGTGTCAACCACCAGGGCCACGAGTGGTGAGAGGCACAGACTCTGAGGCCAGGCATCCAGATCCCACTATGTGACCTCGGGCAGCCAACTTAACCTCTCAGGGCCCCAGTTTTCTCATGCTGAAAAGAAGACAATAATATAACTATCTATATGGGCTTGTTGAGAGGATTAAATCACGTAAGAGCAACACAGATGGAAAGCTCCTTGGTGATGATTTTTTGGATTTGACACAAAAAAGCAACAGCAACAAAAGCAAAAGTAAACGAGTGGGACTACATCAAACTGAAAAGCTTCTGCACAAGCAAACAATGAATCATGGAACACGACATCAAAAACTAATGACGTACTGTATGGTGACTAACATAACATAATAAAAAATTAAAAGTAAATAAATAAAACAAAATAAATAAAATAAAAACCTTCTGCACAGCAAAGGAAACAACCCACAAAATGAAAAGGCAGCCTACTGTATCAGAGAAAATATTTGAAAATCACATATCTGACAAGGGGTTAATACCTGAAATATATGAAAATCTCATACAACTTAAGAGCAAATAAATAAATAATCCGATTAAAATGGCAGAGGATCTGAAAAGTCATTTTTCCAAAGAAGAAATATAGATGGCCAATAAGTACATGGAAAGGTGTTCACCAGCACTAATCAAAAGGAAATGCAAATCAAAACCATGATGAGATACCAGTTCACACCTGCTAGAATGGCTATGACCAAAAAGATGAGAAATTAGAAGTGTTGGCCAGGATGTGGAGGAAAAAAAACCCTTGTGCACTATTGGGGGGTATGCAGACTGGTGCATCTACAGTGGAAAACAGTATGGAGGTTCCTATTCTACTTCTGGGTACTTATCTAAAGGAAATCAAAACAGTAAGTCAAAAAGATATCTGTACTCCCATGTTCATTGCAGCATTATTTACTATTGTAAATAGTAATAGACACGGAAATAATCTTAAGTGTGCACTGATGGATGAATGGATAGAAAAATGTTATATATGTGTATGTATGTATGTGCATGTGTTTGTATGTGTATATATAACATATATATATATAATGGAAGATATATTATACACATATTTAATGGAATATTATTCAACCATAAAAAGAAGGAAATCTTATCATGTGTGACAACATGGATGGACCTTGAGGGCATTATGGTAAGTGAAATAAATCATGGAAGATATATTATACACATATTTAATGGAATATTATTCAACCATAGAAAGAAGGAAATCTTATCATGTGTGACAACATGGATGGACCTTGAGGGCATTATGGTAAGTGAAATAAATCAGAAAGAGAAAGACAAACACCATATGATTTCACTAATATGTGGAATCCACAGCAAACAAACAAAACTCCCTGAATGCATAGCTACGGAGAACAGACGGGTGGTTGCCAATCTGTGGAGGTAGAGGGTGGCAAAATGGGTGAAGGTGGTCAAAAGTTACAAGCTTCCACTTCCAAAACAAATAAATCCTGGGGATACAATATACAGCATGGTGACTATAGTTAATAATACTGTACTGTATATTTGAAAGTTGCTAAGAAAGTAAATCTTAAAAATTTTCAACATGAGAGAGGTGCCTGGGTGGCTGAGTCAGGTAAGCCACCGACTCTTGGTTTCATTCAGGTCATGATCTCAGGGTCTTGGGATGGAGCCTGGCATTGCACTCCCAGCTGAGTGGGGAGTCTGCTTCCCCTCTCTCTCTCTCCCTCTGCCCCTCCGCCTGCTCATTCTCTCTCTCAAATAAATAAACTTTTTATTTTATTTTAGTTTAGTTTAGTTTTTTTTTTTTAATTTATTCGACAGAGATAGAGACAGCCAGTGAGAGAGGGAACACAAGCAGGGGGAGTNTCATGATCTCAGGGTCTTGGGATGGAGCCTGGCATCGCACTCCCAGCTGAGTGGGGAGTCTGCTTCCCCTCTCTCTCTCTCCCTCTGCCCCTCTGCCTGCTCATTCTCTCTCTCAAATAAATAAACTTTTTATTTTATTTTAGTTTAGTTTAGTTTAGTTTTTTTTTTATTTATTTATTTGACAGAGATAGAGACAGCCAGCGAGAGAGGGAACACAAGCAGGGGGAGTGGGAGAGGAAGAAGCAGGCTCATAGCAGAGGAGCCTGATGTGGGGCTCGATCCCATAACGCCGGGATCACGCCCTGAGCCGAAGGCAGACACTTAACCTCTGTGCCACCCAGGCGCCCCATCAAATAAATAAATTTTTTAAAAAGTTTTCATCATAAGAAAAAAATTTTTGTAGCTATGCGTGTTCATGTATAGTAACCTGGACTTACTGTAGTGATCATTTCGCAATATATACATTTATTGAATCATTATGTTGTACATCTGAAACTAATATAATGTTACAAGTCAATTGTACCTCAATTATTAAAAAAATCTATGTAAAAACCAGTGAACCGTGCCTCACTTGGGTTGGTCAGTATGAGCTATTGGCAGGGACCACTGAAGAAGGGTCATGCACTCCATGATGAGTAAGGCTGGGTGGGCAGTGTGCTCAGCACCCTGGTTGTTTGAGAATTCTGCTTCATTTCCTAGCAGAAGGGAGCCATGTACGAGCAATGCATGACTGGTAGTCTCTATCATACTGATTCTCTGACTATAGCATTAGTCACAGATAAAAACATGTCAAACCCCAGGATGTGAGGCTTTACACTTATTCTGCAAAAAAGAACGAGGTCTAAATAATAAAACTAACAGTAGGCTACTAAAAAGAACAAAGCTAGGGATTTCTACAACTAGTTTTGAGGATAAATAAAAATCAAAGGAAGACAACTATTACAAAATGAATTAAATTTAGACCTAAATGTGAGATCTGAAACCACCATAAAAATCCTAGAAGAGAGCACAGGCAGTAATGTCTTCGACATCGGCCATAGCAACATTTTTCTAGATATGTCTCCTAAGGCAAGAGAAACAAAAGCAAAAATAAACTATTGGGACTACATCAAAATGAAGAACTTCTTCACAGCAAAGGAAATAATCAACAAAACAAAAAGACAACCTACTGAATGGGTGAAGATATTTGCAAATGATATATCTAATAAGGGGTTAGTGTCCAAAGTACATAAAGAACTTACACAACTCAACACCCCCCCCCAGACAAATAATCTAATTAAAAATGGGTGGAAGATATGAACAGACATTTCTCCAAAGAAAACATCCAGATGGCCAACAGACACATGAAGAGATGTTCAACATCACTCAGCATCAGGGAAATGCAAATCAAAACCACAATGAGATACCACCTTGCACCTGTCAGAATGGCTAAAATCAAAAACGCAAGAAACAACAAGTGTTGGTGAGGATGTGGAGAAAAAGGAACCCTCGAGTACTATTGGTGGGAATGCAAACTGGTGCAACCACTCTGGAAAACATTAGAGATTTGTCAAAAAATTAAAAACAGTATTACCATATGATCCAGTAATTGCACTACTGGGTTTTACCCAAAGAATACGGAAACACTAATTCTAAAAGATGTATGCACCCCTATGTTTACTGTAGCATTATTTAGTAGTAACCCAAGTGTCCATCAGTTGACGAATAAAGAAGATGTCACACACACACACACACACATTCTGGAATATTATTCAGCCATAAAAAAGAATGAAATTTTGCCATTTGCAACAACATGGATAGATCTAGAGGGTAAAATGCTAAGTGATATAAGTCAGAGAAAGAAAAACACCATATGATTTCACTCATTTGTGGAATTTAAGAAATAAAGCAAATGAACATAGAAAAAAAGAGACAAACAAAGAACCAGACTCTTAAATAAAGAGAACAAATTGGTGATTGCCGGAGGGAGGTGGATGTGGGGATGAGTGAAACGGGTGAAGGGGATTACGAATACACTTACTGTGATGAGCACTGAGTAATGCATGGAATTGCTGAATCACTGTATTATACACCTGAAGCTAACATGACACTATAAGTTAATTATACTGAAATTAAGAAAATAAATGACTTAATTTTAAAAAATAAATTCATATTCACGAATTAAATTTATGAAGCTGTTGAATTCCGAGAAACTGAGTCTCTTCCTGCTGATTTGGGGGATTCCAGAAATACCAGGGCTTCCAGAGTCATTAAAGCAGCATTGACCTAATATCCGGTCATGCTGGTCCTGGACCCCGATGAGAGATACAGGCAGGCAAGCAATGTATCATCTGTCTTCTTCCAGCATCAGCAATGGGGGGTGTGCAAGCGCTGGTAAGTAGCACAGTAATAAAGCCCTTGGGATTTCAGAGGAAGGCTTGAAATTTTAAGGTTTAGGATGAGTAGACAAGGATTAGAGGAGGGGATGAGTTATGGGTCAGACAGGATGATGAAGAAGGAGGATTCCTTCCAGGGAAGATCTTTTGTATCAAAAAAATAATCCATTTTAAGCCTCTTTAATTTGGTATGAGAAGGACTGGGAAGAAAAGAAAAAGGAGAACTGTAGGGATTAGAATGGCAGGGCAAGGGTCTCTTAGGCAGAGTAAAAGCAGAATCCATCCAATGGCATCAGCTTCCTGGGAAGTGAAGCCCTCAAGCCTTAGACCACCCCATCCTTAGTGAACTCAGACAAAGGAATAAAGGGTTAAATGTACCCTCTGGACCAGACCTCAGTTTATTTTCCAAAAATAATTTATCAGATGTTCCAACCTCATAATATGTCCTGTAAACTTGGTGACAGTTCAAAATATGGAACTAAACTCCTTTGAGGGTGTTTGTGTGATCGACAGGCGAGCAGTATGTATATAGACTTGTGACAAGGCCTCGTGTGGTTTGAGCTTTGCTGCTTTCTTTTCTTTTTTTTTTTTTAAGATTTTATTTATTTATTCGACAGAGATAGAGACAGCCAGCGAGAGAGGGAACACAAGCAGGGGGAGTGGGAGAGGAAGAAGCAGGCTCATAGCGGAGGAGCCTGATGTGGGGCTCGATCCCATAACGCCGGGATCACGCCCTGAGCCGAAGGCAGACGCTTAACCACTGTGCCACCCAGGCGCCCCTTGCTGCTTTTTTTTCTAATCAGAAACTGAGGCTGTGCCTTTCTAGCCCCACAAAGAGAAATTTTTATCTAATAGTGAAAGGTAGAGTTACAGTTTGAGGGTGTGGCTATACCCCAGCCAGCTCCAACACACGGCACCCCCAGTAGCTCCCTATTCAAGACAGGCCTGAAGTTTAGCCAGCAAGTGACTATTCTGTCCGCCATCACTGACGGTCTCAAAGCACCAACTGGGGGAGTACTGGTTCCAGAAACCGTCATTCACCATGAAGCCTGAGGGTTGGAATAGCACCCCCGAAAGATGCGGCTGCCTGGAACCTGTGAATGTAAGCTTATTTGGGAAAAGAGTCTTTGCAGATGTCATTAAATTAAGGATCTTGAATTGAGATCATCCTGGATTAGGATGGGCCCTAAATCCAATGACAAGTGTCTTCCTAAGACAGGAGAGGGCCACATGAAGATGGAGGCAGAGGCGGCAGTGAAGCCTCTACGTGCCAGGAACAGCGAGGAGTAGGAGTGGCTGTGGATGTCGCAGAGGCAGGATGCAAACCCATCTGCTTCCCTCCAGCCTTTCTGGAGTGCAGCCTGCCCACACCTCGATTTGGGACTTCTGGCCTCCAGTACTGAGACAGAATACATTTCTATTGTTTTAAACCACCCAGTTTGTAGGAATTTGTTACTAGCAGCTTCAGGAAACTAATACAAAGCCCAAATACAAAAACCAATACAAAGAGTTTTCTTTACATGAAGATGTTAATTCAGAAGTTATTTTGTTTTTGAAGGCACTGTCCCTCCATGAAAATTGGCAAGTAACTATCGTCCAGATCTGAAATCACTGGGTAAGGAGGAGGGTAGAACAGAAAAAGGCTGGCACTGGAGTCCAAGCCCCAGAACCGACCCCTGGGCTGTGCCCCTGGGCGAGTCAAGTTGCCTCTCTCCCTCATCTGTCAAATGGAAACACCCCGGAGAGCAGACAAGATCAATCATGAGCATGCACCATGTTGACATGAAGGGTTCGCGGCTCCCTCTACCATCTCTCTCACCCTCGGGGGCCCCTATTAGAAAGAGCCCCCTTGCTCACGCTGTAGATCCCATGTGGAGAGAACCCAGAGCATGCGCTCTGCAGTCAGACGGCCCAGTCTCCACATCGTACGGTTTTGTGACCTCGGGCGAGTTCCTTCCGGGAACCTCAGCTCCTTATACATGCAGCAAAAATAATCATAAAAATATCAAGCCACTAGCATGGATCATAGGTTGCATGTTAGGATTGAGGAACTTAATACGTGGAGGGTATTTGATTGGCGTAAAGCTTGGCGCATCACCTGTCCTCATCAGCACAGTTATCAGCTCTGATAAAGAGGGCCCCAGGGATGTGGCCCCAGTGCTATGCCACCACTCACGTCATGCCCTCAGGCCGCCTGGGTCCCCTGGCTTTCCCGTCACCTCACCCACTACACCCTGCTTGCTCTGAATGCAAATGTCATCACCTTAATGAGGTAAAAGTCATAATCGACCAACAACAATTGGGATTTCGAGCTGGGGGAGGGGAAGCAGGAGGCAGAGGGAAGTACACACCTCAGTGCCACTCATCAGGGGGTCTCACTGCTGCAGCCAAAGTGAGGAACATGATTAGTAAATCACAAGGAGCCCAACATTTTCATCGTTTTCACTAAAAAGGAGGTATTTTTCAGAGCTAATATTTTTGCAGTAAAATCATCACTTTGGTAATAACTTCAATTAGCTTTTCTTCTGTTCAAGAAAAATGGAATTTTTAACTTAAAACACTGATGCATTGAATAATCTCATTTTTACAGAGCTTATCTGACTGTGCGTTTTCATTCCTGTGGTTCTGTAAGTCTAGATGCCTACAGACGGTCTGGGATGACATTCAGCGAATGTTGACAATGATGTTATGATGTGATTTTCCTTTGCTTTTCTGCCTTTGTACTTTTCTGTGTTCCTTGAGTATGTATTAAAAATCATGTATTATTTTCAGAAAAACAACAGAAGTTTTTGTTATTGCTTTTTTAATTAAGCAGGCCCCTTTAAAAAGGGGGGGGGGGGCGCCTGGGTAACACAGTCCTTAGCCGGCTGCCTTGGGCTCAGGGCGTGATCCTGGCATTCCGGGATCAAGTCCCACATCGGGCTTCTCCACTGGGAGCCTGCTTCTTCCTCTCCCACTCCCCCTGCTTGTGTTCCCTCTCTCGCTCTGTCTCTCTGTCACATAAATAAATAAAATCTTAAAAAAAAAAAAAAAAAGCAGGCCCCACATCCAACATGGAGCTCGAACTCACAGCCCCAAGATCAAGAGTTGCCTGCTGTACTGACTGAGCCAGCCAGGGCCCCCAAAAAAGTTATTTTTAAAAACATATCTGTTGAGACCTAGATTAGGCAAATTCACAGAGTCATAAAGTAGACTAGAGTTTACCAGGTGGTGGGGGTTGGGGGTGGGGAACGGAGGGTTATTATTTAATGGGCGCAGAGTTTCTGTTTGGGGTGATGACAAGTTCTGGAAATGGGTAGTGGTGATGGTGCATAACACTGTGAATGCACTTAACACCACTGGATTGTACACTTGCAAATGGTTAAATTGGTGAATTTTGGTATATCTCTATTTTGCCACAACAATAAAAAACAATACAAAACATATCTCTTGTGTTTCCCACCCCTTGGACACTACGACAGTAAATGCCTACAGAGCAATGATGGCTAAGGAGCCTGGCCAATGGGCTCACTTCTCCAGTTCAGTATTTGTATAAATGAGACCTTAAATGATTTAACCCCAGGAAGAGACTAAAGTGGGGATGTCAGGATCTTAGGCAGGGCCCAAGGAAGAAAAACTGCCAAATAATTTGAGGGGAAGAGAGGGGTGGGGTTGAACTGAATCTTTGCTGTTGCCCTTGAAAGCCCAGCAGTAGGTT
Source organism: Ailuropoda melanoleuca (assembly GCF_002007445.2). Lineage (NCBI taxonomy): Eukaryota > Metazoa > Chordata > Mammalia > Carnivora > Ursidae > Ailuropoda > Ailuropoda melanoleuca. The sequence continues at coordinate 45,562,916 of NC_048226.1, forward strand.
CAGGCTTTCTTTTCCTTTTCAAAACTAGCCAAGAAGTTCTGAGCCTTGGAGCTGCTCTTGGATCCCTGTGCGCTGTATCTTCCCCTTCAGCTATGTTTCCCATGTTTGGCCCAGTGATCCACTAACCAATTCCAAATTTACGTCTGTGAGGCTGGCCTGGTGCCTGTCATCTTCCAAGGAAGCACAATCCTGGACTATGTGCTCTCTCTCAGGAAGACAAATGGATCAGCAAATCGTGGACTGGAGACAGGAACTCAGGCCCCACCTCTGGCTTGTCAATTCCAAGCCCCTCAGAACCTCTGTTGAACATTGCTGCCATGGCAACCGTGGGGGAAAACACCTGGCCAGAGGGAGCCTGCCAAAGCCCACTGTAGCAACAGCAAGGGACGAAGAGGGTATTTCCGGGAGAGTCCGTGAGCAATTAGAGACGAAGGGGCCAGATCTGAGCCAGCCAGCCTGAACAGTCTGGAAGTGTTTGACCCAGAGTTTAAACCAGAGAGCCTGACAATATAATTAAAAAAAAAAATCAGTATAATTGCTTTTGTAAGCGCTAAAGCGAAGGACTCTTTTTTGTAAGTTCCTTTCCCGTTCTTTATTCTGGGGCATGATGACCAATAAGAACATTGGCCTCCATTCCTGGCCCTTCATGGGGTTTATAATTACAGCAGATCCGCAGAGAGCTCCCAAACACCCTGGCCCGGCCAGGCGGAGACCAGCTGTTTGCACACAGACCTCGAAGGGAGTGATGCCTGCAGACAGTAAAACATGTTCTCATATTAGCGTCTTGCTCGTGAGCATTGCCGCACCACACTGTTAACAGAAGTCACAGGAGGCCAAGTGGCTTCCCTGTGTGTGTTTCTCCTCTCCACTCTCCCCCCTACCTTTTTTTTTTCAGCATGGAGTTTTAAATTTCACGTTCTGTGATCTAACTTCCCATTTCCCACTCACAAACAAATGACATCTGGCCACTCTCAACAATAAACTTGGAAAGATGAGACATTTCCTGTTAGTTCTCTATGTAACCCCTGCTTAAACTTTCAAATTCCTGAAAGAATTGCCTGAAAAATAAATGGATCATTAAAAAGTGGGGTGGGGGGGCGGGGTTGGGGAACCTGCCGCAAAAGCCCTTTGACAGTTAATGCTGATCAGTTTTTAGCAGTATTTTGGCTTTTTTTTTAATGATGTTTTAGCGCTGAAAGATCAAAACAGATTTGTTAGTCTGCACAACCACCTTATGGAAATAGCGACTGAGAAAGCCTTCCTCCAGGCGGCTGGCTCCGGCATCACGGTGATTGCCCAATTCCTTTAAGTGGGGGTAGAAGATATTATTTTAAGGTACTCAGCTGGTTTTAGCACCCTGCTTATCTACCCACTTGATTCCTAAGAAATTGCATATGTGGCCCCATGACCTCAATAGCTACCCAACACTTCTCTCAGATCTACATTGCCAAACCAGAACTTTCTTCCTCATCTTCAACCGCTGGCGGGGCATTTCTTCTTGGAGGCCCTGCCCTTACGTCCTATTCAGCATGAGTGAGTCTGCTTACCCCTCGTTGGGGTACCAGCTCTTTTCCCACGCTTCCTCTTTCTCTCCGTGATTCCAGCTTTCTCCAGGACCCAGTGCAAGCTGTGGCGTCATCACAGGGGGCCTGGGCTGCTCCCCCACTTGGCCGCTAGAGACAGTGATCCCTGCTAACACATCACACGTGCCCCTTCGTCCCATTCCTCCAACCACCAACTTCTGTGCCCTTCTTACCGCACTGGGACAAGTCCAGTGATTTCCTAATAGGTTTCCCTCTGCCACTTCCTGTCCCCATGCACCTAGAAGGTACCGACAGCTAGTCTTTCTAGTGAACCACAATAATCCAGCATTTTCCTCTCAAAGACTTGCAGTGCATTCTCAACGCTCACACATAGTGTGGGCATCTTGGGGATGCTGGTCGGCAGTCGTTCTGGGCCCTGCGTGTGGTTGAATGCTCTGCCGTCCTGTGTTGATACTCTTACTGTTGGAGCAAGGAACCCTGAATTTTCATTTTGCCTTGGGCCCTGCAAGATAGGTAATGGGTCCTGCTTCCATGCCAAGTCCAGACTCCTTAGCTTGGCTTTGAGAACTGTCACAGTCAGCTGGCCCCTCTTTCTAGTCACATAAGTAAATCTTGACATCGACTCTCTGCCCCAGCCTTTCTGATGGATAGTCTGTTGTAATGGAACACACCGCGCTCATTCCTGCTTCACCTTCTTTGCTCATTCAATTCCTCTCTCCAACCATACCTTCCCTACTCCCCGCTGCCCCTCTCTTGTCAACCGTACTCATATTTCAGTATCCTCCTCCTGCCTAATCTCTCCCTTCACTCTATTCTGCTGGCAATGATGGTCAGCCTCATCTGGCTCTTGCATGCTTCTTTTTCGTACTTATTTTTCTCCTTTTACTCCTTGAGCCTTGTTCTCCCAACCAGTATGTATTTGGGTTCAGGGCCATGTCTTAATGTCAGTGCCATCCTTGCAATGCCTTGTGGGGTACACGGGTACTACTTTTCCCTGTTTCTAGTGAGGCATCAGGATGTCTCTGCTTTAGGGACAGCTGGGTGGCTCAGTCAGTTAAGCGTCTGCCTTTGGTTCAGGTGGTGGTCTCAGGGTCCTGGGTTCGAGCACCGCATCAGGCTCCTTGCTCATCAGGGAGCCTGCTTCTCCTGCCCCTCCCCCTGCTCGTGCTCTCTCTCTAGCTTTCAAAAAAATAAGTAAAATTTTTTAAAAAAACGTCTCTGCTTTATAAACAAGTAACAGACACAAAATGGGTTACAATTTAGTCAAGCGAAGAGTGGAAAACTAGACACGTTCACTGAACACGTCTATACATTAATTTAGTAGTTACGGAGGGTCTGCTCTAAGCAGTAGACAGGCAGCTGGCAGAGTGGCTGCTAGCTCTCTGGGTGTCCCCTGCGGCCCCAGCGATGTTCTGCTGCTGGGCCCACAGACGCAGGCTGTCTCCCCTTCCATGCTGCCCTGAGGCTCATGGGAAACATTCTTCAACTCCCAGGTGAGGCCATCCCAGCCATGTCCTCTGGGGTCTCGGTGCCCACCTCCCCGTCTCATCTCTCCGATGCCTCCAACACTCCTGCGGGTTCGGCTGCCCGCTCTCTGCCTGGGCCGCGGCTTCTAGGAACGGTGGGGGAGCGCTTTCCCCATCAGTCTCCACTAACTCAGGAAATCTAATTCATAAGGAATTTGCCCAAATCAGTGGTTTCTGCTCCGAGTTCCCTCAAAAACCCCGTCTTTCCGATCATTCAATCCCCGGGGCAGTGACCGCCTCCCCGTAGCTGCTTCCTTGGGCTGGAGCGAGGGTTCCAGGCTGGAGGAAATCCTGGGGAGTACATAGGTTAGTCTTTCAAATTACGTAAGGCCTCACACTCCTCCGTTCAGCAAACACTAACAGAGCCCTCCTTCCGCAGGACAGGCTCTGAGCTGGACACTCCACCGACCCCAAAAACTCCAGCCAGCGCCTCCCCCGCCCCGTGGGCGCTACAGCGCATCGCAGACCTTCAGTCCGGAGCGAAGGGATTCGAAGTCTCCTCCTCTCTACGGAAACTCCTAGTCAGCGCTTCTGACGACTGCCGTCCCCAGGGAAATGACTTTTGAGACACAGAGGAAGAGGAACTATTAGACTTTTTCTTACACATACAGATAAAAAGGACAGCTCCTGGTGGGAACAAAAGAACTGTGGACCACACACTTGCAAACACACACACACGTACACGTTTGCTAGGATACTATGATTTCTTTTTTTTTTTTTTAAAGATTTTATTTATTTATTCGACAGAGATAGAGACAGCCAGCGAGAGAGAACACAAGCAGGGGGAGTGGGAGAGGAAGAAGCAGGCTTATAGCGGAGGAGCCTGATATGGGGCTTCGATCCCACAATGCCAGGATCACGCCCTGAGCCAAAGGCAGACGCTTAACCGCTGTGCCACCCAGGCGCCCCAGGATACTATGATTTCTTAGCGCTGTGAGGTTCTTCTTCCTTAAAATCCCCTCATTAGAGTTCATTAGGCTTCAAGCTTTGGAAAACAATGTGGACACCTGTCCTTTCCTCGTGCCCCCTTTCTGAGAGTCACGGGCTGGGCAATGGGGGTTCCTGGTGGCAGGTATGTTTCGCCTCCCCAGGTTTTCAGTCCTGGGGACAGGACTGGTTGTCCACTCTGAGGGGAAGAAAATATTGGGCCAGAATGAAGAGTGGGAGCCACGCCGTGCAGCGCCTGGGGTCCAGCCGTGGGGTGTCAGGCGGGGGGCCACTGGCCTGGCCAGTGCAGACTGCCTAATTCTTCCTCAGACGGTGCTGAGGAAAACGCTGCCCAGAAAGATCCTCACAGGGAGGCGGAGGGGACGTGTCAACACAGGAGGCCAGCCACATTCTGAGAAGAGCGGAAAAGAGAATTGTGAAACTCCCTAATGGCCCACTACAGAAAAGAGGGATTTGCTTTTCTAATGCCACAGAATCGCATCCGGAAAACACTAATTTTTTAATTCAGATTTATTTATGATCACAAAGGAAAGGCATGTTGATTTCTTGTTGTCTGGTGAAGTGTTTTTGATGGTGGGATTTTTTAAAAAAAAGATAGTATGTCATTTATTAAGCTTTGCATAGAAAAATGAATCTTTTTTTCGTGTTTATTTGAAAAAGGCTGTTTTTTTCTCAAGAGGTTCTTACCAAACTAAAATCAGAATCCCGCCACGGAGGAAAACGAAGGCATTTTGACATTCATCACTGCTTGTTGAGTACCCAGAAGGTCCTGGGCATGGCCGGCACTGCGGATAAAGGCAGGTAAGATGGTGAGACTGGATCCTCAAGGGACTTCCAGCCCACAGGGGGAGAGAGAGAAATGCTGAGATGAGTGTGAGGAAGGAGGCTTGAATTCCTGGAATAGCTTAAATAATTTGACCTGAAACTCTCCAACAGCTCCCATTTTGTTCTGAGCAGAAAGCCAAGTCTCTCAATGGCCCCCAAGGCCCTCCTCCATCTGTTCTGGCCCCTTTCCTCCGTGACCCTGTCTCCTCTCTCATTGCTTCCCCCCGCCCCCGCCCCAACACACACACCAACCACACTGGCCTTCTCACCATTCATGCCAGCCTGGGGGCTTTCTCTCTGCCTGGAACATTCCTTGCAGAGATATGCTTCCTCCTTCAGGCCTTTACTCAGCTGTCACCTTCTCCATAAAGCTTTCCCCCTGCCCTAAACACATTTCACGACTCTTCCCTGTATCATAGACCTCCTGCAAACACACCAGGTACCCTCAGGGGTCCATGGGTCCACTTTGAGATCTACTGCATTAGAATTCCATGGGGTACTCATTCATATCCAGCTCCCGCAGCCTGTCCTCCTGAGATGCTGTTTTAGTGGCTCTGGAGAGGAGCCTAGAAATGTGCATTCTAAAGCAGCTCCAGTGATTTTAATGATAGGGTCCAAGACCACCCTGAAAGAGAGAGAGAGAGAGAAAGGAAGGAGGGAAGGAAGGAAGGAAGGCAGGAAGAAGAAGAAGAAGAAGAAAGAAAGAAGAAAGAAAGAAAGAAAGAAAGAAAGAAAGAAAGAAAGAAAGAAAGAAAGAAAGAAGAAAGAAAGAAGAAAAAAGGAAACCACTGAAAGATTTCAAATTGAGAGTGACAGGATTAGATCAGACCTGCAGGGAGGCCTAGGGACCACACTCCTAACCTCCAAGAGAGCATGGCGGTCTAAATTAGGGGCCAGCTAACTACCTCCTCTGAGTGAAATCTGGCCCTCCACCTGTTTTTGTATATAAAGTTTTATTAGAACATAGTCACACCTATTCTTTTACATAGTAGGGTTAAGTAGTTGTAACAGAGATTGTATGGTTGGCACAGCAAAAAATATTTACTATCTCACACTTTTCAGAAAAAGTTTGCCAACCCCTGGTCTAAACCAAGGGCTGGAAAGCAGAGAGAAAAAGCGATCAATATTTAGAGACAAGATCAGATGAGTGGATGGGGTGAGGTGAGGGTGGGGAGGAGGACCTGAGCCCCTGAGGATGAGCCCTGGTCTCAATTTCAGACCACTGAAATTCTCCAGCGTGTTGCTGGGAGAAGCCTGGAGTTCGTGTGAGGGTGGTCACTCTGCTGTGGAATATGCATTCCAGATATTCGCCAGGCTTAACACACAGTTTCTTTCTTTCTTTTCTTTTCTTTTTTTTTTTTTTTAAAGATTTTATTTATTAGAGAGAGAGAGAGAGAGAATGAGCAGTGGGGAGGGGCAGAGGGAGAGGGAGAAGCAGACTCCCAGCTGAGCAGGGAGACCCATGTGGGGCTTGATCCCAGAACCCATGACCTGAGCTGAAGGCAGATGCTTAACAGACTGAGCCACCCAGGTGTCCCCTTAACACACAGTTTCATTGGGATTTTCTATAGTTTGTTCCCACCAGGCTGGTCTTTTCTTCTCAGAAATAAGACTAACAGCTTTATCAGAGGAACCTCACACACAAATCTAAAATGCATTACCTCAAAAGCTATGTATATGTGTATATATATGTATATACATATTTATATATATTTATATTTATATATATACTGTATTACCTTATTTATCCCCATCATCCAATGAAAAGGTACATTTTCACTTTACAGATCAGAAAAATGAGGCTTACAGGTTAAATAATTTGCCCAAAAACCAGTCTGAGTCCAGAGCTCTTAACATTGCCCTTTGCAAACTTGAAAATTTGCTAGGTACTTTTTATGGTTTGGTTTTTAGAAGAGCACTCCCAGGGACAGGTAATGGAGGATTCCATTGTTTGTGCATTTCCACCCAGAGCTTGTCTTACCCTTTGCTTCCCGTTTCAAAATCAGTTTCTGATCCATAACAAAACATTACACTTAATCCCATCTACAGTAACTGAATATTTTTATTACCAGTTGTTGTGGAGCCTGGCCAAGGCTTTTGATAAGCTAAATAAAACTAAATAAAATAAGTCCCAGCCATTGGTAATTGGTTCACGCTGAATGATGGTCTCGGTCCTGAAGCAGGAGATCCAAAGCTGAAAACCACTGTGCTTGCCTATAGGTAGCCTGCGTGCCCGAGCTGATGATGGTCCCACTGACTTTTAGCACAGACTTCACCGTTGTCACGTTAAAGCCCTAGTGTATTTCCTGGCCAAGAGGAAGGAAAATGAAATCTTTATTTATTCTCTTTCTTTCCTTCGTCAGCTAAAGGATATGGCAAAGCTGCTGCTTTGTCAAAATGAGGAGAACGGGGTTTATTTACCAGTTGACTTCAAGAAAGACAATACAGTAATCTCCTGTTAACCTGGAATTACTCTCCTATGGAAGACTGAGATTGAAACCGAAGGAGAGGGTAGCAACAGGAAAAACAGTAAAATGCTGTTTGCCATTTTTTTAAAACACACAGTAAATGACGGTTCTAGAAGATACCCACTTCTAAATGTGTTACTGTTAAGAACCTGTTCCAATAAGCACATAATTCTTCCCATACCTCGCCCTTCACTGGCTCTTCATTGTAAGTACAGTAAAACCCGAACTCCGTACTGTGGCCCCCAGCCCCTTGATGATCTGGCCCTCATGTACGTGCTGGCTTCCGTGGGATCCTCAAGGCCACGACCCTTCCTACTTCAAGGCCTTTGACCTGGGACTTCTCCCTCACTCCTCATCCTCCTGCTCTTGGCTCCAGTTTGGCTCAAAGAGGCTGCCGGGGGGCACCCAGTCACGCTCTCAGCATCCTTGGTCACCATCCCTAGCGTCACCACCGGTGACCTTGAAGAGCACAGGTTTGAACTATGCAGGTGCACTGATACTTGTTTTTCTTTTTTCAATAAATCCAGTACAGTACTGTACTGTTAAGGTACTTTCTCTTTCTTACACTTTTCTTGATAACATTTTCTTCTCTTGGCTTACTTTATTGTAAGAACACAGTATATGATATATGTAGCGTTCAAGATAGGTGTTAGCCGACTGTGCATGTTAGCGGTCGGCCTTCTGGTCGACAGTAGGCTATTAGTAGTTCTTAAGTGTTTGGCGAGTCAAAAGTTGTACTGGATTTTCAACTGCACAGCGTCCTTGAGTGGTTCAAGAGTCCACTGTATTTAGTTGTCTTTTTTTTTCCCAAGAAAGTATACTTTTTTGTTTTATTGCAATATCATTTACATTGTTCACACTAAAATCCCTTGTGGGACCTTAAACAAGTTGCTTGCCTCAGTTTCCTCTTCTGTAAAATGGAGGTAATAATAATAGTGTCTCCCTCATAGGACTGTTGTGAGGACAAATGAGCTCATATGTGTAAAGTACTTAGAATCACTCCTGACACATAAGAACATGAAAGTGTTCACCACCACAGCCTCGTCCTGTTATAGTTTTTTAAAAGAGGATATATAAATGGCCAATAAACATGTAAGAAGTTACTCAGTCTCATTAGTACACAGGGAAATGTGAATTAAAACAATGAGGACCTATATTGTGATAGCGTTGTATGGTGACAGATGGAACCCCTGCTTGTGGTGAGCAGAGCATAACATTAGACTTGTGGAATCACTGTTATAGATGTGAAACTAATGTAACATTGTGCCAACTATACCTCAACAAAAAACACACAAAGAAAAACCAGGAGGACCGAGGTCGTCCCTATGGGACTGGCAATATTTAAGTGGGATGGGATCTAGGCCAGTGAGGATGTGGGGCAAGGGAAACCGCAGAGATTTCCTGCTGTGATCGTAGATTAGATTAGTCTCACCTGCCCTCAGGGGCGGCAATTCACCTGCGTCTGTTATAATTCAGGGTTCCGACTCCAGGACCAGCAATTACACTTGTAGGCATCTTCTCTAGAGAAACACTTGTGCCTCAGCACCAGGCGGCATGTGCAAGACGGCCGAGGCAGCATGGCTTGCAAATGTGAAAACTATAAACGTGTAACACAAGGAGGAATGCCTAAATAAAACAGCGCATAGGGCATTCAGAGAAATGAATCACATCCATGTGGATGGACCACAGAGATAACCCCTGAAGTGTACTGCTTGGTGATAAAAGCAACTTTCAGATTAGATATAGAATGTGGCAATCATTTATATAAAAACACCAACATGAAATAAGACTATGCCTTTTCCAGGGTGCATATAAATGTAGGTAAAGTGTTAAAAGTCATCTGGATGTATAGCCACTGGTTCATAACTGGGGTTTCTTCTAGAGAGAGGATAGTGAGATTGTAGCAAGATGGTTGAGGAGGGTATGAGCTATCTAATTCTGATTCTGCACCCAAGTCCGATCCGTGGGGTTTTCCCCACCATCAAGCAATTCACTCAATTCAATGCTGACACTGTCTACATGGGGTCAGATCCCACAGGTCAAGCGCTCAGTCCTATAAGACTGCGCTCCTGCAACCCTGTGCCTCTGATCATCAGGCTGTACGTCAGAGATTCCAACAACCCCCCTCCTTGGATTTGATTAACTTGCTAGAACAGCTCACAGAACTCAGGAAATATTGATTGACTAGATGGCCAGTTCATTAGTTAATTATAAAAGCGTGTAACTAAGGAACAAGCAGAGGGAAGAGATGCACAGGGCCAGGCATTGGGAGAAGGTGTGGAGCTTTTTAGCTCTCTGAGTGTGCCCCTCTCCCCAAATCGCTGCAAGCTCACAAACCTAGAAGTTCTCTGAACCCTATCCCTCTGGATTTTTATGGAGGATTCATTACAGAGCCACAATTGATTACATCATTGGCCATTGGTGATTGAATTCAATCTCCAGTCCTTCACTTCTCCCCAGAAGTCCGGAGGCGGGGCTGAAAGGTCCAACCCTCTAATCACACGCTTAGTTCCCCTGGCTACTAGCCCCCATCCTTAGGTTACCTGGTGGCTTTCCAAGAGTCACCTTATTAGCATAACAGACACCTTTATCCCTCTCATCACTCAGGAAATTCCAAGGGTTTTAGAAGCTCTGCGCCTGAACTACTACGGAACTACCGACTAGGACAAATCAAAATATCACAGCAGTTCTCTGAGTTATTGGTATCTATCATCTATCTCTTGTGTAATTGAAACAATTTTTATTGTTTCAATGAGTTAGGTACAGAAATTGAGAGTAAGCCATTAGACAATTTTATAGCAATTTAACAATGCCCCAACATCCAAGGTCATGATCAGTGCGTTCATCTCAATAAAGAGGGTATAGGTCATTTTTTGGGCTCAGTGAGAGCTTCCTCCAGCTGGTGGCAGAAGAAGAAGGCAGAGGGATTCCAAATGAGGGAAAGAGTCAAGATGTTGCTGGTGTGAAGATTGAGGGGGCCACCTGAGAAGGAATGTGAATGGTCTCTAGGAGCTGATCCTGGCTGACCTTCCACAAGAAAAGGGAAATTCAGTCCTACAACCACAAGGAGCTGAATTCTGCAAACAACCTGAATGAGCCTGGAAGAAATTCTTTTCCAGAGCTTTGAGAGAAGTCCAGCTGACAACTGGGTTTCAGCCCAGATATACCCTGGGCATCTACCCCTGGGGGGATCACCTGGCCTTCTGACCTACAAAAGCATATGCTAACACGTGGGTATTATTGAAAAATAACAACAACAACAAAAGCAGGGTCAAGGATATATTTTCTTGGGAAGGATCTTCTGCCTGTAAATTGGGAAGGTAGTACCTTAAGATCTCCTCCTTCCGATTTGTGTGTGTGTGTGTGTATGTGTGTGTGTGTGTGTGTGTGTGTGTGTAAGCCTGTGGTTCTTAGCTGACTTGGAGGGGGAGAGGTGCTACCTCCCCAGGAGACAATTTAAGCAGTTTTCGGGGGGAAAAAATGTCTATGTGTATCTGAGATTGTCACAAAGACTAAGAATCTCTCTTGTCATTTACTGTGAGCATGGAAGAAGCCAAACACTAAACAGCAGGCACCATCCTGCCCCGTGAACCATCCTGCCAGTTGAGAATCATTGTCTTTATGTGGACCAAACTGAACCTCACATATGTAAAAAGGTCTAAGGTTTACTGGTTGTTGTTTTTTTTTAATTCACACATTTAAAATTAGTTGTTGAGGAATTATTCCACATTTCCATGTGGGCTGCTCTTCTGTGCAGATAGGACATCAACACCATTTAATAAGACTCACTAATAGCTGAGCCAAGCTTCCACATTGCTCAAAATCAATGGGTAGGAGAAAGAGTGCCATTGGTGGCCAATATCACACCCAGATTATAGTCTTGTTGACTTGTGGTTCGGTGCACATTTATGAGGAAGGCCATAGTCAGGGCATAAAACAATGAGCTGCTGCTTCTGGTGTAATAGATTTGCTACTGACTACATGTTGTTGGGAATGGAAACTGGAGTCTGGAGAAGGCACCATGATATCCCAGGGTGCAGGGCAGCGTGTGTTGGCAGCCTAAACTCGGCCCCACAATAACTCAGCCCTCACAAGCAGTCGGGCCAGAGAGATTTATGGACCCCAAGGAACGCGTGCGACCAAGGCTGCTCAAAGGAGGCAATACATTGTGAGATTCTGACTGTCAAATAACATGTTGGGGTTTCTTCAGTGGTCCCAAGACTTAGAGATTACATCTTTAACACATCAATAACTTAGCCTCTGGTTAGCAAGGTTCACTGGGGCATGACTAATCAGAGGATGAAAGTGTCTTTGTGGGGATTAACTTTAATGAAAAGAAAAGGGATAGTTATTTGGGGAGTTTGAAATCTTCCATAAATCAAAGCGAACACTGACAAAGCAGGTTCATAAGGTAAGAATGAAGCCATTGTGGGGAAAATTAAGGACCAGCTACTTTTTATATAAATCACAGGTCAGGGCTACATTGGTTGAGGATTCCATGGGAACAGGGATGTTTAACTTCTTCAGGTGTAAAGAAATGATATTTGGGGGAAGCTCAGACCTCCTTAAGGAAAACCAGATGGCCCTTGTCCTTATTAACCCTTTCCCACTGACTTACAAATATCTGGCAATGGGCTTATTGAATCTTTGAGGGAATGATCTCCACTTATTCCAAATTCAGCTTTTAAGGTACATTCTGAACCCATCTCTTACCAAAGGGCCCTATAATTCAAAGCCTATCCAGGAAACCATGGAAATGACTCCATGGTGCCCACCAATCACCTAAGAAAGATGATTCTCTCTCCCACTGAGATTTTAGGCATTAAACTCATAAGAATGAGCCAGAGGTGGACTCCACTGTAATTAAGTGACTAAAGTTTACTCCACGAGTAACAGGGAAAACTGACATCACATCCCTCCTGATGTCATGCATTCAACAATGTTGTGTTGCTGCCAAAATTGTAAAACCTGAGTCTAATCAGGGGGAAACTACCAGATAAACCCAAGTTGAGAGAAATGGTACTAAACAACTGACTTGTTCTCTTAATTTTTTTTTTTTGTAAAAGACAAAGAAATTCTGAAGAGCTGTTCCAGATTAAAGAAGACTAAAGAGATATGACCACCAAATGCAATGTGTCATCTTGGACTGGATTCTTGTCAAGACAGAAGTATTGCTATACAGAGTATTGAGACAATTAGTGAAATGTGTATATGACCCATGTTTTAGTAACAGTACTGTATCAGTGCCAAATTTTCTGAATTTTATAATTACATAGTAGTTATGTAAAAGACTACCCTAGTCTCTAAGAGAGAGAAACATTTTAGGGTTAAAGTTCATGATATTTGCAACTTATTCTCAAAGGGTTAAGAAAAAATTATATATGAAATATATGTGTGTTTGTATGTATATATAGAGAGAAAGAGACAGAGACAGAGCCTGAAATGTAGCAAAATGTTAACTAACAATTGGTTACTCTAAATGAAAAGCACATAGGAATTTATTGTACTATTCTCACAATTTTTGTATAGATTTGAAATTTGTTCAAAATAAAAAGTAAAAAATAAAATGAGTCAGATATACTTTAAGAATAGTAAATGCATGGGGAAGTACACATTATCCTTAAAAAAGAACATTTTCTACCTGAGCTCTTGTTGCTGGAGTCAGTCTTAGTCTAGCAGAGAAAGTGTGCAATATGAAAAAAATGGTTCATAGTATCAGTTAGGAATGCTTTTGACTTAAAGTTTCATAAACTCAACTTGTGCAAATATGAACCCACATTTGTCACGTCCACCATTCTGGAGCTGGTGAGAAGATTCCCAGGCTCCTATTTTTTTATTATGTATTTATAGTGGATTGGCTTTTTGCCTCGCGGATACAAGATGGCGGCAGCACTTCCAGGCACCCTGTCTTCTTTCCAGGAAGAAAGAAGGTGGAAGAAGAAAGGAGAGGCAACATCTGTTCAGAAAAGCAAAAGATTTTCCAGAAACTTTCAGAGGGCAGTTACAGATAAATACACTCAAAACACGTCTATTCTCTAGTAACCCTTCTCTTGATCATGAAATTATGTATTATCAAATGGTAAGAGAAGGAGTGGAACCTGGAGACTGGGTTCAGTCCTGGTTCTATTTTTTACTCTATATATGGCTTGACACAAGTCACTTGAACTTTTTGGGCCTCAATTTCCTCATTTTAAAAATGAGGGCTTGAAACTATCTCAAGTTCCTCCGAGCTATGATAATCTATGCTTGTATTTTCTATTGTTTAAGGGTGCTTTTGTCTGAAGGACACACAACTCTGACTTAAACTGACTTAAATGATTAGGAAACTTATTATCTCACAGAAGAAGGTGGCTGGGTAGCCCTGGATTCACGGAATTTGATTTAACTACTTAATGGCATCACCATCAACAGCTCAGACTCCTTCCATTTCTCTGCACTGTCCCTGCTGGACTGGCTTCGTCTTCGTGCTTTTAATGCAACTATTCCAGGAGTTGTATCCAGGAAAGACAACGTGCCTACAAGGAAGAAATAGCATCTAGTCCCATGATGAGTCTCCCTTCTCACAGGAGAGATGTAACTTTCCCGGCAGCGGCCTACAGACATCCTCCCATGTTTCACTAGACAGAGTTGCCTTGTGTGGGGGTCTTACACCATTGTTGAAAGGAGGATGGAATTAACTAGTTGGTTTAGACTAACTGGCCTAGCTTACTCATCTGAGATCAAACAGACTTCAGGAAGTCGACCATAATGCATTTATAGAACCAATAGCATATATAGAGAGACATATGAGAGGAGACGTATCATAGGAATTGGCTCACATGGTGATGAAGGTCGAGAAGTCTCAGTCAGCTGTCTGTAGGCTGGAGACCCAGTAAAGGCAATGGTATAATTCAGTCTAAGTCCAAAGGCCTGAGAACCAGGAGCTCCCCTGTCCAAGAGCAGGGAATTTGCCCTTCCTTAGCCTTTTGGTGGACTGGAGGATGCCTGTACATATTGGTGAAGGCAATCTTTTTACTCAGCCTACTGTGGAATCTCTTCTAGAAACAACCTCACAGACACACCCAGAAACGTGCCAGCTATCCAGGTATCCCTTAGCCCAATCAAGCTGACACATAATATTAACCATCACAATATTCTTTACCTATAAGGGAGATCTGTTTTGGAAAATATTTCTTTTCCAGATGCCACAAAAGGGTTCATAAATATCAAAGGCTCATACATATTTGCTCATCTCTCTAAATCAACATTGGTCACTTCCATTTTCACCAATGAAATATCTCCTTTATTGACTGCTCTAAGAAACAGTCCAAAAGGAAATACCCACACAGCCCTAAAAGGGGGAGTGGATGTCTCTAGAGTTTGTTTACTTTAAGTATACATTCAGTCATTTACATATGTATGTTAATTCAGCAAATATTTATTGAGCACCTACTACATCCCAGGCACAGGAATGATAATGAAAAGCTGTAGACTCTGCTTTTAAAGAACTTACACTGTGGTGATAAAACAGACATCTTAACAAAAATAATAAATGTCATTAATGGTAAGAGTCAGAAGGAAAGACTACTAAAGATGGGTTACATCATAAAGGGAAATTGCAACTACTTCAGATACTTGGGATGCTCAGGATATTAATCATGCTATGAAATATAAGCAAGATGGCTGTGTGTGTGTGTGTGTGTGTGTATGTTTGGAAGAATCATCCTTTTGTTTCTTTTATGGGATTATATAAAATTCCTATATGTATTCACATTTCACCAGAGACTATTTCTTTCAAATAAAAAGTTAAGTGCTGGTTTTGACCCTGACATTCTATTCCCTAAGAAGTCTTACAACACGGACATTCATTTTAACCTATGCCTGTAGATTTTCTCCATCCAATTCCACCGGCTACTGTTAATAGTTAAAGGGGAGAGACTCTTAGGCTCGGTTATTGATGAGCTAACATATAAGACTTACTATATGCCAGACACTAAGTGCTTTACATATATCACTCATTTATTCCTTGCAGCAACTTTACGATATAGAGTGAGGAAACTGGGCTACGCAGGATTAAATAACTTGCTCAAGGTCACAGAGCAGTAAGTGATAAAGATGGGATTCAAAAGAAGTTGGCCTGGCTTCAGAGTGCATGCTCAGAACCGCTAGGCGGTAGCGGTATGCAGCATAGGAGCTAGATGTCACGACAATAGGTTACGGTCCCATACTCTGTTCCTCACTTAATTCATTTCTACATCTTGTGTCAAGTACATATGAAGGTAAAATCCAGGTTATTCGTAAAACATTATGAGTCAAAAAAAGAAATCACAGGGAAATATAAATTAGAAAATATCTTGAACTGAACCAACCTGGAAAACATGCCATATCAAAATTTTGGTCACAGCCAAAGCACACTGAAAGAGTAATTTATGGATTTTTAACACTTAACATTGAAAAGGAAGAAAACCTAAGCACAGTAATTTAATCTTCTATCTTAAAAAGCTAGGAAAAAGAAAAGGACCAGTTCAAGCCAAAAGTTAAGTCCAAAGTAAGAAAAATAAAGCTCAGAGTGGAAATTAACAAATAGAAAAGAGAAAATTAATAGAGGAAATCAAGGAGACCAAAGTTGGTTTTTCAAAAAGACCCAGAAATTTGAGAAGACTTCAACTAAAATGACCAAGGGATAAAAAAAGAGAGAAGGCACAAAATAACCAAAATTAAAAATGAAAGTGGTATCATACCTAGACAACCCTACAGAAATTAAAAGTCTTTTAAGGGAACATTATGAACAACTTTATGCAATAAATTAAATGACGTAGATGAAGGAGTCAAATTTCTAGAATGATTATTAAATTCCTAAAAATTATTAAAGCAGATTCAAGAAGAAATTTTTAAAAATCTTAATACAATTCTAAAACATTAAGGAATTAAATTAACAACTAAAAATCATTCCATAAAGTAAAACTCACGGCCAAATGGCTTTATTAGAAAACTGTATCAAACATTTAAAAGCAAATACCAATCCTACACAAAATCCTTCAGAAAAATATAGAAGGAGAAAACAATTACTAATTCACTGAGGACAGTATTAATCTGATACCAAAGCCGTATAAATACATCACACACAAAAAAGAACTAAACAAACCAATATCCCTTATGAATAGATGTAAGAACATTTAACATAATATTAGGTAACTGATTCCAGAAACATATTAAAAGAATTATGCACCCTGGGCAAGTGGGATTTATCCCAGGAATGCAAGATTGGTTTAACATCCTAAAATCAAATAATTCATGTAATTTATAAGTAGAAGACAGGACAAAAGACCACATGACCATCACAACAGACTGAGCATTTGACTAAATCCAATGCCTATTAATGATGAAAACTCTTGAGAAACTAGGTATAGAAAGAATTTCCTCAATCTGATAAAGGGCACCAGCAAAAACTAACAGTTAACTTTATAGTTAGTGCCAAAAAAACTGAATACTTTTCCCCTAAGATTGGGAATGATGCTAAGCGGAATAAGCCAGTCAAAGACAAATACCATATGATTTCACTCATATGTGGAATTTAAGAAACAAAACAAAGAAAAAAGAGACTAACCAAAAAGTACCCTTAACTGTAGAGAACAAACGGATGGTTGCCAGAGGCAGGGGGTGGCAGTGGGATGGCTGAAATAGGTGATGGGGATTAAAAAGAACATTTATCACGATGAGCACCGAGTCACGTATAGAACTGTTGAATCACGATGTTGTACCCCTAAAACTAATATAACACTGTTTGTTACCTACACTGGAATTAAAAAAAAGAATTAAAGAAAACATACTTGTAAGGAAAGAAAAAAATAAAATAATTAATTTAAATTTTTTAAAAATGCTGGGAATAATGCAAGAATGTCTGCTTTCACCACTTCTATTCAAATGAAGGTTTTAGCCAGGGCAGTAAGACATGACAAATAAAAGAATACAGACTGGGAAGGAAGAGACAAAACTCTCTTTGTTCGTAAACATTCATATGGAAATACGAACGTCCTAAAATAGACAAAGAAAATTTGAAAATGTCAAAGCTTGCTATAGAAAGCTTAATCTTAAAAATTATTACATGAAAACTACAGCAATCAAGAATCCTTGGTATTGGCATAATGATGGACATACAGATCAGCGGAACAGAGAAGAAAGTCCACAAATAAACCCTTCCGTACGTGGTCAATTGATTTTCAAAAAGTGTCAAAGCAATTCAGTGGGGGAAAGCGTGGGCTTTTCAAGAACTGTACTGGGCCAGTTGGATATCCAAACGCAAAAACATGAATTGAGACCTTTATGCAATTCACAAAAATTAACTCAAAGTAGATGATAGACCAATATGTAAGAGCTAAGCCTATAAAACTTCCAGAAGGAAACATACGAGAAAATCTTTTTGACTTGAGATTTGGAAAAGATTTCATAAACGGAGCACCAAAAACATGATCCAGCTGTTATAAAAAATAAAAACAAATAAAGAAATAACATGAACCATAAAAGAAAAATGTTGGTAAATTGGGCTACATCCAGAATATATAAAGAACTCTTAAAACTCAACAATAAGAAGCAACTGAAGAGTCCATCAGTAGATGAAAGGATAAAGAAAACACAGTACGTATATGAAGTGGAGTATTATCGGCCTTAAAGAGGAAAGACATTCTGACACATGCCACACCATGGATATCCTTGAAGACTCCATGTTAAGTGAGAAAAGACACGAAAGGACAAATATTGTATGATTCCACTCGTATGAGATTCCTAGAGTAGTCAAATTCATAGAAAGTAGAATGTGGTTGCCAGCGGCTGGGGGGAGGGATGAAGGAGGAGTTAGTGTTCAGTGGGTACAGAGCTTCAGCTGGGAATATGGAAAGCATAAAATAAATAAATAAATAAATAAATAAATAAATAAATAAATAAATAAAATCTTAACAAAATAAATACATAAAAATAAAAATGGTCAAAACACTTACATAGATAATCATCGAAGAGATATACAAATGACTAATAAACACAGGAAAAGCTGATGATTTTGATTAGCCGTTATGGAAATGCAAATTAAAACCACAACATGATACCAGTCCACACGTACTACAGTGGCTATAATTCCAAAGATTAACAACGCCAAGTGTTGGTAAGTATGTGTCGAAACTGGAATTTTCATACTGTGCTGATGAAAATATAGAATTATACAGCCGAACTTTGGGAAATTGACAATTTTGGAAAAATTTAACCATATACTTACTATATAACCCAGAAATTTCAATACTAAGTGCCCACCCAAGAAAATATGTTCACGCAAACTTGTATAAATAGCATCATTCATAAGAGGCCCCAAAATAGAAACAACCCAAATGTTCATCAACACAACAGGTGAACAATAGTATGTGGTGCAACCATATAATAAAATAATGGTTGGCAGTAAAAATAAATGGACTCCTGCTACATGTGATATCAAGCAGGAAGATCCAGCCGCCAATCCCGAGCGAGGATTCCCACCCCTTGAGGGATTGCCCTCTCTCTCTGTCAAGCATTTCATTTCCTAGAAATCATAGGGTTAAGTGCGTATGGCTCCTGACTCCTGCCATTATTCTGTGGGTTTGAAACCGAGGGTGTTTCACCAGGCCAAGAGCCCACCTCTGGCACCTCTCATGGCTCTTTCTCACTATTCACTTCACTCGGTTGTTATTTTTTCCTTTCTGTATTCAGTGGCTTTGTAATGTTCCAAAATTTTCCATGAAGATAATTTCCAGAAGAATGAGCTACTAGGTTTGGATAGCAAGCTCACTGGCTCACTCACTGCCCCTGCAGGACTGGCCTGGCTGACCTTGTCACTTAGGAGACATGCCCAGGCCTTGGGATCCCACCAACCACACCTCTCAGAGTCTCTGTAAGGAGGAGAAGCCAGAAAAACCACCCCCGTTTCCACCTCCTCCGGCTGGGTCTCAGCCCTCCTCACTTCCCAGCCTAGAACAACCCTACAGCAGGGTATCCTGGGCTCTGTGAACAATCTTGTCACTGGACAAGGTGTAGGTACCCAGTGGAGGCCTGGCTCAGGCCAGCATCCTAGGCTGAACCTTACCCAGCAGGACCCTAGTCCGATGCCAAAATTCAGTCCGACACCAACATTTTTTTTAAAAGTTTTATTGGCATACAGCCCTCATTTACATATTGTCTATTTCTGCATTCCCACCAAAGTGGCACAGTTGAGGAGTTCTGACAGAGACAGTGTGGCCCACAGAGCTATTTACTGCTTGGCCCTTTACAGCACATATCTGCTCACCCTCTACCACATGCCCAGTGTCCAGGACTCAAGGTCTACCTTCTGAGAGGAGGCCCAGTATCAGACCTGTCGCCCAGTGAGAGGCAGCATGCAGGGGAGATGTTGTTGTCAACACCCACTTCTGGGGGGCAGCACTGCCCAACTCTTGATCTCAGGTCATGATCTCAGGGTCATGAGATCGAGCCCTATGTTGGGCTCCACGCTGGGCAGGAAGTCTGCTTGAGTTTCTCTCTCTTCCCCCCCCCCCGACACTTGCATGCTCGCTTGTGCTCTCTCCCTCTCTCTCTCTGTAGGATAGGTAAAGAAATCCTAAAAAAGGAGATAATGCTAAGCAAAATAAGTCAAGCAGAGAAAGACAATTATCATATGGTTTCACTCATTTATGGAACATAAGAAGTAGAAAGATCGGTAGGAGAAGAAAGGGAAGAAGAAGGGGGGTAAACAGAAGGGGGAATGAACCATGAGAGACTATGGACCTTGGGAAACAAACTGAGGGCTTCAGAGGGGAGGGGGGTAGGGGATTGGGATAGGCCGGTGATGGGTATTAAGGAGGGCACGTATTGCATGGTGCACTGGGTGTTATAAGCAAGTAATGAATCATTGAACTTTACATCAAAGACTTGGGATGTACTGTATGGTGACTA
Source organism: Ailuropoda melanoleuca (assembly GCF_002007445.2). Classification (NCBI taxonomy): domain Eukaryota; kingdom Metazoa; phylum Chordata; class Mammalia; order Carnivora; family Ursidae; genus Ailuropoda; species Ailuropoda melanoleuca. Next base: position 45,583,154 of record NC_048226.1, read on the forward strand.
ACATAACATAATAAAAAATTATTATTAAAAAAATAAAAACTCTGAATCCCTTTAAAAAAAAATCCAGGTGCCTAGGTCACCTCCCAGAACAGCAAAGTCAGAATCTCTGGGAAGGGGACCCAGACATCAGCATCTTTAAAAGTTTCCCAAGGGATTCCAATGTGTAGCCAAGGTTGGGAATCTAGGGATGCTGGGAGGAACATTTGGTTCTTTTTCTTGTTTGTTTGTTTATTGATGCTATGTCATTTACAACTTTTAAAGGTCAGATCAGAAACAGATACATTATAGACTCGAATGCATAATCTACATGAATTTCTGACATGTTCTGTTTGTAATGAACTGCTTGCTTTAGGTTGCCTCCTGCTATCAGGGGAAGCCGGAACTCAGTGAAAGCCTCTTACACTGACGAAGCTGAGTGGGAGGGCTGCCTTATCCCAGGCAATCTTTGTCTAAAGCTCTCCCTGAATTCGCCTGGTGCAGCCAGTGATAGCATCTCCAGGGCCTCCTACTCCCCAAACCGGCTATGAATCAACCTCCTCAAAAGCGTACCTGGAGCACTGGGTGTTATACGCAAGTAATGACTCATGGAACTTTACGTCAAAAACTAGGTATGTACTGTAGGGTGACTAACATAACATAATAAAAAATTATTATTAAAAAAAAAAAGCGTACCTGGATCTACTTCTTTTCTCTGCTGGCTGTGCCCCCGCTGTCTCCCCTGGCCCCGCACCGGCCTCCTAACGAGACCTCGGGCTGCTTCCTTACCAGTAACAAGATTTGCTTCGGGGAATCCCACTGTGTCTCTTTCTTGCCCTAAACCTTCGATGGCCTCACACTGCAAACAGAGGGAAACTGAAACTCTTTACTTGGTTTACAAGTCCTGCCCACTGCCCACCTGTCCAACCTTATGTGCTTCTTTCTCTTCTAAACGCCCTTCACCCCTGGCTTCTCTCGGCTCCTGAAAGAACCCAAGCACTGCCCCGTTGAAGGTCTTTGATCCACCTTCGTGTCCTCCCCACACTGCCTCATCCTTCAGGACTTAGTGCACAAATGTCTCTAACACGGGCCTTCCCCACCACCCCGTCTGAGGCAAGCACTCCCTACCCCAAGTTACACTCCATCCAGTCTCCCCTTTCATGTTCTCCCTTTGGGACAATTATCACTGCATGTAATTTTCTTCCTTTTCTTTTCCTTCCTTCCTTCTTTCTTTCTTTCTTCCTTCCTTCCTTCCTTCCTTCCTTCCTTCCTTCCTTCCTTCCTTCCTTTCTTCTTTCTCTTTCTTCCTGGTTCTTCCTCTTCTAGAATCTAAGTTCCTTTAGAAAAGAGACCAAGTCATTTGGTTCTCCACTGTGTGCCCCGAACCAAACACACACGTTAGTTGCTCAATAACTACGTATTGCATTGAGGTCAGTTCAATGTTCCTATCAGCCAACCTGGGCGTCTCTCTCTTGTCCACACAGACGGCATGATGCAGGGGGTCAATGCCCATGCGCATAGGGTAGGCGTGGATGGGATCCAGCCTCTGAAAGGGTGGCTGCCTCTCGTTCCTGCCAGCTGTCACCATGTGGGTCCATGGTGGCTGGACCTTCCAATATTTCAAGAGATGTAGACAATCTAGATCTTATGTGATTTTAAAACCTTGGCAACCAAACTAAACTAAGCTTAAAAAAAAAAACACACCAAACAACCAACCCTCTGGGAGGCCAAGCAAAACACATAACACATCTGTGGGCTGGATCCAGCCCGAGGGCTGCCCGTTTGCGACCTCTGCTGAATTCCAGATGGGCTCACTCTCTGGTTCTCCTCTGATCTACCAGCTCAGTTACCCTATCAAAGGAAGGAATGAGGTTAGATGTGGTTTGGATTATCAGTGTTTCCTAAGAAAAGATAGTCCTTTGAAGCATGAATTCCACTCTGGACTTCAAGGGCTGTAGGCCCAGTGATGGGGTGAGCTCAGCCAGTCTGCCATTCACTAAGCATTCCTGTGGACCGGGTAGTGCCAAGGACAGTGCAGCCTTTCAGCCCGTGGCTGGAGATCAAAGCCTTAGGCCACCTGCTCGCAGCCAGCCCCACAGCAGCCCTTCCTCACACGGCCCTCTGTCCAGCCCCCTAGGAGCTCCAGCTGTGCTCCTCACGGCTGGCCCACCTCACCATCCTCCTCCTGGTCCCCAGAAACCTGTTCACCCCAGAGGACACCACCTCCTCCCTTGTGGCCCAGTGGGAGCCACGGTTTGTCCTTCTGGCTGGTCCTCCTGGGCAGTGGCTACACTGAGGGTGAGCGAGGTGGTTTGGGTGGTGGCCAGCACTGACTGTTTTCTTTTGTTCTGCTTTATTTTACTACGTTTCATTACATATCCACCTGTCCATCCTTCTCTCCATCCATCAGGACACTTCCCTTTCTGTTGCATTTCAAAGAGAATTGCAGACATCGGTGAGCTCCCACGTGCACATTGTTAGTAGTCAGTCTTTGTTACTTTGTTACTATTCTGAGATAAAAATTGACCTTCAATAAAACGCACAACCCTTAGGTATGTAGTTTTGAGGTTTGACAGATGCGTATGACTGGGCAACCCAAACCCTTATCAAGATACAGAATATTACCATCAACCAGAGCCCTCCCTCACGCCCCCTTCTCGGCCAGTTTCCCCTCCTGCGCCCCAGAAGCCAGCACTGCTCTGGTCATTTTCATCGTGGATGAGTTTACCTGTTCCCAAACTTCATATAAATGAAATCATGCAGCATTGACTATTTTGTGCAAGGCTTCACTCAGTGAAATGCATTTGAGATTCATCCAAATGACGACTTTGGATGATCTGTTGTATGTAGATCTAATTTCCTATTGATGGGCGTGTGGGCTGCCTACAGTGTTTGGTCATTACAAATAAAGCCGCCATGAGCATTCTAGGGCAGGCATTTTGGTGTTCCTTTATTTCTCTTGGGTCAATACTGAGGGGTGGGATGCCTGGGTCACAGAGTAGATGCATGTGTCACCTGGCTTTAATCGGGGTTTCATTTGGATCAAATGATATCAGTGATCACAACTGAATTTCTCCAGGGGCCACACCTGGCCGGATATGTCCAGAAAATGAAAGATAGACCTTGCCTTCAAAGAGCTTGCAGTCCAGTGAAAGTGACAGACATGCACCTGTGACCACTTCAATGACATGTGTGGGTCATGGATTGCCCCATCTGCTCAGGAATGAATGAATGAGGCAGCCCAGCAGTGCCCTATGTTTGGGCAGGTAGAGGCTGAGGCATCTGGGAGGGCTTCGTGCAGAAGGCGGGTTGTGAGCTGCACTTAGAAAGCGGGGCAAGGAAGAAGAAGGGAGGAAGGGGGAGATGAGCACATGTGAGACAAGAGGAGATGAGAAAAACACGGGGACAGGACAGGGTTGGGCATGTTCAGAAGACTAAGAAAAGACAAACTGGCCTGCCCTAGAAGGGCCTGGAGAGAGAAGAAGCATCAAATCAGGTGGCAAGATGTTCAAGGCTCAGAGCATTGCCGGTCAGGCCACAGAGTTTCAGGTTTTCAAAGGTTCTCCCCGTTTCTCTTCTGGGGTTCAGTGACCTGGGTGACCACTAATTTTAGCCCCAAACAATACTTCCAAAATCCAGACACAACTGTGGAATTTCAAATTTCCTTGGGATTTCCAGTTGCAGAAAATCGAGTATGTCATTCCAACACTGCTTTAGTGATGTTCCAGGTTCGCTTCACAGTTTTTCGGTTAAGTGGCTACGCTTGGTAAGAGCTGCACAGAGCAGGAAATCTCTGGTCCGACGGTCAAGTGGTCATTGTTACTGCTACTTACGTGCCCTGTTTGTGACTTTGGAGGCCCTGCCCTCTGCCCTGTGATGCCTATAGTTCTAAAGGCAGGAAAAGCAGGATTGGGCCAAGGTAGTTGAAAGAGAACCCTTTCGATGCCTGTGTTCCAGCCTCAGCAGCCTGGCCCATGAAACCACTGGCTCCAGATGGGCTGGCAGCAGTTCGGGGCTCCCAAGTGACGAGAAGGAGCCTGTGCTCTCTGCATTTTGCATTCTTTTCCTGGTAGGACAAACCATCTCCTGACAAGAACAAACGTCTCCACTGCTTATAATCTGTGTATCTTTTCCAGACTTTGCAAGGGCACTACCCTGGACGGAGCTTCAGGCTCTGACTCAGAACCCTATAAAGATGCTCAGATGGCCTCAGGCAGGAGAAAAATCTGTTGACCAGCTCTTGTGGCTCTTACCACATACTTGGGTTGTCAAGGCTCCAAACTGGCCTCTGTGTGGGACTGAAAGTCCCATTAAAAAATGGGCAGGAGACATGAAGAGACATTTCTCTGCAGAAGACATCCAGATGGCCAACAGACACATGAAAAGATGCTCGACATCACTCATCATCAGGGAAATGCACATCAAAACCACAATGAGCTATCCCGTTACACCTGTCAGAATGGCTGAAATCAACGACACAGGAAACAAGTGCTGACAAGGATGGGGACAAAAAGGAGCCCTCGTGCACTGTAGGTGGGAATGCAAACTGGTGCGGCCACTCTGGAAAACAGTGTGGAGGTTCCTCAAAAAGTTAAAAATAGAGCTACCCTATGATCCAGTAATTATACTACTATTTACCAAAAAAAGGGAAAAAAACCCATTAATTTAAAGGGATACATGCACTCCTATGTTTATTGCAGCGTTATTTGCAATAGGCAAATTATGGAAGCAGCCCATGTCCATTGACAGATGAATATGTGACATATAATGGAATATTACTCAGCCATGAAAAAGAATGAAGTCTTGCCATTTGCAATAATGTGGATGGAGCTAGAGAGTCTTATGCTGAGCTAAATAAGTCAGTTGGAGAAAGACAGTATCATATGATTTCACTCATATGTGGAATTTAAGAAACAAAACAAACAAGCAAAGGCGAAGAGAGAGAGAGACAAACCAAGAAACAGACTCTTAACTATAGAGAACAAACTAGGGTTATGAGGGGAGGGGTGCGCAGATGGGTGAAATAAATGAAGGGTATTAAGAGTGCACTTATCATGACGAGCACTGAGTAATGCATTGAATTGTTGCATAACTCTATTGTACACCTGAAACGAGTATAACACCGTATGCTACCTGTACTGGAATTTTTTTAAAAAACTTAATAATTTTTTTTTTCCGTGTGCCAGATGCCCCTCTGGGAAACAATGGAGAACCACGGTCATGGGGAGACACAGTTTGCTGAAAGGGCTCTAACAGCCCCCAGGGGCACAAATCTCAGATTTAGGCATGTCGGGTGGTGGAGAGAACCATTGCTTAGAGAGCCTGGGTGACCAGGCAGCCCACAGCTGAATGGGAAGCTTGTATGGAGTTGCAGGAAACTTTGGGATTCCCTCTCTCCTGCCCCTGGAGCGTGACTGCTGGCAGCGCAGAGGACCAGTGTCCCAGTGTGCTTGGCATTTCCAGTTTCAGCCCTGGGAGTCCCGTGTCCCAGGACACCCCTGTCCTGGGCAAACCGAGAAGGTTGGTCACCCTATAAATAGCAGTGGTCCTGTGGAGCACTTGTCTCGGAATGAAGTTTGGGTTTCTACAGTGCATCCTCCAGGGCCACCTCACCACCCAACAAGGGTAGATGAGTGGAGCACAGCGTTCACTCCTCTTTCAGCCAGGCTGTTGGTGAGGCTGGAGATGCCAGCCCAGGAAATGTGGCTGCGGGCCATGGAGGAAGAGTCAGGGCCATGGGTTTCAGCTGCAAGGATGGTTTCTAGATCAGCTGCCACAGTATTTGATGAGGCAACAGACCTTCCATGGCCGTTTTATTTGCTATTTCAGAGGAAGCAAATGCTATACGTGCAGTGAGCCTGACTCTGACCTGGGGGTTGGAAGTCACACCAGCGTCATCCTTCAGAACGTTTGGTTCTGGGTGAGGTTAGTAGACTTTGTCCCCTTCTCCCACCTGGAAGAAAAAGGATATAGTTTTGGAGGGTGCTTTGTTGCACCCTGAGGGGGTCAAAAGGAGACACCTTGGCTATGCAGTTTTTATTTCTAGAAGCTCATTCTCTTGTCTGTCTGTTTCTCTCTACTGGATTTGAAGGATCAGAGATTCTTGCTATTTTTGTCCTTCAAATATGTGAGAGCCGCTCTTCCAGAAGAAATACAGAAGCTATTATTCTGTGGTTGGGCCTCTGCTCTGCTAGTCTCTTGAGCCGCTGTCTTTCTGAGATGCCACAGAAGTTTGCAAAGTCGCATTGTTCTATGGGTGTTGGGCCAAATTGTCCGAAACAGATTTCATAGTGTAAACACACTCACATCAGTCTCGGGGTTCTAGGGACTCCCTCCCATCTCTGTCCCACCCCCTTGGCCTGATATTGCAACAATGCACCATTGATAATATCATCGGTTGTCCCTCAAGGCTGTGTGGCTGAGCTTAGTGCTGACGGCTTTTAGACAACTGGGGGCATCTGCCCTCCACCGCCCAGGCTAGCCAAGACACACAATGTGTTCTTCGTTACAGACTACACAGGGGGTCCGAATTACAAGGAAATAATTCAATCTATCAGGCTAGGGTGAAACTGCCAACCAAAAGAACAATTTATGAGATCATCCAAACCTGAATGTGAAATTAATTCCATACACGATAACTCACCACAGACCACCTTGTTTAATTTTATTTTTTTCCCTAGTAATAAGATCTTCCTGCTATCATTTATGTTCTTGACAATATGAAAACAATATAGCCATCATGCTAGAAACTACTTTAAATCTGAAATACGGAGTTATAACAGTAGTATGACCTTTAACAAATTTTTGTCTGTTAGAAGCGAATCTATTTGAGTCGAAGAGTCTAAGCATGCTTATTTACAATGATCGCAACCCAGTAAGAAAAGTGAAACTTTGGCCATGGTAGTTGACCCAGAACTTTTGGAGCCATTCTTGTTTCAAGCTCAAAGCTCTGGTCCACAGGACCACACTCTCCCAGCAAGTTGGCATTGACTCTGGGCTCCCAGGAGACAAAAAGGAATATACTTTAGGCTTTTGTCATACTTTCCTGATCTGCCTAGCAGGGTTCAGAATCCAAACCAAGTCGTGGCCCCTGTCCCTGAGAAACTTATGACTGAGATTTTGGGAAGAAGTTAATACAGATGAAATAATAGTCAGGGCCATAAGATAGTGAGTGTGTCACGGTGCCCTGGAGCTCAGGCTTAATGTCAGCCAGCAGGGTTGGAATAGGACTGTGGGGATAAGCAGGGCTCACAGTGGAGCAGAAGCCTGGGAGACTCGAAACAGTGGTGCTGAATAAAGCCACAAACACACAGTTATCGGGATCAAGTGTCGTATCATGGAAATAAAATTAGCCCTCAGTGCAAGAAAGAATGGGAGTTTAGCAATCTGGGCCCACCTAGTGTTGGCATCTGGCCCTCTCTTGCGCAGACTAACCAGAAAAAAAAAAAAAATTGGATGCTGTGTTCAGCTGCCTGTGTAAAAATGGCCTCAACCCCCAAGTGGCTCTAATCACTCATTTGGAGAAGACCCCCTCTTCTCCAGTTGGCTTTTCCCAGTCCCTCTGTGCCCCAGCCCCATGCCTGAGACATTCGCTCCACTGTGTGGAGCAACGGACCACAAGGAGAGGGGAAGAGGCAACAGGGAGCTCCCGCCCTGTTTGGCAACTTACAAGGGATAGTGACAAGGACTCTGTGTAGCAGAGAGGGAAGCTAATGGCTAATTTAGGGTTTGCTTTTGCCAGTTTACCCAGTAATTGGGTTCAAGTCCATGGAAACTATAAAGGAAAACTGCCCCAGTTATCTACTGCTGCATAACAAACCATCCCAAACTCAGTGACGGAAAGCAACTCTTGCATTATTTCTCACGGTGCTGTTGACGGGTTGACTGGGTACCGCTGAGTGGAACTTCTGCTCCACATGATGGCTGCTGGGGTGGTGGTCATCTGAGGCTTTATTGGGCTGGAACATCCAAGAGGGCCTCTTCACACAGCTGGTAGCTGATGTTGGCTGTCAATTTGGAGCTCGGCTAAGCAAGGCTAAGGCTTGACCAAAGTGCCCGCAATGTGGTCTTTCCATGTGGGTTGGGCTTCTCACAGCATGGTGGCTGGGTTCCAAGAGTGACAGTCAGAAGAGAGAGTGGCTCAATAGGGAGGAAGGAGGAGGCTAGACCCAGAAGGCCTGGAACTGTCACAATGTCACTTCCACCAGATTCAATTACAGGGCCAACCCAGATTCAGGGGGGTGGGAAATAAATTCTACTTCTCAATAGTGAGAGAGACATTTTATAGCCATCTTTAATTTACCGCTAACACCCACTTATAGTCTTTCCATATAAGGCACCATATCCCAGACTGCGCCCACCCACACTCTAGCCACACAACCTTGGTCCCCTACACAGTCCTTACCAAGAAACCCTGCACAAGGCTAACTACCAAGAAGTTTAAACCAATACCCCTGATTCTTGAAGCAGAAGCCCTATCCTTAGAAGGCAAATGAAAGCAGGCAGAGCTAAGACCACCAGCCCACCAGAAGAATGGACAAGTCACTGCCAAAGTGGGAAGGGGCGTCCAACAGGGAGCACCTCTGTAGAGCAGCAACTACCGGCTGGGCACCCAAGGCCCATCTGAGTTGCTCCCTCCTTGGAGGTGGCCAGCACCGTCCTAGTCACAGGCCCCTGGAGAGCGCGCTGATCTGAATGAGGCTCGCTGGTTTGCAAACTCCCATGGGCACTGCCTCTTTTCACCGCACTGACAGTGCCCAAGCAGACACCATCTTTGGGTGGGCAGAAATGACTGACGACACCATTTTTTTTTCCACTAAATATTTGGATACACACTGCCAAATTGTTCCCTAGAAAAGATGTACCAATTTACAGTCCTCATAGCTAGTGTAAAGTGTGTCAAGTGTCCAGAAGACAAGAGACTCAGGATTTTGCCCGAGGAGCTGTCGAGCCCCTCCAAAGGACAATGAGGCTGCCCTTCCTTCTGCCCTCCTCCTCCTCCTTCCTGAACAAGCCTGTCAGAGGTCATCTGTGACCTCCTGACGCCAGGTCTTATGGGCTCTTCTCTTGCTCTCACTTCCTCACTGTGGCAACCAACACTGTTGCCCATCCTATCCTCCGCTGGCCATCCTTTCTTAGAACTTCCGTTCTTTCTCAGACTCCTGCATGAGCTTTTCTTTCTCAGCCCACTTCTACTCCAAAAGGTTTTGCTTTGGCCTTTCGCGCTTCTCTTATTCTGCAGGCTCTATCTGGAGAATTTTATTAATTTACACATCACTGATTACCACCCATATGCTTATTCCTCGGAAACACCTTCTCTTCCGCTTATGTGTGTCTCCTGATGTTTGACACTACATTTTCAATTACCAACTGAAGAGCTTTCTCTGGGTGTCCTGCAGGCATGTCAGACGCAACAAGTCCAGGACTGAATTCATTAACGACTTGCGCTTTCCCTGTATTCCCTATCTTAGTGACTAGTACAGCCATTTACCCAGCTCCTTAGGCCAGGGTACTGGAGCCAGCCTGGGTGAAACTCCCTCACGTCACCCCTATATCCAGTTGTGATTAGGGCCTGTTGAATCTACCTTCTTTATGCTTCTTGCTCTCCCTCGCTACAGCTACTGCCCTCATTCAGACCCTCATTACCTCAACTCCATTGTAAATAACTTTTACTACTGGGGCGCCTGGGTGGCTCAGTCGGTTAAGCGTCTGCCTTCCGCTCAGGTCATGATTCTAGGGTCCTGGGATCAAGTGTAGCATTGGGCTCCTTGCTCAGCGGGGATCCTGCTTCTCCCTCTGCCCCTCCCCCTGCTTGTGCTCTCTCTCTCTCTTTCTCTCTGACCGATAAATAAATAAATGAATAAATAAATAAATAAATAAATAAAATCTTAAAAAAAAAACAAAAAAGAAAAAATAAATAACTTTTACTACCCATTATATGGGACACCCCGTGCCTCTATGTCTCCTTCTCAGGGTGGTGTACTAAGCAATAATATAAAAGCGCCAATGTCGTGCTGGGATACTTGCAACCAGATAGAATAGAAGGAGTAAGGGCTTTTCCATACTGGCCAGGAGGGGCAGGGCCATTTACAGTTCTGTCTCTTTACTTCCAAGAAACTTATACCAACAGAAGCCAACCTCATCTTTGGTCTAATATTTCAGAGTCACCTTACCAGCCTTGGTTTCTCTGACTTGTGGGGCTGTGTGTGCCTTTCTGGGTCACCGGCGGGCTTCTTCTGCCATCTTCTCCTGGTATCCTGAGGAGTCTAGAGGAAGAGGCGCATCGTGCGGTGTGTGGGGAATGTGTAATCCCTTTGTCAGAAATAATTCCCTGACTTGTGGATCATTCTCACCAAACAAGTCCCAAGAGGTATTAGGAGCCACAGATATTTTGCTTCATGGAGAAGACATCTCAAAGATGATCCTGTTGTCTAAGTAGCCCACAGGAGCTTCCTGCAGGTATTCCTAGCCTCAGGTCTCTGAGCCTATTCAATCTGAGGTAACATTTATTTGTGTGCATGCTTTATAGCTGTCTTGAAGAAACCAAAACCTCATGAGGCAAAACATTGCTATGCCTTACTCATCTTGGCCTCTTTCGCTTCTCAGCACTTATGATATCTGGCACACAGTAGTTGATCAATAATTATTGATTAATTCATTGATTGGCTCTTCATCAATAATAACTCATGTTTATGAGTACTTGCTCTCTGCCACATATGGCTCAAAACACTTTACATATATTAACTCATAAAATTAATTGATTTAATCCACATAACAACACCGCCATCCTTACTTTACAGATGGAAAAGTTGAGGCTTGAAAAAGTTGGGTAACTTACCTCGATATATATAAGGAGTTAGTGGAAAAGACGAGAGCCGAGCGTAGGCAGTCTAACTCCCGAATCCCGACTCTTCACCATACTCAGCACTGCTTTCTTGATAAAGGGTGGATCGAGATTATAGATCAGTAGTTAGCAAGCTTGTTGGTGGTGAAGGCGGTGGCTGTGACTGGACAGTAGCTCATAAAGCCTCAGCTATCCCGGGGATTTACCCCAGAAAAAGGAAACATGCAAAATGGATTCCTAAGCACCTTGGTTATGAGTTGGCCAGGCCAGGTCACCAGATCAAGGGGAGCAGGAATCCAAGGTATGCATTCTTTTTAATATTAAAACTTGGGTCATTGGCCTGAGTTTCCTCACGGTGCTTCCTATAAGCATCGTGGGAACAGTAGAAGCTGAAATCAATTCCTAATGAAGTGTATCTGTATCTGTCTTTTTGCATTTTCTCCCAGTACCTTGTTACCATTGCATCTGCCCAACTGGCCTGGAAGTTCTTTGAGGATAGAGACCTTTAAGCTTCAGTTGGTTCCCCACAAGACTAACTCCATATTTGCTAATTGGTTAATAGGTTGGAATTTGGTTAAGGTTAGAAACTAGAAGGTAAGATATGGTTAGCCAGACATTTTCAGGCTAGTGGTCTGTTCTCCTAAGATGGAGGCAGGTGGCTATTGCAGAGCTGAGCCCTCAAAGAGCTGTTGCACATTTTGTGGTGGTGACTGTGGAAGTGACTCTGGTTCTAGGCAAAAACAAAGGTTCTGACCTTCTCTGACCAAAGGGCCAACTTCTCCTTGGAGTTCACATGTAGGCCTGGGCTTTGCCTGGGGCTTAATAATCATCTTGAGTTGGTGAGAGATCTAGTTCCTTCCTCTGCACTCAGAGGATGAGGAAGGACCAGTGACCAAACACCTTTCTGGAAAATTACAACCCATGTGGAAGATTTAGAAGCAGGCTCACGGGGAAACAGAAGATTTTGACTACTCATTCCTCAAGCTAAGGGGCAGGCATTTAAAGACCTACCTACAGGGAACACTTAGTCTGTTCTGATCACAAATGTCTTCTCCAGGACTTCCCATTTCCTCATTGTTTTCCAGTGCAGTGGCTTTCTCACCCATCTCCCTTCTGAATTCAAATTTCTGATCCTATTTTCTGCCTCCTCCCATCCACTTAAATAACCAAATCTCCTCCCTTCTTTGGGTTCCCTTGAAAACTTAGGAGCAAAATTTGAAAGAAAACCAGACCGAGATTGCTTCCATCGCTACCCACCTCCATTGTAAAACTCAGAAATCCTTTTATAGTTAAAATCCTCTCAGGATTACAAAAGCAGGGAAGCGGCCTTTGGTCTTCTGGTTTTATAGAAATCACTGAGGATGGACAACTATTCTACTGTCTAAATTTCTCATTATGTGTGCTACAGGAAAGGAGGCTTTAGAAAATATACTAATTGGGATCACTGGAAAGTTTAGATTTTTTCTCCTAGGTAGTTTTAGGACTTCTGCAGGACAGCTTTGTGGTTCATCAGACCCCTGAAACTGAAGACTTGAAAGGATTAAACAAAACCAGACAAAACAATCTTCACAAACCTGAGACCCATCTATGACGTTTGGGAGGCTGTCAGTGATCGAAGCTCCACTGTTTACATTGAAAGGAAGAACCGGTACGTGGTTATAACGAGCCTTGCCCCTGGGAAGTAGTCAAGGCAGATACTATGGGGTTGTCTCGTAAGACAGTAATTCTACTCTGGTGACTACCTTGCCCTGTTCCACATGGGTAGAAAGAAGCAGCCATATTTGTACAATGTCGGCCAGAGGGAACACTTGGTCCAAGGTGAGCCAATCAGGGGTTCCTTCCTTGGATTTGAGGAATGAAATCAAAAGAGAGATTCATTGTTTCTTCAGGGGGCTCTAAACTTGGGTTCTCTTGGTAGCCATGTTCTCTGGTATGCGTACTTGAGAAGCAAGAGCTGGTGTGGAGAGAGATGATTCAGACACTCAGAGGGAGGAGGGGAATTAAGAGACAGGGAGAAAGAGAGCTTCCTGGTTTCCCCAGAGCCTTCTACTTCCTGGCTCCAGTTTATGTCTGCATTTCTGCCCTTAGGTTCTGTGAAACACCCCTGTACCTTTAAAACAAGTTTCCCATTGGTAGTCTGGATAGGTTTCTATAGCTTACAACCAATAGACTCCAAATTGACAGAAGAGTAGTATTTTCCTTGCAGGTATTTGATTAAAAAAATTAGACACCTAATTTGAATATAAGCATACCACTAGTAAGAGAGGTATGAATGGTAGTATAAATTTAGAGCTGTAATGCTCTTAGGGGCCATCATTTTATAGACGTGGGAACTGGGGCTCAGGAAGGCTAGATCCCTTGCCAGGGTCCCATCTGTGTCTGAACCGGGTCTCTGGGTGCTTGACTCTTAGTCTGTGGCTCTTTCTCTACTAGCCACTGAATTGGATTGAAAGATCGTATTTACTCTCACAACTTGTGCACATTAAAAAATAGGCCACAGACTCTGTCATATTCTTGCCCCTGTAGTTTTTGGATGAAAAGCTGAAACTTGAAGATGTTATATGACTTCGACAAGGCTACATATTAACAAGGCTACACATTAACAGAAGCAACTAGAATTTATTCCTGGGCAGGAGACTCCATCCAAGAGGCCAGACTTCTCCATCCACGCATCCGGGTCACTGCTGATCCCGTTGGACCGGCAAATGCATCATGGCAGGGGTTTTAGGGTCGTTCGTCTATTCAGTAAACATTTACATACTCAAGTGGGCACTGTTCCCAGGCCAGGAGATATGACGAGGAATCACTTTGGTTGGTCTGCGGGCTGAGGGTAGGGAGAGGGCGTTAAAAGCTTCTTCATCTGCTGTATGTACATTTGAGGCTAGGGGGTGGGGGACATCTGCGGACATTTGGGGCGTGTGGGGTAGAGGTGAGATAAGATAATATTGCTAGAGGGGAAGCAGACGGTGGCTTTTTGACAGTTGTACCTGAATAGAGCACGCTGCCCAAAGCATGTAAGACGGGGCGGGGAGGGGGGGAAGTGACTGATGGGGACGAGCGGGTGAACATCGAGCTCCAGTGCGATGGCTGTAAAAACAAAATGCTCCACTCTCTGTGCTCATTTCCTTGTGGGTCTTTCCCTCCAGCTAAAATGTGGGTCCTTCAGGGGGAAGTAGTCTCATTTGTTTGTTTATTTTCTGCATTCCCAGCATACATCAGAGTGTGCTGGGGAATCCAAAGGAGGTTTTTGGTGTGTGTGTTTTTTTTTAATATTAAAAGGTTAGAACATAGAGGAGAGCTTCCCTAATGAGATAATTTTTAAATGAGTCTTGGCAAGGTGAGATTGAACTTGGGTGGTGTCTGCCAGAAATAGTCAGTGGGCTTGAAGGAGTCTAAGGAAGTCTTTGCTTTGAACCATATATTACAAGGTTCCTCCTCATGAGACACGTATCTGTGATTACGGAAATGTAGGAATGTATCTGGGAGTGGGGACTGGCATTAAATCTGCTAGCCTAGGGAAGAGATATAAATGCAGAAAGGGGAAGATGGGGGCAGGATAGTATAGTGGGTTTCCATGGGTCCAAAATCCTCTGAAGCGAGGGTGTTTTTGAACCCACCATGTTTTGGATTAAAAAATGCCACAGTCCCCCTGGGGTTGAAGGTACAGTAACGTCAGCAACGGGAATGCCATATATATATATGATCATGAGTGACTATCTCTGTGTCATGTTAAGCAGTGAGATTTAAAGTTTATTTCTTTAACAAGCTTATCTGTCCCTTCGGTAGATCATTCATTTACCCATTTTTGCATGTATTCAATGTATCATTTATACGTTAATCAGGTACCTATATCATGGTGGGGTAAGTTAGGGGAAACTCAAAGACAAATTCATACACTATTTTGCCATTCATGACTTCTTAGCTCTGTGTGCAAAGCTGTGAGGTTTTTCTATCATCCTTGGGCATAATGATAACAAGTAGCCTTTGGACGTGAAAAGGTACAGAACAAACGGGGCAGTGAGCACTCACCTGCAGCTGGATGAGACACCAATCAACTGGTCTGGACCGCATTTCCAAGGTCACCAGGAGTCCTGAAAACTTCCGTATAATACATTAAGTTTTTCATTCATCTATTTTTAATTTTATGGTGCAGGAATTTGGTTGAAGCTATCCACAACAACAAAACTCACCGTTGAGAATGTTTGCTGGGGAGAAGAACACTAGGGCGACTCGGACACATCACCCCAGGAAAGGGAGGGCTATCCTGTCACCGCCTGATTGGCGGTGTCTCACCAGTGATCTCTGGCAAGTTGTACTGGAAAGGGACGGTCAGAGTTCCAAAGTGCAATATTATATTTCCAATTAAAATGTAAAAACAAACCTTTCTCATAAAGCATATTGGCCTCAGCACTGGGAAGTGACTACAAAGCCCATTGCTGATTGAGAAAAGCTGAAAGCAGACACTGTAATTGATAAAGGAGATAAGTCAATCTGTGTCCTTTAAAGAATAATGAGTTCCATTTTTCATCAAAAAGATCTCCTTGTGCCGAAGAAACATTCTTTCAATAAATCTACTTAATGGTTTCCCCTCTAATGATATATAACATTGCGCTTGGAAAGAGCTGGGAGCATCCTAGCCGGTTCCTGCAAGGGTCTGCAGGCCACCCAACATTTGCATTGCTAATCCAACCCAAAGAAACCCCAAAAGGTTCCCAGACAGCGCTGTGTTCCCTGGGGGGGAATATCTAAAAGCTTTCCCGGGCTCTTCAAGCAGGTAGGTGGGACGGACTTTTGAGATCATTACCCCACCACTAAACTTGAGGTCCTATGCAAATTTCCATCCCCCCCAGTGCCAACCTGGTGTGTCCGGGATAGCTCCGCTCTGAGCGCGGCTCACGTCAGATCGTCAGATCACGCAAGAGTTAAGGTTTCAGATATTTGGGTGGCGAGAGCTCACTCTGACGGCCCTGGTGTTGCTCTGACCGTGGGCCGCAGGGGGTAGTCCGTGTTTATTGTGTTTGGTAAACTGAAGATCCACTTTAAAGACCCGGCCTGAAGGAGTGCTGTGTCCAGGCCCGTTCCCCCCGCCCCCCAACCCAGCCGAGGGCCTGAGCCTTGGTGGTAAAGGCAGAGCAGAAGAGACAACCTGTCCCCTCCTAAGAGAAGGATCCAGGGCCCTCTGCGCCCTGGTGCTAGGCAGCAGGACACGTCGCTCAGCTCGGCTTACCTTGGGACCCCCCAACTTTCCCAACGTGCTGTTGCTTCCACAAGGACCCAGCTTTATGTAACAAAACCCATTTCCTCCAAGGGCACCCAGCCCTCCCAATACTGGCGGACTTCCCCACATGGGAATCATTAAAAACAACCCTCGAGTTATTTCCTTATGTTGCTGTTTGTTTATTCTCCAGTCGCGTGTGAGTCAGCCCGATCATGGTTTGTGGTGGTTTTGCTTATGAAATCTTACATAATTATATTTCTCTTGTCATGTTGGGTCGAGCCGCGAGGCCGCAGAGTGTTTTCTCATTGCACAACTTTGGCTGATCGATACGGAGAAAGGCCGCACAATGAGCCGGCGTGGGCGGGTCGGGGAGCCGGCTGCTCGTCACCCGGGGGTTGGGCCCTGCGGGTTTGCAGACGCGGCCCCGGCGCGAGGGGCCCGGACACCCGCCGAAGCCCCCGATGCCGCGGCCCGGGCTCACCAGGCCTTCGGGACGGGGCTCGCCGGGGCGAGGGTGAAGAGCTGAGAGCCCGGGCACGAAAGAACGACAATGACCACACTTCACACAGAAACCGACCAAATTTTTACTGCATTCGCTACACGCCGGATTCCAACATGCTGGTCCAGAGCGTGGCTGGCTACAAGCTGGCAAGACGTTCACAGCTCCTCCGACAGGCTTTCCCTTCCCCGCCAGGTACATGATTGATTTCGATCCTCCTCACCGTCCCCAGGCCAGAGGCAGGTATTCAGAACACGCTCAATGCAAACAGTGAGTGGCTACAACGCACGGATGAGGGTGGGTGCGATTTCCACAGCAGAACGTGGAATCCAGAGAAATGGTTTGGGGAGGCCAGACGCCTCCCTAGTGGCTACTAGGATTATGGAGCTCGAAACCCACAACTGGTTGCTTTTGTTTAATTCCTGGAGTATACTGAAACTAGTTGTTCCTAACATGATTTCCTATTTTAAATAAAATAGCTGACCTGATTTAAACCTTGGTTGTTTGCATACGTCTTTGAGGCGTGCGCCTTCAAGGTATTCATATTGATACAGGGTGAAGATTACAAATATCGGCATAAAAAGAGAAACCGCGTGACTATATGAAGACAAGAACCATCACATTCCACAGCACGTCATTGGTTAATCTTTGAATCATCAAGCATTATTTAAAACGAGAGAGAGAGAGAGAGAGAGAGAGAGAGAGAGAGAGAAGAGAACGGAACACAAGCGCCACGACAAAACAATCATAACAACAGAACCAAACCCAATGTCTCTATTAATCGTTTAAAATTTTTACCCCTGTTTCTAACACTTCTCATTAATTGTTATTTCAAGCTCCAGTAGCAGGATCAGATTTCTGCTGCCTCTGGGCAAATGAGTTATGATCTGATCTCAAGTTCCAAGGGAAATGCTCAAAGTTTTATTTTTCCCCAGTTGAGTAAACAGTACTATGTATATTATCTCTCGTGTTAGAATAGTGTTGTCTTCACATGAGACTCAAATAATGGTATTAGTCATTCATTTCCTTGAACACAGACACCCTCATGCGTGCTGACAGGTTTATAAGGATGCGATGGCAGCCGTGGCTGTGGGAGCTGCTAGATGACCGACTTTGATTTCTTGCAGTCCTGAGCGATGGAGCCCGGGTGTGTCTGGTTATTGTCCGCTTTCTCTCCCAGATGCTGGGCTTGTCTGGAAGATTAATACATTAACAAGAGCTGAAGGCCCGGGGTTGCACGGCTTCAGACATGTTTACTAGCAGATGGCACACAGGATTCAAAGGTCACCACAAAAGTGACATTTTAAAGTGAAACAACAATATTTATGTTCAGATAGTCTACTGATGAGATCATGTGGAAATGTTTTTGATTAAATTAGCTTATAAATGGTTGCCAATCTATAGACAACTTAAAATGCCAGGTCTGTTTACCAAATGTTTTCTTCTCACGCTCTCACCGTTTACATATTAATGACCAAGTGCTGTTGGCTGTTAACAGGAGGATCAACAGATCTGGTTTTTACTTCCTGGGTTATCTGTTTCTTTTACATTCTCAAAAATGTTATCTCCTCTGAGGCGTGCTTTGAAATCTCACCTGCAATTATTAACAGCTTGGAAAGGGTTCGGATTCCACTATGGAAATGCAATTGCTTTCCATTTCTCTCGTATAAATTGGGCCTCTGAGAGAGACCTAAACTTCAGTCTCTCAGGTAAGACCTGACGTTCAATATCATGGAGAAGCTACGAGCTGGATTCAGAACTACTTGCTCCAGCTGCCTTCTCGCGTGCTTGTGTCCTACGACACTGTGAAAACCAAACTGCAGTTGGGGTGGGGGGACACCTCTTCTCGGCTGCTTTTCCTTTTCTCTCTTGTGCCCACAACTTAGCAGGGGTGTGAGTGGAAATGTTTACCTCGGAAAATGGTTTAGCTAGAAGAAAGCTCAACAGTATGAAGCCAAAACCTATGTTTTAAGAGTTATGCATGACTCTATAGTCAACAAAACTTACACGATTATTTCCAACAAAGGCATTAAACTGCAGAAATAATGATCAGTTAGTAGATTAAAACTTTCACAGACATAATATGGGAAATGAAAATGACCATATATGCTACTGTTTCTCATTCATTTACATTTAATTGTGTTATGAATAACTTTGTAAGATATAGATATTGTCCTTACCTTATTGTCATCTATATCTTGTTTTTCTGTACAGTTACAAATTTAGAAATGTAAGAATACAGCAGAAGATTTACTCACTTTTCAAGAGAACCTTTTTCAATATTCATTGCCCCTTCCATTGGATCCAGTCCTTGCTCAGAAAATTGTTTCAAGGCACTTAAAGCTGCCTAAAAATGAAAACAAACACACAAACAAGGAGATCCATTCACTGACTTTAATGTTAATAAACAGGTAATTGTAAAAGAGAACTGAGATGTATAGTAAAGACTATCATTTTCATTGGTCTAAATAAACTCTTTTTTGCATCATTTAGTAAAATTACATTTGAAAGGCTATATTATCATGGAGCAATGTATATACCATGAAGGCTTTATTTCTGTGGAGGGAGGAGATGGGGAGAGGAATCCCCAAGTCTCATGCCCTGCCCCTCATCCACAATTTTGTAAAATCACAAAGTTTTTATCTGCAAATGTAAGAACACCTATTTTAAGCCTACTGCAGTTTGACAATGACTTTGCATAATTTCTCCTCATATGACTGCAACTACCCTTCAGATGTGAAAACATCAGATTTTCCCAACTGAGGTACACTTTCCAAAGTTAGCATAAAGGTATCGTTCAGTTTCATGTTTAGCCCCAACCAAGTCATAGGATGTGAGCCGAGAAGTGGACCCAAGACACTCATGCATACTGAGGGGATGGTATGATGGCATTCTGCGGGGAGAGAGAAAATGTGCGCTCCTCGGGGCCGTGGGGAGGCAGGCCCGGCCACAGGAGAGCCTCCCGAGGTGTTGATATGCCCGTCATGCGTGGGACGCTGAAGGGTGTTGACAGGCTGGTGGAGCCTCTCTGGATAGCTGGGAGGCACCAAAAATGTGATGCTGATAAGATCTACATAACTTGTTGACACTCTTGTGCACGTTCCAAATTGTTATTTCTTCGAATAAGAATTTGGTTCTTTTTCCCCTCCCCCCCACAGCACCACTTGAAAGCTCGATTAGAAGGGCTTTGTTGAGTCTGAGATAGGTGTGAGCGGCCCAGGGCTGTTTGAATCCTGGGGATCCCGCTGGGTCACACTTTGGTCATCTGTATCTTCTCAACTGCCTTTGAAAAAGGGCTAACTCTTGCAGTTTCCCAAACCTTTATCTGCCAGAGGCCCCTTTTGGGTAGCTAAGTGTGTGATACCTTGTAAATGTTATTTTTTGTAACATAGTTTTTGATTTTAATTTTTAAGGTAATAGACTTAATTTCTGTAGAGTGGTTTTAGGTTTGCGGAAAAATCGAGCAGGGATGCCAGTGCCCGACCCCACTACTCCTGGTCTTGGCCCCAGCTCACACTATACAGCAGGTGGCCTAGGCTATCTCACTGGGGTACTACTGCTGGTTGAATTGTACCCCCCTCCACCAAAAAAAAAAATCTATATGTTGAAGTTCTGACCCCCAATACCTCCAAACTGTGGCCTTATTTGAAAACAGGGTCATTCCAGATTTAAGGGAGATGAAGTCCTACTGGAATAGGGTGGTCCCAAATCCAGTATGGCCAATGTCCTTATAAGAAGGGGAACTTTGGGTGTGGATACACACACACACAGGGAGAACACCATGTGGAGGGAAAGGCAGGGATTGAAGTGATACGACAGAAGCCAAGGGACGTGAATGATCACCAGCAAATGACCAGACACTATGGAGAGGACTAGAACAGTCTCCCTCAGAGCCCTCAGAAGGAAGCAACACCACCAACACTCGAGTTTGGACTTCCAGCCTCCAGAACTGTAGGAAGATACACTGCTGTTGATGGAACTGCTCAGTTTGTGGTATTTTGCTATGAGAACTCTCACAAACGAATATAGGCACCTCATAATTCCTCCTTAAGCATCAGAGAACCTCTTTCTCCTCTGTGTGATGTTTCCTTTATTAGCTTTTTGTTATAAAAATAGTTTTCCTTACAGGACAATCATAATAGGTACAAGCCAAGAAGAACAGTGGAAATATTCACAGTCCCACCCACCCATTTACTACTTGGTATAATGTCTTTCCATATGCTTTCCTATCCCTTCCCCATATGCACATACTTCAACCTGGATCATATCCAGACACTGTTTTATAACCTGTTCTTTTCATTGAACACGAGCAGTTTTGCATGTCTAGAGAGACCTGTCAATAGCATCATTTTGCCTGACCGCACAGTATGTTGACTGGATATGCCCTCTTCTATTTATCCGGTCCCTATGGTTGGACATTTCAGACACTCCCAATATTGAAGCTGTTATGAATGCTGCATCCAGCTTTCTAATGATTAAAACTTTTGTGTATCAGCTCAATAATTTCCTGATGATAAATTCCTAGAAATTGAATTTCTGGGCCAAAAAGCAGGCACATTTTTAAAGATCTGACATGAAAATTAATTAATTAATTAATTAAGATCTGACCGGAGCTTTCTCTCTGCCCTCAGAGAGGCTGTGACCACAGCAGCAGTGTAAGGAGCTGATGTTTCTCTAGGTGCTTTGGGAATTAACCTCTCAGAACCACCTTGTGGGGTACTCGAAGCAGTTTTGTCATCTTATGGCCCCATCTTCTCTTTCATTTATCCATCCTGACCATGTACTTTAGTCACTAGATTTGGTTTTGAGTAAAGTTTGGTGGCTTTCAAAATTAGATTGACTCTCAAAAGATCCAGATTTTGACCATTCCCCTCCCCCAGAAAAATCTGCAGAGGGATCTTGCTCACGTTTAGAGTCATTCAATTGGGTGACCTCTGAGTTCCTTTCCAGTCTTGAAATGCTGGCGTGCTGCACGGACTTCCTAGGTGCCTCGCGCTGTGAAGAGCCCTGTGGGCGTGCACACTCCCATGAGCTTGTTGCATGGACCTGACCTCTGGAGGCCCGCCTCACATATGAATGTATGGGCTGAGGCACCGGCCCCACTCAAGACCAGTCCGTGTCTGACATTTCCAGGGAGCCCAACTTCATGGGGATGGAGGTGGTGCTCAGGAACTTACCGGCCTTAGTATAGTCAACAGTTTTGAACAAATGAACAACTATTCTTTTTTCCGATCCTTTACTATACGAATTATTGTCAGGAATGCTAATTTTTATCAATTTCTTCCCAGACGAACTATTATGGAAGGCTGGTCAGTACCCCAAATTTAAATTTGCCATGTGATACTGCTGAATGAGACACACAAGAGCCCCAGGGTTTCTTGGTCCTGCTGTATTCCCAACGAGGTCAAAATGGCAACCAAAAACAACTTGTGAAGACAATTTTCAAAAGTCATTCATAGGCTAATTGTAGCCCATTTCCCCTCATTTTTGAAATACTTGTTGCCTGACGCCTGGAACTAAATGTCCGGCTCCACCAAGTCAGGCACACCAGGGACACCTGCTCTGTTCCATCCAACAGGAGACGCACCCGTGAGACACAGGCCAGGTCTCAGAGAGCAGGTTCCGTGTTTTAGCTCTTGCAAAATCTCCCGGGTGATTTTTATCAACATGTCAGGCAGGTCCCCATGCACTTTCAAAATGCCTGTCATCACTCAAAGAATGTACTGCAGGCTGGAATGGCCGTGTGCTCTTTCACTCAATGCCATGGACAGATTTCTAGAATTCTTGCATGGCTGCGTCCCTCCAAAGGTATGCTTAAAGGCTTCCAAATAATATTCCCTTATTTATCTGATGAGATAATTCAACCCACATCTTATTGATGACCCCGAATACAATTGCTTATAAATAGGAGAGGACTTCATACTAATTTATAAAAGATAATGAAGACGATTTATCTTCTCTGTAAACAGCAATTGCTACCATTTGATGAACATCACTCTGCCATAGTCATGAGACTGGGCCCTTTACCTGAGTGACCTCAGGTGTCCCACAGCCCTGCAGGTGGGTCCTACCCGTGAGGAATTCAGTAACCTACTCGAGGTCACACAGGTAGCAAAAGGCAGAGCAGGGATTTGAACCCAGAGCACATTCTGGGCCAGATCCCTTTATTTCCTTCAAACCTAGCCAATTTCAGCATGACTTCTTTTCGGTATCATTATTTCCAGATCAGTCTCATTCCCTCCTCCATACTCATTCTATTAATGATTCCCCATTATAGTTCCTGGAGGTAAGCTCGTATAATTATCCCCATTTTCTAGAGAAGGGGTTTATTATCCTGTGGGATATTCAGCTGCCAATCTCCAGCCTCTCTGTGGCCCCTGGGTTGTCTTCTGAAGCCTCGTTCAGCGCTTCTCTAATGCTTGTAGTTTGGGCTAAAATTAAATTGCTGTAGGAATTATTTGTCACTTAGAATTACCCAACGACTCCCAAACAAGGTGACTTGACTGTCCATTTCTTAACATTCTGAGGGTACTAAGTCTTGCTCACTTTATTTGCCTCTCCTCTATTGTTCTGAGAAGAGTTCATTCCTCACCTGCGTGCGGTTGCCAGCAGGGGGGAAAAACAAGCTGCAGGTTTTGCCCGGGATCATGGGCTGTAGTGTCCTGCAGTGAGAGGACGTGCTGGGATTGCAAAGGTGAATGGACAGAGAAAGGACAGAGGGCTCGGCGGGGATTTATAGAGAGCGATCAGCCAAACATGTTTAGGAAAGCGGAGATGGGCAGGGGCTGCCGACCAGGTGCTAAGGGAACAGTGGCCCTGCTGCTTCTTCTCCCACTGGTCATGAGAGCCACTGGGGCGCTCCCACCGTATTCCCAATTCATCAGCCACTGCTTTCCCAGAAAGGATACTTTACAGATGAAAAAATTCCATCTGTGAGATGGGTGTCCTTCACTTTCTACAGCAAAACGGCCACAAGAATAGGATAGTGCAGCAATGCCCGAAATAGCCCCGTTTATCTAGCAAGACTCAATTATCAATCATTTCAAAGAACAATGTATAATGGAATGGCTTGCGAACAAATGCTAAAATTGAACAGCCTGCAGAAAACATTTTACTATGCGCATCCAAATCTGTCCAGAAGCCGGTAAAATCAACAAAATCGCCATGTTTAAACTCTACCAAATGAATAAATTGTTACTTGCTAGAGGCCAGTAGTTTAAAAAAAGAATAAGTACAGATTATGAAAATGCTACATTAGGTAAAGAACACTGGAGTGAGGGAAAAATCAAATGACTCTCATTTGGAGAAACATCTGAAGCCTGATTAAGGAGCTACTGAGAGGGTAAATAGATAAGAAGAGGCTCAGCTCCTACTGTCTCGGTTCACCCCCTCAGCCTGGACAATTTGCTGTGTGATCACGGTAAACTACTGTTGGGGACTCGTGGGAAGGAGGCAAATCTGGGTGCCTTAATGAGGAACATCCTGAAACGATGCTTAACTCGAAGTTGTACGACTTCCCACACACCGTGGATTTGAGAATTTCAAAGATGCGCTAACATAAGTACCCAGAACCCTCTGTGAGGCTCTGGCCATAAACAAATAGACAATTCAATGATTTCATTTCCAAGGTCAGAAAATGCTTCCTACCAAATCAAAACAAACTCACTCAGTGTCCAAGTGTATGTTACCGCAGTCTACCAAGTGGAATCTCGAACTTAAGCTTTAGGACCATTTTCGTGTTCTGGGATTCAAAAAAAAAAAAAAAAAAAAAAAAAAAAGGAAAGGAAAAGAAATGAAAAGAAAAGAAAGAAAGAAAAGGAAAGGAAAAAAGGTATATTCAAGGCAATTCATGTAGCTTGGTTTGAAAGGAGATTTTAAAGAAGCATTTTAAAGAAGTGGATGACATTTCCTTTTCTTATTCCTGTCTTTTCAGCTCAACACTTGTATCCATTTGTGTGTGTGTTTCCCTTAAAAGAAAGCATCTACATAGATACGTAGAAATATTTTGGTCCCCAACAGATTTTACAACTGTTTTGTGAGGAAAGCCCCACAGGTTCTTGAACAGATGTCGCTACCATTTCATGGATCACTTGTTTTGCGCGTAGTTATAGCAATGCCAGAAACAAAATGCCAGGAAGATACTTTCCATGCCTGTTTGTTGGTCTTGGTTTGCACGCATGCACGCGCGCCTGCGTGTGTGTGTGTGTCTGTCCGCAGAAGGGAGGTGAGTCTTCCCAGCCATTTCTAACGTTCCCCTCGTTAATCAGCAATTAGCAAATTGTGTTGAAACCAGTGCCTATTCTTCCTGCTTCCTTCTTTAAGAGTTAAATGTAACAGCATTAAAACATTTTTTGAGAGACAACAATGGTCCTCATTAGCAAAAATGAGAATTTTAACTCATCCCTTTACGACACACGGTTCTTCTTGTCATGTTTAAACACAGAGTCCGATGGATACTTTTATTTCCTTTTTTTTCTCCCCCTTTCACACTTTTCCCACTGATTTTCTCTCCTGCATCCCAGAACAGACAGGCTTTTCCCATTAAAGTCCATGGCAACCACACACGCCTGAATGAGGCCTTCATTTCTCCGTCAGTGTTCAAGGTTTGTTTTGTTTTGCCTTTTCCCCCCCGAAGTGCTTGCTCATGTGGGACTCTAACTGCTCTAGCAGCTCTAACTGCTCGATTCATTTCAGAATGCACACCGTGGTCATATGTGCAGCTCACTAAATAGGTCTTAAATGAGAAAATGATAGGCTTCAAACAGCAAAGGTCTTTACGTGCAGTTGAGGACCCCCCTAACGTCTCGTCCCAGCAATCTTTGAGACCAGCTCTCCACTGAGTCATTTCAGTGACCGAAAACCAGCAGGTTCTTCCATAAGTTTCAGGCTTATTGCCTAAAGAATGTGAATTTTAACACTCCTAAGTTATCATTTTCCGGCTTTGAAAGGTCTATAACGAAACGCCAAGTCTCTCTTTCTATAAAATAAAAGAAACCAGAAAGAGAAAATTGTATTTCTAAATTGTATCACACTACGATAGGACCCTCAGTCTACCACATTTCAGATGAATCAATGATAGGGCTTTGAAAATAAAATGAAAAAGGATTACACTGAGCTTTAATTAAACCATTTGCTGCCCTATTCTAACAATTTCCTATCGCTGGCACTTTCCATGTATGCTCACATAATCCTATTGGCTCGTGTAATTTCCATAAAATTGGTACTTTAGGAAAGGCTTATTGTCGGAACAAAGGGATGTCAGCCTGCTAAGGTGATGGCTACTCATTGTAATAGAAAAAAAAAGAGGCGGGTAGTGCTCTGAAGACATGCAGGTTTTAGACAGTCTACCAAAGCAGAGAAAAATGAATTTTGACTCTAGAATTAGGGGAATTAGTACAAAATTGGGCACCTAAGACTACAGACTTAGGCATCATCTATATTCCCCAGTCAGGCTCTTACATTGGGTGTCCACGTAGCTGCCAACCTTGACAATGATACAGAGTCCAGCTTAAAGCAGGATTAACAGTGCTGAGGAATGTTCGAGGTGCATTTAGAACAAACATCAGCAGTGGTATCCATGCTGCCATGTCTTATTTTAACCACACTGGTTCTGTTTTACCAACATCATTCCTTTTAGTATTCTTGTGTTGTCCAACAAAAAGTCCCCTCTGTAATGGCGGGTTACCACAACATGCTGTTGGGTACAAAGGCAGATGTCCACAAATGACGGCAGCGTCACTCTGCGCTAGGCAGAAGTGTCCATGTCCTAACCTCCAGAATGTGCATGTGTTACCTCACATGGCAAGAGTGATTCTGTGGATGAGACTGAGGTATAAACACTGAGATGGGGAAGATTATCCTGGATTATCCAAGTGGGTCCAATCTAATCACATGAGTCCTTAAAATCAGAGACTCTTTCCTGGCTTTGGTGAGAGAAGACGATATGGCCAGGAAAAAATGGTCAGAGTGATGTTGTTAGTTTTGAAGCTAGAGGAAGGGGGGATACAAGCCAAGGCATGTAGGTGGGCTCTAGAAGCTGGAAAAGGCAAAAAGGCAAAAAGACCAATTCTCCCCTCAAGCCAAAACAAAAACAAAAAATTGCGGCTACCTTGATTTTAGGCCAGAGAGATCCCTGCATGACTTCTAATCTATAGAACTCTAAGATAATGCATTAGTGTTGTTAAGCCATTAAGTCTAGCAATTTGTCAAAGCAGCAAGAAAAACTAATACACTCTTCCTGTCATCTTGATAAGGAAGGGTGTGGAGCATGGCATTAGGAGTCTGTCAGGCCTAGGCTAAAACGCCAGACCTACTGTAGACCAGCTGTATGTCTATGCAAGTTACTTTACCCCTCTGAGTTTCTTGGGGTTAATGCCTGGACCATAAATGAGAGCTTTTATTACACATCTTTCTCTGTTGTTCTTTTTTAAAAAATCTTAAAAGATTTTATTTGTCAGAGACAGAGAGAGCACAAGCAGAGGGAGTGGCAGGCAGAGGGAGAAGCAGGCTCCCTGCTGAGCAGAGGGCCCAACTCGGGACTCGATCCCAGGACCCCGGGAACATGACCTGAGCTGAAGGCAAACGCTTAACTGAGCTACCCAGGAGTACCACACCTTTCTCTGTTGAGACCAACATCCAGTCATAAAATTCTTTATACTATCTATATATATTTATACTACTATAAATTCTTTATACTATCTCATTTATGTCCCATTTCTTATATATTCCTATTATGTTTTCTAGTGCATTGCTTACCCGTCTCTCTTCCTAAGAGAACTCTAACATTATGCCTACCCTTTAATCAAAAGCCATTAATGACTTCCAGCCGCAAATAACATTCTGTATCCTTGGCCTGGCACCATCAGCTGGTCCCATTCTACTCCACAACTTCATTTATTGCAATTTCATTTCAGCGTGTTTCTCAGAGCGTGAGGCCCAGACCAACAGACCGGTCACCAGCCTCAGGAACACCTGGCAGGTGTCAGTGTTACCAAGAGCTCCCCAGCCAGTGGGCCTGGAGACACACCAACATTGCAGAAGGCCCGCCCGCATGGATCTCCAGCCCTGGTCTGATAGGTCTACCTCTTGTGCCCTGGAGACATCTGAATTTTCTTACCTCCACAGCTTTGCTCCTGAAGCCTTTCATCTTCCCAGGGCGTGTTCCCCGACTCCCAGCCTGTCTCCCATCTATGAACTTCTGACAGCCCTTGCCATCTGTCTTCCTGAACTGTGGGCTATCTTCAGTGTGTTGTGTCCTGTCTTTCTAATAGTTGGTCAGCACACTGTGTTTACAGAACATCTTCAAGGAATATTCCTTGGTTGATTATTTATCGGCTTCCACCTGAAGCTCCCTAAGACAGACAAGTACACATTTCTGCTTTCGGTTTACTCTCTATTCTCTGAGTCGGCATCTTGATCTCACGTGCTTTTCCTCACTTCAGGGCATCCTCTAAAGCTTCTCTCCTATGAGACTCCCTCTCCTCCTTTTACACCCCCCCCCACCCACAGGCTCTGCAGCCAAGATGCTGTAGGACAAACAGTCCCAAGAAAGCAGAGCTGGGTCGTCTCTATCCTCCCCGTGAGAGAAGGTTCTCCTGTCCCACAATCCACCTCCGAGGACTATAGATGATAGCTACTGACTTTTTGAAATGTCAATCATTTGGGTTTTGGCTTCGGTCATCTTTGGGGTCTGTACTAGTGCTTCCCCCTCCCTGGGCCGGTGTGAGGTCTACAAAGTCCCTGCGAAACCCAACCTGGGAAGACCCCACAATGGGGGATTTGCCTGAGACCTTCAGGGGGTACATTCTGAAATAGAGGACCAGAGGGGAGTCTCTTCCATCCAAAGAGAGCCTGGTTCTGGAGGGCAGTGGTACCTGAATTCTGCCTTGCCCCAAAGGTCCCTTTGGGACTTCATGGTTCTTTGATATTCTACTCCAAAGAGAAGGAGAAGCATTGCCCCTCAACATGGGCACATACTGTTCTGTCTACCCAGAAATTCCAGTTAGGTCTGAGTATGTGATTGAAAAAGACGTATTATTATTTCATATTTCATAATTTTTTTGTATTTTTTGGTTATTTCTTATTTTTTGTTATTTCATAATTTTTTACTGCATCTAAGGTGCTCTGGGATTGCATGGCTGTAGGGGGCAGTTGTAAACAATAGGGAGTGATTGGTCAAAAAATATAACCTATGAAGTTCTGCTTAATTCTGAACTTTTGGTTGTACTGAAATGGAGTCCAAGGTGGTAAAGGCAGGTGGGCTGCAGACCTTGCTGATTCCCCCAATGGGGGAGACATGCAGAAGCCTGATTTCTTCTCTTGGGGCATTTGGTGGCCATCCTAGTGGTCAGATTGCAGCAGAGAGGGGGCCAGGATAGATCTTTACCTCCATCCCAAATGTCTCCTTAGCCTCTTACTGAGATCTGATTTTATATATATATCATATATAATTATATATATATATAAAATATATGTTACATATATAAAGATATATATTTTATATATAATATATATATATTTACTTTTTAAAATGAAAATTCCAAACATTCACAAAAGTACAAAGGGTAGTATACTGAAGTCCCATACACCTAACACTCAGATTAAGAATGATCAGTAATATGCCAATCTTATTTCATATATCTTCATGTTTTCCTGGAGGATTCCAAATCAGGTATCAGATAAATTTCCTGATAGTCTCAAAGATGCCTTTTAAAGTTGGTTTTTGAATCTACATCCCAACAGCTCATGCACTGTATTTGATTGATCTTTTAAGATCTAGGAGTCCTGTGGAAGGCAGAATAATGGCAAAGGTGTCCAAGCCCTAATCCCTGCTGGGACTCGGGGAGGGAGCAATTAGCCTGGATTACCCACAGCGACTCATCTAATCAAAATCCTTCACCTCATGGGTCCTCTTCCAGTGCTGGCCAGAGAGGGACATGTGACGGTGCATGAAAGCTCAGAGGGATGTGACGTTACTGGCTTGGAAGGGCAAGTTAGGGGCCATGGAGCAAGGAATGAGGGAAGCTGACAGAAGCTAGAAAAGTCTAAGTAATGGATTCTCCCCCAGAGCCTCTAGAAAAGAATACAGCACTGCCGACACCTTGATTTTAGCCCCCGGAGATGCTGTCTGACTTCCGACTACAGACTGAGACAGGCCCCTGGTGTTTGAAGCCACCATTCCTTTAGCAGGTGACTGAAAGTCACACGGAGCTGTGACTGCCCTATTTTCTCCTGAGACCAGCTGGTCTTGGGCCCAAGAAGGAGCCGCCAGGGCCCAACTGAGACAAGCAGGGGAGGGGAGGCTGGGCCTCGGGAAGAAATGGGGCCAGCTGTGCTTCCCTGGTTCTCTACCGGCCACAGCAGGCAGGACGGAAGGAGCTCCTTGCCCTGCTCCGAGCAAGCTGCACGTTGAGTCAAGTCACTCATCACCTAAATCCTGCGAAGACCTCCCTCCACCCTTAGGGACCTAGGCACCACTCTCCTCTTCACCCCGAATGCTCTGTGCTGGCCTCCTTTTTGTTCCTTGACCTGGACAAGCTCTTTCTCACCTTGGGGATTCAGGCTGGCCGGCCCCTGTGGCCACCCCTTCTCATGACTGACCGCTTATCAGCCTTCAGATCTTGGCTCCAGGGTGGAACTGAACACCCCATCTAGAGTGTGCCCCCCAACCCCCAGCAGAGGGTGGGCAGTGGAGAGGGGGGAGGTATGGAGCCAGCAGCAGAGGCTGCGGACTTGTCTGGGTAGGAGGGTGAGTGGCGACTCCTGGCTGGATGCAGCAGGGAGAACTAACCTCAACAGGCGGACCATTTAGGTGAGGCCAAGATCTGAAGCTAGGCTAATTCAGGGTCACTGTCAAGGCTGGAACCCAGATAGGCTGGAACCCCATACTCACTGGGCTCACCAGAACCTATACATGAATGTATGTTAATTAGCAACATTGTATTTTTTCTTAATACTAAAAGGCTAGGTTTCTATTGGTCTGGGGGACATCTAACCCTCTTGCTTTTCTTCTTACGTCACTGGGCACTTCTCAGTTTCCTCAACTGCTGGCTTTTGCCTTGCCCTGACTTTTAAGTCCATCCTTGGGCCTCTTATCTTCTTTACCATTATTCTCTTCCTAGATGATTTCACTGCGGTCTATGACTTAAATCCCTTATAAACATTGATGGCCCCCAAATCCTATCTTCAGCCTGGCCTTCTGCCCTAGAGTTCACACGTACGACTGCCTGGTAGGTTTCTCCCCTTAGGTGTGTAAAAGGCATTTAAAATCTGCCGAGACCTGAATTCGCAATTATTATCCCCCAAACCACTCCTCTCCCAGGACGCGTAACCCGCATTGAACCAGCGGCTCTGATAAAAAAAAAAAACACACTAGGAATCAACCTCGCTCACCTCCCACATCTGACCCATTATCTAGTTCTGTTGGTTCCTCTTAGAAATGCATCCAGAATCCAAGTATGTCTCGCCACCTGCTCTCCCACCATCCCAGCCCAGGTCACTGTCATCTCTCAGCAAGACTCATGCCATTGCTTCCTAACCATATCTCCCCATATCTATGCTCACCTAAAGCCATTTCTTCAAATACTTCCAGAGTGATAGGTGTGAAATGTAGATGAGAACAGGTCAAGACCCTGCCCGAAACCTTCCAGGAGCTTCTGGTTCCTCTCAGAACAAAACCCCAATTTCTGACTTGATCTAAAGCGCTAGGTGACCCTAACTCAGCTATATTTTCCCTCCAGCCATGCCAGCCTCTCTCATCTTTGTAGAACTCCCTGACTTCATTCCTGTGTCAAGGATTTCCATACGCTTTCCCCTAGACCTGGGACTCTTTTCCCAGTTCCTCACACGGGCTCTCTTCCTTGCTCCATCCAATTCTCTACTCAACTGTCACTCCTGGTGACCACAGGACCTAGATGAGCTGCACCACTCCACTCCTAGCCAGGTGTTCTCGAAGCTTCTCACACTGTCTCATTTTTAGTGCTTATTGCTCCTAAATCAGTATACACTCAATAAATATTTATTAATGACTTGGAAGAATGAATGAATAATTAGAAACAATGGCCATGTTCAAGAATACCTAGCCACCTTACATATACAGTTGTATTAATTCTCAGAAGTTCCTTATGGAAATTAGGGAGGAGATCATTTACCCCACTTATTGAAACGCAGAAGTAATCATTCATTTGATGTTGTTTAAAGACTGATTATTCAGCTGGAGTAAGTAGGTGCTAAATGTTAGTCTTTTAAATGAAGAAAGTGAAGTATAATGATAGGTCTCCAACGTGAGGGTTCTCATGTGTTGTAAACTTACTGTGTGCCAATTATTGCAACTTTGGAAGAAACTTTATTGGAATCAACTGTAATTTATTTTTCTAGAAAGTCTTCCTTTTTCAAACTAAGAAAAATGCAAAGTCACTATAAAGTTCAAGTAAACTATATCTTCTTTTTCTGGTTACCACTGAAAGAAAAGCGTATCATTGATAATATCACACTTGATGGGTAATTTTTAGCAACTCCATTAAAAGTCATTTATAAAGTCTATGGTAAAATAACCATCTCAAAGGAAAAACTAGTATCTTGATGTCCTACAAACATCTTAAGACAATAAAATCAAAGAAAGAGATTCACTTTGTGTTTAAAGAATCATGATCACAAATGGTCCCCTTCCTCTTCCTCCACCCGCGAATGAGAAGAAATTTAGTATACTTTTGGGGATATGCTTTAGGTCTGCCAAATACTTAAGTAAAAAATTCTCCTAAGTTGTTTCAAGAAACTGCTGGTACTCTAACAGGCTCCACACATTCTAATATCTCCAAACACAAGGGTTTGTGTTTTTTTTTTTCCCTAATTGCTTGGCTGCAGAGGAAGATGTAAGGTTATAAGTATAAGAATTTATGTGATGATCAGTGATGGAATCCTAATCCATCTTAAGCTGTAAGCATGACAACTGGCAGTTCCCAACGTGTACTAAGAGGCAGAGATTTTTTTTTCTTTTGCCTGAGGGTATATTCCCTTTCAAAAGCAAAATATTTTTCTTCATTTGCTTTCTAAAGATATCACATTAAACTCTACTCTTAACGGTTAATCTTTTAAGAAGGCAAGATAGGTTGGAGGGAGAATCTGTGATAGATTTATAAATTGGGGGCAAAATGTAACACGAGGCATTCCAATTGGCAATTTCAAATCAAAACCTTAACTGGCAAGGGACATTATATCAGCCAACAGCATTCTTTAGAAATGCCTGACATTCAGTTGGATAGAATTATATATTGAAATAGATTGTAGGCATATTGTGAATGTTTTTGCTCTAGCATCTGGTAGCATCAAAGCCCAGGAGGAAGAGTGGGTGACCATGCCAGAATTTAAAAGCTGCCTTTTGGATAAATATGTAGAAAGGATATAAATTAAGTTATCAAAAGGCTAGAAGAATTTGCTGAAAGGGGGGAGGGTGCTAAAAGCAATAAGCCATTTGGAATTTGATAGCATGCAACTTTCATGCTTTATATAGCTAGTATTGTTAGCCAAGTAAGGATAAAAGGGCATTTCAAAAGAGAAAAATTAATGAATGAGGACAAGCATAAAAAGCAACAATGCAATACCTGATATGTAAACCTAAGTAGTACTTATGGTATCTGAGATGCAATGTGGGATGAGCCCCAGGGGAAATCAGGCACCTCCTCTATGATGCCTTTGGAAGAGAATAGTGACTTGTGATTTCTGTGTTCTGTGAATTAGTCAAGATAAGCTAACTGCTGAAAAAACACCCCCAGAATCTCAATGCTCATGAAAAGACCAACTGGGTGTTTCTGGGCTATGGATCCTAGTCAAGCAGGGTTCCCAGGCCCCTTCCATCTTGTGACTCTGCCCTCTTCCAGGCTAGCATTATGGTCCTCTCCATTCAGCCAGTGGATGGGAAAGTAAAACAGAAGATAGAATGTAGGAAGATTTCACGAAAGAGGATGAAAGCCCTCATACTTCATTGACCAGAACCCGGTGACATGACTGTACCTAACTCCATGACTACACCCATCTCCAGGTTGGGTACTAAGTCTGGCTGTGAGCTGAGAAGAGGAAGCAGGTGTGGTGACTAATTAGACTCTACCGCAAGTGGTATCATGTTACTGCAGTCTCTTGCTGAGGCATCTACACGTCTATCTTCTCACGCCAAATTGTAAGTCTTCAGAGTAGGGTAGAATTGGGTCTTATCTGTTCTGGTAGCTGTAGTAAAAACTCTGGCATAGAGTTAATGCTCAACTTGTAGTCAGGGGATGTGGTGTACCAGGCTCACAGAGTGAACCTGGAGATATTAAGACTGGTTGTTTATGCTCTAATATTGCCAAGAAATGCCTGGATTTTTCTCCCTTCCCTAAGATGGCTTCTCTGTGTAGATTATTTCCGGAGGACACAAAGACAACATGCCAACAGTGCGCATGGGGCACCAACTTTGTTAATTCTCACCTTGTCTTCATGCAAGAAGCCTTCACAGGAGAAAGTCCTTGAACCCTTCACCTCTCAGAAGGCACTTCGGGGGGAGAGAGGTTGGGTTCCTGAAAGACAATGGATAGGGTGGAGGGTTTCTAGTGAACCCCCATCTCAAGAATAAAAAGGGAACCAAAATCTTCCTTAAGGATAAACCAGACTTCCTTAATCAACTGAGAAGGAAGCCAGAAGTTATAGGTGAATGTGCAGGACTATAGAACATTATAAAAATCTAGAACATTATTCTTTCTGTCTCTATTTGGTTTCATGCAAAGCAAGAGCAGCCCCTGTGTGACTGCTAAAGGACTAGTACCTAGAATATATATATAAAGGACTTCCAATAAAACCAAACAATAAAAACCAAACAATCAAATTAGAAGATGGACAAAGGACTTGAAGAGATGGTTTGGTTCGCCAAGGAGGATTTACAGATGGCAATTAAATGTGTGAAAAGATGCTCCACATTACTAGCCATTAAGACCACAAGGCTTTTCCAAACTTATTAAAACAGCTAAAATAACCAGTAGTCACTACACCAAGTGCTGGAGAGGATTCAGAGAAACTGGATCTCTTACACATCTTTGATGGGAATGTAAAAATGGGTCAGCCACTCTGGAAAAGAGTTTGACATTTTATAAAAATGAAACATAAACGTACCATACAACCCACCTAGCACCCTCTTGGGCATTTATCCCAGAGGAATGAAAATCCATGTCCACACCAAAACCTGTACACAAATGTTCATAGCAGCTTCATCTGTAATAGTCAACAGTTGGAAACAACCCAAACACCCCACAATAGATGAACTATTAAATAAACTGGTACCTCCACACCACAGGATTAATAAATATTACTATACAAACTATTGGTACACACAATTTCGATGGATCTTAAGGGCATCAGGCGGAGTGACGGTCACTTATTATATGATTCTATTTATATAACATTCTCGAAATGACAAAAGTATAGAGATGGAGAAGACATGGGTGGTTGCCAAGGGTTAGTGATGGGGTGGGAGGAGGAGTGGGAAGAAGGTGAGACTGTAAAGGGATAGCACCAGGGAGATCTCTGTAGAGACGGACGAGTTCTCCCTCTGGATCGCAGTGGTGGTTACATGAATCTACACGGGTGGTAAACCGGTGTAGACCTACCATAGACGTACACATGGGACCGACGGCATCATGTCGGCTTGGATACTGTGCTACAGATAAATAAAATGGAACCACTGGAGTACAAAGAACACACACCGTGCTGTACTACTCTTGCAACTTCCTGTGAATCTATAATTATGTGAAAATAAAATAAAGTAAAATGAAAATTAAAAACAAAACAATTAGCATTTTTTATTTTAAAATGAATAATTCTTATCATAAAACTTTGAAAAATACTTAAGTGTTAAGGACAAGTCCCTCGTATTGTCTTACCCTTCAATCACCTCCAATCCCACACTCCAGAAGAAAGTGCTCTTAATAGTTTTATCTGTGTTTTCCCAGGTATTTTATTTGTTATATTCTTATATACACATCTATGGACTTTTTGTTTTTTTCCTCAAACGGAATCCCTACGCTGCTTCTTCTGCATGTAATAAGAAACCTTGGACATCTTTTTATGCTACTAAACCAGCCCTATTTTATTCTTTTTGATAGCTGCATCATATTCTACTGCATGGCTGTGCCATATCTATTTAATCAGTTCCGTACTAATAGGCATTTAGGCTGCTTCTAGCTCTTAAAAATAAGGTTGCAATGGATATTGTTGTACATATAATTTGTGCAAATACATCTATAAGTAAGTTAAATTTAAATTTTTTAAAATTGTCAAATTGCTTTCCGAAAAAGTTGTAACAAGTTTTGGGGAATGGCTGCGTGAAAGAGAACAGGAAGGCAGGCTGAGTCACCACGGTCAGGAAGGGGGTGGAAGTATAGAAGCTGCCCCTGGCGGGGGAGGGGGGCCTCCTCAAAGAACAGCTCTTCCACCTGCCTCCACTTGTGGGGAAATTGGCATCGTTTCCTCCTACTTCTGTGTGGCTAGACGACACTTCATCCCTATGTGGAAATGAAGTGAGAGGGTCTATCTCACCACCCTCTGGGACACGTGAGCATAATTGGTCTTCCCTCTCAAGACACGCTGTTAGATTCCCATGAGCTTCAACACTGCACTTAGGGCATCTAGTCGTGGGATTTTCAGCCAGTACCTTCCAACTTCTCTGCATCAAAATAAATATTAAAAATTCAATTCCCTCTTTAAAATCCTTGGGTATCTTGGAGGACTTTCTAGTTAATACTGGTTTCAGGATTTAGAGGGATATATTTAAGGAATTCATTTATGGTGTTAAAATCTTCCCTTTAACAAAAGCAACACTCATGGTCATGCTATGATCACCATAAAAATCAGTAAAAACTTCATTTTTCCATTATTAGTAATAATACCCCGTCTTATCCAGTCCCTGTAATATGAGACTCTTGTGGCTCCTCATTGTCAGTGGAAGAGTTGAGTGTGGCAGCATGGCTCCCAATGTCTTCATGATGACGTGCCTCTCCAAGTTTTAGCTTCCACTGGTCCCCATCTCCCTTTTATTTCATTTTTTTGTAGCCTCAACTTGGTCGTAGCTGCCCTACATGTATCATGTTCTTCCTTACCCCTGTGCCTTTCTCCTTCTCATGTTTCTGCTTGGAAACAAATGGCCTCCTCACCTGTCTTGACCTAGTTGACTTTTCTTTCAAATCCAGCTTAGACATCTTTCCTCCAGGAAACTGGCTTATAGCCTTTTACTTGGACCAAATACCTGTTCTCTGCTGACACCTAGCACTTTCTACATCATACTAAAGTTATCTATTTGTCTATCTACTCTGGTGGGCTAGGAGCTCTTCAAAACTATAGGCCATGTCTTCTTAGTCAAGTTTTCACACCCAGTACCCAGCAGAGCAGGAGCTTAACGTGTCTGTGTACTGCCTGTGAATTTTTGCCACAACCCACATGAGTCTGACTTGAGTTTGAGTAACTAAGGATTCCCCTGGACATATTCCTTCTCTCTCCCCTCAATCTGTTTTTGTGTAAACACTGAACATGGGCTAATTTTTGGCTATGGGAAGCGGATATGAGAAATCTGGATTCCTCGGCCTATTCTAGCTCTGTTCCTCTTCTATTTTTTTGGTAGAATAAGGTAAGTGTTTTGCTTAAAATAATATGGGAGCACCTTCTCTGCATTACTGAAGAACAAGGATCAGCAAGTCCAGCAGCCTGATTCTTTCTCAGGAGCCCTTGGGCCTAGAGCTCCATCGTCCCAAGTCACCTACTTTCTTGGGGGACAGTCACCTGACCCACCTGTAGGGTTGGCAGGTCCTGCTGATGGGACATTGATGCAGCTGCCTCATCTGAACCTGCTGGAGCACCTGAGGCTAGAGTGGGTTTCCCTGTGTCTATAAGAACAGGCTATATAAACATTTTTGCACCTGTTTATTTAAAAAAAGTTATGTGCTTGGCAGAATTTGGCCTTATTAACTGGCACAGGATGGCACAGTTAAACAAGAGAGGGAGAATACAGCTTCTCCCATCCCTCATTGCCAGAAGTGAGCAATACCGACCAAAGGATCCTCTGGCTAACAGCAAGTCCCTCCTAGAGCCTGGTGTGATGCCGGATCAGGCGAATGCCTGGCTCTCTCAGCCATTGCCTCCCTCCTTGTTCCCACCATAGGCCCATTCCCAACCCAGTTCTAGTTTGACTTTACATTGGACTAGCTCTGGTGCAAAGTGATGGGACTCTCCCAAGGAGGACCCTGGGCAAAACTGAAACAGGCCTGGGGCGCCTGGGTGGCTCAGTCGGTTAAGCGTCTGCCTTCAGCTCAGGTCATGATCCTAGGGTCCTGGGATTGAGTCCCATGTCAGGCTCCTGGCTCAGCGGGGAGCCTGCTTCTCCTTCTCCCCCTGCTCCTGTTATCTCTCTCACTCTCTCTTTCTCTCTCTCAAACAAATAAAATCTTAAAAACAAAAACTGGCCCACTGCAAACTTTGTCCTCTCCCTCCTAGATCCAGCATTAATGAGTTTTCAACTAGAGAGAGTAAAGTTCGGCAGAATAGTCTTAGTTTACAGGAACTCATGGATCAAGAATCATTTTGGGAAAAATTGTTTTAGGGAAAAATTCCATATATATATATATATATATATATAAACATTTGCTAAAAGAAGACACAGTTCTTAAAAGGGTTGGGAATCATTACCCTGATCCTGAGCCCGCAGTTAGTTTAGGAACTGGCTTCTCAGAGAGGTCCCGTGACTCTTCTAAGGTCACGGAGCTGCCCTGGCCTTGAACCCAGAATATCTGCGGCATGAGGACAATCTGCCTAGAAGACGATACATATCCTTGTTTAGCTGATCCCTATGACGTGCCCAGTGCCAGGGTCTGTGCCAAGTGCTGGGCCAGGCTCTGGGAACGCAAAGATGAAGGAAAGACAACCCTCCCCTGACGTGCCCTGGCTGAGCGGGGAGCACAGAAACACGCATCAATGACACACGTGCGGCAGGCCGTCGGGGTGCGCAGGGAGGGACCTGCAGCCTGGCGGGGGCACAAAGCCTTCTGGGGAGCCACGCAGCCCAGACTTTTGCCGAGGATGAGCAGGTGTGGGAGAGAGGCATCCAAGACAGGGCCCGGCACAGCAGAGACACCAGGGTGACAGGCAGCGGGCTTTATGCGTGCGTCCAAGCAGGAGGTAAGGGTGTTCCTGGAGCAGCGAGGGCAAGCAGGGCCTGTCCTCCCAGGCAGCTGGAGAGTTAGGCCGGGCAGGCCCTGCACGGTCTGTCCTGATGACAAAATACCACAGACCAGGTGGCTTCGCCACAGAGAGTTATCTTCTCACGGCTCTGGAGGCTGGAAGTCCGAGAATTAGGTGGTGGCAGGGCTGGTTTCCTGACGCCGCGCTGCCTGGCTTGCGGTCAGCTGCTTTCTCTCTGTGTCCTCCTATGGTCTTTCCTCTGAGCATGTGCATCGCTGCTGTGTCTCTCTGTGTCCTAATTTCCTCTTCTTATAAGGACACTGGTCAGTCTGCCCACCCTAATGGGCACCCTAACTGCCTCCCTTAAAGGCCTTCTCTCTAAACACAGTCACATTCTGAGGTACTGGGGATGGGCCTTCAACACTTGAATTTTAAGGGGGACACTATTCAGCTTATAAGGGCCTTTGTGTCATTTCAAACTATGAAAGGGGCACACCCACTTTTGTGTTTTCAAAGGAACCACCTGCCCACAGCTGGAGGCTGGAAGTGGCAGGGAGACCAGCCAGGAGGCAACCAGAATGGACCGAGCCTTTTCTCTTCCTGACGGACTTGATGTTTCTTCAGATCCTCCATCACTGACACCCCTTGTTGTTACAGAGCTTTCTCTGGACAGAGGCTTCACTCTTGTTCGGCCCAGGAAAGCTGACCGGTCGGGGTGTGGACAGGCCTTTCGATCATGCCCCCTCACTGCCCACTGTGTAAGGAGGAGCCCTGCCAGGTCCCTCCTCGGACCTCTCTGCTGGCACCTTCACAAACACCAAAGGGAGCACCACCTTCCCTCTGGGGCTGCAGGGAGGACAAAACACATTCCATGTCACTCAGCTCGGGACGAGGGCCAAAGGAGAGGCCGAGTCTCCTGGAGCAAGGGGCCGATTGAGAAACAGATCCATAGTCCACAGCTGCTGGCTAGACGGCGTCCTCATCGACGCAGGGGTTTAAGTTGGGGCCCGTGCATTTAGGGACTCTATGATTTGACAGGGAGGACATCACATTTTCTGGGTGTGTATTAACAACTAACTGAAATTTGGCACTTCTTTAGGCAAAATATTAAAAATATTGGAAGTACAGAAGTATAGTTATTAGACCAATTGCTAGATCTCGTTAGTCCATGTGCTAATAAATCCATTTATTACTACAGCACAAATTTATTCTGAAATATTTACTCTCACGTAGCACAAATGCGGTTAAAATATTTTGATCATCAATGTCAATATAATTTTGTGAAATCTTGGGTATTTTTACTTTATGTAGTTTAGAAATATTCTTCTGTGAAGAGGTGTGTAAGGTTCACCAGAGTGCCCAAAGGGGCCGTGGCTCAAAAAAGGTTAAGGACCTCTGCTTTACCAAGTCCACAGATGAGATGAAGGAGAGTCCAAAGAGGGGAAACTAAGGACCCATTTTACCCGCAGTTAATGAGACATTTGGGGGCTAGGACTTAAGAGGATTTAAGCTGCTTGAAATTAGGGCCTGAAATTATCATACAGATAAAGAAAGATATCTGTATTTCTCTGATGACAACTGTTCTTTGACTTTTCCTATCTTTTTTACACAAGCCCACGTCTGAAAACGTGGCCCGTGTGTTTAAGGCTGGTCACCACAAAGACCTCTCTGCCTTCAGTCTTGGATGTGTTCATTTGAGACCTCAGCGCACGCTCAACCAGGAGAAGGCGATGGAGGGGGGGACCCAGCTAAAATCACACGAGAGTGCATGCTGTCCGGGCTCCAAGCTCCCTAGCTGCTGCTATTGTTACGGATGGAGATACCACAGGGTGTGGTGGCCAGGGGACTCTGTCACCACCCTTGAGGGGATGATGAGGCAAGAAGGTGACGGCATCTGCAGTTACCAACCACCTTCTTACTCCTCTAAAATGTTTGTGTATCACACATCCAAATGCCGGCACGCAAGGATGTGGAGAGCAGGCACGGCAGGTAGGGCGCAGGAGGGTGCCAAAAGGCCCAGTTATCCGTGTGTCGCTCCCACGTGCCGCTGGACAAAGCTCGCAGTTGGCAGGCGTCTTGCCACCTTTCTCTCCCAAAGTAACTGAATAAATGGGACCCTTGAACAGGACGCTCTCACTCCCAGCGGCTCTTTCACTATTTCGTGCTTTCGACTTTTGAGATGTTGTCTTTGCTTGTCCCACTTGAACCTACAGCCGTCAGCTCCTCTAATAGGGGTGTCTATAAAGAACTGCCCTGAAATATGCTTTTCCAGTGCACTTAATGTCTTTCCAATTAAACCCAGATGTGAGAAGCTGAAGGCACAGTTCTCAGGACTGAACACGATGACATAAATCTTGCAGCTGACAGAGATCCCACTGAGCTCGGCTGGGGAAACTCACAGAGAACTTGTTTGGGCCCAGAAAGGCGGCTGGGTATAAAGACAGATGTGTACACTCTGCTTCCAAAAAATATGCTGAGAGAGAAAACGTTCTTCCAACACAGTGCCTACAAATAGGGCTGGAGGCATGAAGCAGGTTGGTTTCGCTCCCCCTCCCACACTCGCTGCTAGATCAAAGGAGGTGATTGAAAAGGCTTTGCTAGAAAACAGACCAACTCAGCGATGCTTCCTGGTCTCCTTAATTGCTCTTCTCAGGGAGAGGAAGGTGGGCACTCCTGACAGACCTTTGCTGGAAGAGAACAAGGGCTGTTTGTGCAGCTGAGGGTTTGGCTTTTATTTTTTTAATTATCAGGTTTTGTACACTTTCCAGAAAGTTCCTTTTAAAAATAGTATATTCTTCCTTCTCTTCTCCAGATGCTAGGAAGTGCAGGTTCAACCCAAACCGTGTCTATTTCAAAGGGACACAAAAACCCAGGGCTGGAGTTCAAGGAGTTTGGTGGCATGCTGCCCAAGGACTGAAGGCTTGGGTTTTCTCTTACCCTCCCAGTAATTTTGTTTTTAAAGCTTGGGAAACAAATTCCACTGAGGGATCAGCTTCTGCAGGATGCAGCATGGAGAAGGGCAGGCGGGCAGTGGAAGCAAGGAGCTGGGTGCAGGGAATGAGCCCAGACCAGAGCCAATGTGGTCACTCTGACAGACAGGTGCATGGGTGGACTAACAGCTCTGTGATGCATCCAGAAGGCTCGATTTCTAGAGTTCCAGGTTCACAGGAGAGCTGGGTGGTTTTTTCCCCTCAACAGCCTGCCTGATTATCCACTGCTTCCTCTCTCCCCCCTCTCCTGCCCCATCAGGGTGGCAGCTCTGTGATAGAGGACAGCAGGTGTGGGCAGCTCGCAAGGGCTTGGTCAGGGCGACTCCTGTGAGCCTCACCTGGGTCTGGCCAAATCAGTGCTGGGAGAGCCTTGTCCCCTCTCAACTGAGACTTTCGGCTTTTTCCTGCCATGCATCCCATGTAAAGCCCTGATGAGAGTGCATTTCACTGACAATTTTATGACCCTGACCATTTCCCCCTGTAACCGTATCTTTAAAATGGCTCCTTGTCTTCATTCAGGTGGGTGAGAGCAGGGCTGTGTTCTTCCTCCTCTTCCTGCTGCTGAAACGTCTCTGCCTCGAACAATGGCACTAAAGTATCAGAAAGTGAATTCTGGATTGCAGAACTGCGCGCATAACTTTGACCACTTTTATTTTCCATCTTGAGATAAAAGCCAAAACATATTTTTTAAATTTATGTTTTACATCTTGGGTTGGGTATTACTTTTCTGAGTGAATTCTAAGTATTGTAAAGATGTCTTCAAAGATAGACAATTTTAACTGGAAAGAAATTAATGCAAATCACCGTGTATCGCAGTGACATGCTAATTTACAGCACCGTAAAGGTACAGCTCAAAGCTCGAATGAGCCAGAGAGAAGTTGGTGGATTGATGGTTTGCAGTAAGAAAGCTTTAGAAACAATAAAACGTAGCTAGGATTTTAGTTTGGAAATGAACGAAAAGGTCCATTTGTTCCAAGTTACTGAGTTTTTAATTTAGATCTGCTGTTAAAACCTAATGCATTTTGTATTTGTGGTTAGTAAATGACTCTAACTCGGTGTCTTTAAGGAGAAATTGCAAAAGAGCCCGAATAATTTTCAAAGATAAGACTCACAGCTGCAGGTTTCTTAGCAAAAATGTAATCTTTGTATCTCACCTTTAAAATGAGAAAAAAGCAGAAATGTAAAAAAAAAAAAAGATACACCTGTGATTATTTTTTTGTGGTTAGCAATTATTGTAAAAGGGAAAACATATTTCCATGGAGACAAAATTCACCTGTAATAGCATATAAAATACTGTATATTCATAAACCATTGCTGGCAATGATTTGCCCCAAACATTTGAATCTGAGCAAGAACATAAAAGCTATCATCTGATATTTTTTCATGATTACATAAGCATGTATTTCCATTTCTTTGCTCAGTATTCTACACCTAAGGTGCAAATATATTCAGAAAACATACTCTTTCGATTCTGAGTGCTGTCTGGAAAAAATTGAGAGGCACTTGGCTACCCAAACCAAGATGATGAGAACTGGCAACGGGGCTTGTCACAGCCCGGGAGGTTCGAGCCCTCTGCAGATAAACCAAATGGATAGCTCTTTTTAGAAATCAGAAGGAGATTTTTTTTTCTTTTAAGAGACAAAGAATTCTTAGGGTAGGTAGATTTATTCATTGTATACCAACAAGAAATATAAATTCTGGTTTGGTAACACAAATAACCTGTCTTTCTGAAAGACGCAGAGCTACTGATAAAGCATGTAGCCTTTTTTCTTTCTTTCTTTTTCTTCTTTTTTAGCAGGCTATTGTCCTGGGTGTGTGGGAGCAGCCGGGGCACTGTCTCCCCATTGGGGTGTAAGTCCTCTGAATGAATGACTTGCCCTTGCAGCCACCCTGTTCTAGAGAGCCCCGTGCCTTCACTCAGGATACGTGTCTGCATAGTCAGAAAACAAATGGGCACTCCCACAGGACAGCTGTTTTCCTTTTACTTGAGACCATCTGATTCTAAATACATCACTTAGAAAAAAAAAAAACAACAACTCAGAATATTAGATTATTTAAGAATTAGTTTTCTTTAACAAATAAGTAATCTATAAAACAGAGGTTCTGGAATTTGTTTCTCAATAGAGCAAGCGATCAAATAGGAATTCTGTTCAACAGCCCAAATGAGCAGACATAGATTCAGCATTACGGGCCGCGTGTTAGTTTTAAAAATGCCACACATTCATAAAGTTGCATTTTACTGCACATGGTGAGAAACATTAAACAGTAACTGTGATATAACACCCACTGGACAAAGTTAAAAGCCGCCGAACCCTAAAGAATAATATTTCATCTTGGATTATCTGGTTGCCTATTTCATTTGTAGACACGACCTTGTTAAAAAAAATGTTCAGTAGATGTACCTTCAATTCACATGTTAATTTATGCTTTTTTTTTTTAAACCCCTTTCACTGCCCTCACCCCTTCATTCCTCTCCCACCTTCCCCTGGCAACCACTTATCTGTTCTTTGTATCAATGTGTTCGTTCTGCTTTTGTTTTTAGATTCCTCATATACATGATATCATACAGTATTTGTCTTTCTTTTTCTGACTTACTTCACTTAGCATAATGCCCTCAACATCCATCCACATTGTTGCAAGTGGTAGGATCCCCCCCTTTATTTA
The DNA here is from genome assembly GCF_002007445.2 of Ailuropoda melanoleuca. Classification (NCBI taxonomy): domain Eukaryota; kingdom Metazoa; phylum Chordata; class Mammalia; order Carnivora; family Ursidae; genus Ailuropoda; species Ailuropoda melanoleuca. The sequence continues at coordinate 45,627,532 of NC_048226.1, forward strand.
TGGCTGATACTATTCTATTGTGTATATCTACCACATTTCCTTTATCTGTTCAACCATCGATGGATACTTAGATTGTTTCCATGTCTTGGCAATTGTAAATAATGCTGCTGTGACCATGGGGGCACAGGTATCTTTTCAAGATAGCGATGTTGTTTCCTTTGGATGAACACCAAGCAGGAGAATTGCTGGATCATAGTTCTATTTTTCTTTTTTTTTTTCTTTTAAAGATTTTATTTATTTATTCGACAGAGATAGAGACAGCCAGCGAGAGAGGGAACACAAGCAGGGGGAGTGGGAGAGGAAGAAGCAGGCTCATAGCGGAGGAGCCTGATGTGGGGCTCGATCCCATCACGCCGGGATCATGCCCTGAGCCGACGGCAGACGCCCAACCACTGTGCCACCCAGGCGCCCCTGGATCATAGTTCTATTTTTCATTTTTTGAGGAATCTCCACACTGTTTTCCACAGTGGCTGCACCCGTTTACATTCCCACCAACAGCGCACGAGGGTTCCCTTTTCTCCTTATGCTTTCTACTTATCCTTCTCAATAGTATCACTGTAAAATGGATTTCAAAGACATCGCCCTGTGATTTTTGTTTGTACCTGTCTTGAGGGATATTTTTCCAAACCCTGACTCAGTGACAGCAACAGAGAGAGGAAGTGAAGACCAGCATCCTCAGGAAGGGGGTCCTGGGTCACTTTGGGCCAATAGTACCTACCGATCGTTTCCCCAAACATTTGAATCTGAGCAAGAACATAAAAGCTATCTATCCATGATGATGTCTTACATTTGAATGGCATTTAGCCTTTTATTATTTTTAAAGAGAGAAGACAAGGAATATGAGACAAGGAAAGGACTAATGGGGATATCTTTCAGAGGCAATTCAATATCTGGACGCCTGGGTGGCTCAGTTAGTTTAAGTGTCTGCCTTCGGCTCACGGCATGATCCTGGGGTCCTGGGATCGAATCCCACATCGGGCTCCCTGCTCAGTAGGGAGCTGCTTCTCCCTCTCTCTCTGCCTCTCTTCTGGCTTGTCCCCAACCCCTGTCTCAAATAAATAAAATCTTAAAAAAAAAAAGGCAGTTAAATTATCATCTCAGCTCACTGAGCTGTACAAGTCCTAGATGTACAACCTATAGGTGTATATTAATGCACAAACACCACGTCAGTGACTACAGCAAAGCCAGCAGTGAGACTGCGCTCCCCAGGGGACAGTGACACTGTGTGAGGGCTGCAAACTGCACAGGTCTGTGATTGTTAGCACTGATAGGTGGGCGTCTGTGAAGCAGGCAGGGTACTGTTGTCAGGAAGACTAAGTCCTCCCCAGGCTAGAAGAGGAGTGTCTTTGGCAGTTCTTCCAAGCCAGCTCATGCTTAGACGTAGGATTCAGCTTCAACTGGAGATGGAAATATTTAGCCAGGTCATCCTACTCAGTGTTTGCAGCATGACACTGGAATTCTCCCATGCGCAAACCCACCAAATGCATGCCTTGCTGCAGGCAGAAGGGCCATCTGGATCCCATCTCCTTGTATAAAGGTGCAGATCATGAAGCCCACAGCCTTCTCTGCCTGGGCTGGGCCTGGGACTCGCTGCTATCTACCGGTGGGGACGTTTCCTCATGTAAAGGTTCAGAAAGGACAGAGGCAGCACTAATTTTGGAGAACTTCACAGCTTTAGTCTCTGGTCCAACTACTACACTCTCAGGGCCTGTGTGACTAGGGTAGAGGGTCTAGGACCTAGGACCATAGGTCAGAAGTCAAAGGTCAACATGACCATGAGGCTCGCTCTAGTTACAGCAGACACTACAGTCTCTTACCAGATCTTTCTTGATCTGGAAATGTTCCTAGTGGTTGTGGGACAGCCACAGTTCAGGGGAGGCCAGTATAACCCAAACCAGGAATGGGAGACAGCTCTCACAGCTCCCAGAGACAGGCCCTGGGGGTGCTCAGTGCCTTTGCCTAGGCTGTTCCCTCAGTCTAGATGTCGCTTCCCACCTGTCTTCACCTGGAAAACCACTACTCATGATTTAAGATTCAGCTAAGCTGTCATTTCCTCCATAAATGCTCCCCCAATTCCCTGAGCGCCAGTCGTTCTGCCTTTTGTAGTTCCAGAATGCTTTGCCCATATCTGCATTATGGATTTTTATCACATCGATGATATATAAGACTGCACACCTCTGTACCCCACCTCTGTAGCCACAAGCTACTCAAGGTCAGGGGGTATGTTATATGTATCTCTCTAGCCCTAATGCAATCCCCAAATATACAGGATATTCAATAAATATTGGATGGATGGATGGATGGATGGATGGATGGATGGACGAACGAGAAGGTGAGGCTCAGTGTCTGAAGGTGTCAGCTAAATCAAAGTTCACTGGCTATTTTTAGTCTAAGAAGATGGGTTCAATGGGAGGAAGTCAGAAAGGAATCCATGTATTGGCACATATCAGTTGCAAAGATGCCTCTCTCCAGTGGGCAGCATCAGGCTCAGCAGTAAAACAAATACTCTTACAATATTCAGATCTGTGAGTAGCATGCATTTCAGTCTGGTTGCCATGGAGCATTGTTGAATTAAATGTTAAGTAGGGCATAATTACTGCATGAGATTAGGCACAAAAGGGCAATCTAAAATATACAGTGTGGTCTATTTAAAACAGATCCCAGTTGGTGGTATAGAAGACTTTAAATAGGACCTATTTAAAATAGGTGAGCCCGAATTAATCCAGGGTAAGAAATGGAACCTCTCATCTTGCATTACACAGAGAAAGAATAACGGAAATCTGCCCAGAGTTATCAATCATTCATTCCATCAGGCGTCTTTTGAATACATCCTCCATGCACAACATGGTCTCGGCTTCACTGAGGGCATAAAGAAATAGGAAATGTGCACGTGAAAGAGGAAGAATTTGTCAGGTGGGAGTGAGAGGGAGCAGGAGGGGAGGGGGCCACACAGCCTAGCCGCCAGGCGGGACAAGAGTAGGGCCCGCAGCTGGAGGTCTCGGGGCTTTCCCTTCTAGCGCATCTCACCAGATAATCTTTCGCTTCCTACTACTCATCAGCGGGTCGCCTGGGCTGATACAATCCTACATTTTTAGAGCCACTGACATTTTCTTTATGACAACAGCTACACTTTTCGAACATGCATCATTTATGCACAAACACATTTGGACATCTATTCAAAAGGGAAACAGCACCGGCGCTGCTAAATTCAAATTTGAGGAGTTATTACATAGCAATTTTATTTTGTAATGAATCACATACAGTGTATTGAAAACCACATATATCAAAGGAAACCAAGGTCCTTTTCTGTTTGTTCCCAAATCTTTGATTCTCTGATTTAATAAATGTATTGAGATTTGAACTTGTTAATGACTTTCTTTCTTTCTTCCTTCCTTCCTTCCTTCCTTCTCTCTCTTTTTCTTTCTTTCTTTCTTTCTTTCTTTCTTTCTTTCTTTCTTTCTTTCCTTTTCTTCCTTTCTCTTTTTTCTACCCTGACATCTTTCTTTAATTTGCATTGGGCACTCTTTGAAATGCTATGATTTTTCCTCATGGGTGCATTTTATCTGTGAATTAAGATTTTCTTCATAATTCCCTCTGGCTTTTTGTTAATCAAGGGCACTGAAAGGTACAAAAATGACCGCTGTGCAGTCAGATATCTGTTTTTCCAGTGGAAAAAGGCAAGAATATTGAGACCCAAATCAAGCTTAAAAATACACAGAAAGAAATCTCAACAACCAAGAAAGCACTTCCCTTTTAATATTAGCATCTAAATGCCAGTGAATCACTAAATAGACTGTAGGCTGGTGTCTGGGCACGGGTCCTCAGAGGCTGCTGGGCCCTCCCAGGGAGCTGATCCAGGAGGGAGGAGGGCCGAGAAGCCCGCGCCAGGGGCCGCGGGGACCCCAGGCAGCTCCCGCAGCCCCAGGGCGATGACACTTGCAGTTGGGTCTTCATCTCAAATGAACCATTCATGCTTAGGCACCCTCTCATATTTCCATTTGTAATGTCATAAAGGAATTTCATTTTATACTTTCCAGACTAATGATTTGGTACAAAAAAGATATGCTGCTAAAATGAGAGGACGGGGGAGGAAGAGAATTCTTGCAGGCATTGTGAATCAGCAACGCAATAGGCCGAGAAAAGCTATGCCGTGACTTTGATCTCCCACGTCTCTATGACTCTGAGGCTTTGCTTACAACTTATTCAATCTGAGCTTTAAATACCACTCTTGGTTTTTCTCTTTGGTATAACATTTGTCTGACTTTCCTTTCTACAGAGATATCCTTATTTTAGATGTTTTAATTTATAGGATTTCCACTAGCATAGGCGTGATATGCAAAGTACTGAACAACAGGTTAACACGGTTAACAGGTTAATATGGGCACTAACCAAGCAGTCTGCCACTCTGGGCTGGGGCAGGGTCTGAGACACCCCTGTTGTACTGAGTGTGACTCCTTTAGTAGCTGGGTTTTGGGGAGATGAGATGAAGGGGGAGTCCCAAAGAGGGGCCTAGGCAGCCACGGGGTTGGCAGAGGGCACTGAGAGCTCTAGGCCATGGCTCTCTACCAAAGGGTACGGAAGTGTTTCAATATTTTAACCACCAGTATGGGCACAGGAGAGCATACTAACACCAATCTGACAAACAGCATCCCCGTTAAGATCTATCCTTACATTTATTTCCTTCCCAGGAACCTCACAGGAAGAACTACGATTTAATTAAAATTCTCAGCTTTACTTCCATAAAATAAAATTGGCTCTAGCACTGACTTGGAATTTTGGTTTTCACAATTATAGCTTTCCTCATTAGACAATTCGGCTTCTGGGTAATGTATCTGAATCTCATGGTTTCTACTCTGATTCCCAATCAATATTCTAAGATATTCAGGAATATTTATTTGTATTCCTGCTTTCATTATAATGTACAAATATCTTCTTACTTTATCATTCTTTGGACTTAAGCCTGTCTAGTAAGTTTATAGAAACAAGAAAGAGAGAGAAAAAGAGCCTGCAGTCTCATTAACAGTTGCCAGACATTCTTTCCCAATACTTGTCAAGCAAAACTCAAGGGAAAATGTTAAACAATTGAGAACAAAATTATACCCCCTGAAAAGTAGCTATAGAATGTTCTTTAAAAAAAAAATCTTTACTAACTTGAATATTATCTCTACCTGTAAAAATGTTGGCTCGTTCTGAACGCCTTTAACAAAGATATAAGAAAGTTAGCTCTTGTTACTCAAACCTGATTTTCATCATGTGCATTCTCAAAAAGGGAAACCAGAATTTTATCCTGCTATATTCAGAACCAGAGTGCTGTAAACCAAGCTCTGAATACAGAAAGAACAGGAGGAAGTTGATGCTGGTCAGTGGGTGGATGGCATTGGAGAAGGGCAATAACACTTGACATTAATTATACATCGTCCCACCCGGTCCTAGTCAGGGTATTTGCCAAGAAGCTCTTACATTCCTGTGGCCGGGGAACAGGGCCACACTAGAGTTTCATGGAAAACAACAGTGCATTATAAAACATTTTAATCACTCCAGCTCCCTGCAATGACTAAATAATCTAACAAAAATTTTCACTGAATGGAAGCCTACTTTTGTCAAAGTAATCAAATTTTGACTTTAAAGTTTTTTTTTTAAAGAAGTTTCCTATGTTCATTTTTCTCTCATGACTAACGACTGCTGATATAATACTAACTTGCAAAGTTTTCTGTTCTACAAAGATAGATGCAAAGACATGGGGGCGCCTGGGTGGCTCAGTCGGTTAAGCTTTCCCTCTCCCTCTATGCTCTCTCTTGCTCTTGCTCTCTTTCAAGTAAATAAATAAAATCTTTAAAAAAAAAGGATAGATGCAAAGACATAATTTGTACACACGCAAAAAAGCCATACAGAGGATTCGCTTCCTTTGAGAGGGTATAGTCACAGAAGGGAGACAGAGCTCCTCACCTAGCATGAAAAAACTTAATTCCCAACAAACACCAAGCATACGAGCCCTTTCAGACCAGCTTTATTATTATATTTGTATGAAAGAGCCATACTTTTCCACTCCATAGAAACTGCTTTAGAGAATACATTTTCCATATAGAAACTGGAAATCCCTAAATCCATCCTGAGAGCCATCTGAATGTGCAGGGTTTTTTTAAAGGGGTGACTTTTAAATAGTTGAGAGGCACTCTGGTTTCTGGAGCGCATTTTTATCCTTCTCCCTGTCAGGAAGTGGGGCCTCCCACGTGAAGTCTGCTCTCATTAAGATGATCCCCTCCCGCCCACCCCCAGAGACCTCAAACTGTGGCCCTAGTGTGTGCAGAGCTCCCACTGAAATAAAAGCTGATCCTCAGACTGCAGCAGCTCGGCCCCCAGATAGTGCCACGTCCCACACAGGCTGCTGTCATTACACCCACGCCGTTGTCACAACACCCAACGGGCTGTTACTAAGGGCTCTGGTATGCTGCTGAATATATGCATTAAATAGGAATTTCAAAACATATTTCAGGAGTACTTGTCCTTGGCTCCACATCTTCCCTTGCTCAATGTGGCCACTGTCCCTGGAGGAGCGACTTCTCTCAGGCATGGTTTGCCGGGACTCTTGAGGCCTCTTGGGCCCCAGCCCCAGCCGTGAACACACAATGGAAATCAGAGGAATGCTGCCCGAGGAATCTAGGCCAGCGCTGAATTGGATTTTCTCCCTCTTAGACCGCTTGTACAGGTCAGCACATCTCGCTTCACCCTCATCCTCTACTCAGCAGTGGCTGCCAACCCAAACTCAAACCCAGTTCCAGTTTTGTATCCTTATCTTCCAGCGGGAGGTCCCTGACGAGCTGTGTGTCCGGCAGACATTCCCCCTACTCCACCTTGGTGCTGTGGAGGCCTGTCTCCATATTGAACCAAGCAAGAACTCGAAGAAAAAGGCCATTGTCGTTATTGTTTTGATTGAGGTGGTTTGGGAAAGTTCATCTGTTCCAAGTTAGAAAAGAGACATGCTTTGATAGACAGCACAAACAACTAAATCAATATTTAAGGGCTTAAATTCTTGTTAAACACGTATGCCAAATTACTACAGGGGATGAGAGAAGTTTTGAACAAGTTTAAACACATCTGATACTTAGCTTAAGAACTCCATTTCACCTTCCCTAAAAATTGCCACGAGTACATCGACAGTGGTAAAGGATGGCCAAATAGTAATTACAAAGGGCTTTTGAGGAACACATTGAAGGGAGAGGGATGTGATCTGTCCTCTGCTAAGGTTTCAGTACTCTTAGATCCATGGGCTTCTAGATTTGAGGCATCTTGTGGTATTCCCTAGTTGCTTTGGGGGGCTCAGCTTTAGTGACGACAAAAACATCAGTGGCTTCCAGGACGAGAGCCACAGTTATTTAATGCCCTACTCTGTCCATAGCTTTGTTTTCACCTTCTTCACACTGATGTCATCAGGAGCTCTAAGACTGTCCTAACATACTTAGGATATGTTTGTTGCATTCTACAGATTTCCAATTTGCTTCTGAGAGGGATTCATTGCAAATGGTTTAGCTGCAGACACTAGAATCAGCTTTGGACTGGGAGTCTGGACCACAGCTCTGAGTTTTAGTTTTTGGGGTGTACCTGCCCCCTTATCCCCTCTTCTCCCAACTCTTTTCCTTCTTTCAGTTGAAGGAATCACTGAATAACTGTGTGCCAGGTTCTTTGGTGTGGAGTAAGTGATTATATGGGCTATGCAGTCAGACCGACCTGGCCTGGAATCTGGCTTATAGACTGGGGAAATGGCTTCCCTTCTGAGTCTCAGTGTCTTCGATGAGTTTCCTCCACTGAGATAATGCACACAAAATATTTACCACAGTGCCTGGCACGTAGGAGATGTGTCATACACAGCGGCTCTCACGCTTACACAGACGTATATGAAAGAGCACGAACAGCTTATGGGCTAGTGGGGAAGAAAAAACACTAAACAGACCATTTCAATACTTCTGATAAATGCTACTTTTAAAGGGGTAATACTTATCCCAGCCTTGGTAATTGTGTGGAAGGTGAGGCTCAGAGGAGGAATATAGGAATTGATACCTGAGCTATATTTTACTGGATAAACAGGGGAAGATATTCTCTCGTTGGTTTGGGAGAAAATCAGAAACCTTGTGGAATCATAATTAATTTGGCAAACATGCGGTGCCTAACACATGATTTCTTCTGTGTATTTGCAAATGCATCCATAAGCTAGGGAGAGGATGCCACTTACATCATGTCATACTGGTGGCAACCAGAGAGGTCAACAGATAGCGTAAGCATGGCAGCAAGTGGGAGGAGGATGGAGACTGTGTAGGTCGGGAGAATGAGGTGGGGAGAAGCGGAAGTCAGGTAGGGACCCAGCCGCAGGCTTTCACCCATCTGTGGAATGCAGGGGAGCTCTTAAACTTGGAGCCTGCAGGGATGGAACTGGACCAGTCCCCTGGGACTGCACACGTGGGTCTCTGCCTAGCCACAGTGACACACCGAGAGTTCAGCGCTACTGTTCCCAGCAGCTCTGCTCCCACCTTTCCCCGTGGTCAATCCAACTTCCCTGCTTCTTTGTCTGGCCCAATTGCCTAACCCAAGCCTGTCACATCACCTCCTCTGTCAGTCTTTTCAACCACTACCACCCCCTCCCACTTATAATGGGTTTTTTGTCCACATCTGCTAATAAATAACAAAACATTTTAAACCTAAAAATATGTAAGATATTTTCCTTATTCCTCTGGCATCTATGACTTCAAGTGTCTCTTTTGATATACCAAAAGGTAAGTGTTCTTAGTCAACTTACTGTCTTCGCGATACCTAGTATTTAAAATAATAGAATTTATTTGAATGCTTTTGGAATGTACACAATCGACAGGTTAATAAAGACTATGGCAGGGGCACCTAACTGGCTCCGTTGGTAAAGCATGCAACTCTTAATCTTGGGGTCGTGAGTTCAAGCCCCACATGGGGCATAAAGCTCTGTTAAAAATAAACAAATAAATAAAAATTTTAAAATAAAGTTAAAAAAAAGAAAAAGACTATGGCATTCCAGGGTGCGTAACCAATGATTGTGAAGAAACTTCTCTGAAGACTTTTTGCAAAATACGTAATTAACTTGAAAGCAGTCACAGTAGGAAGCAATGAGAAGGTTCCTTTTTCTTCCTTCTGGTCAGCCTCTGTGCCTGCTTTTCTGCCTATCTACCAGCATTTGCTGAGCCGAAATGGAAAAGTGGGTCTGATGGTAGTTTATTTGACTCCTCCTATGCGATCATGAACACATTAATTAGACATTATGACACTTGCTAGACAGTGATAAGACGAATACGGTCTAGTTTTATCTTACTTTATGTCTCTTCAAAGCAATATGCTGGCCTTTGAAAATGAAAACATAGATCTCTACGTGTGGCAGTACGCATGAGGCGGGCTTTTACTGGTTCATTTGTACTCTTTCCTGACCTGCTTTGAACGAGCAAGATGCAAATAAAAAATGGCTCTTATAACAATGTTGTCCAGAAAAATTGTACTCCTCGTATCTATTTCATTTCACATCTGCCAGGTCCGAAGAGTAAATACACTTTATGCATGAATTTCTGAGTACTTGATTGTAAAGGATATTGCTTCATAAGAAAGACTGTAGAAAAATAAATCACCATAATTATTATGTAAGCTGATGACACAAAACAAATGTTCACAGTTCAGGTTTCTGAGTCTTTCTAAGTGGTCAAGGCCTTAGTCTGATACTCTTCCCACGACTTCGTTAAAAGTTTATTTACTGATGTGCAATCCAAGATTCAGGACACTTACTTTTACGGGAAGCATGTTCAGGAAAAGGAGTCGAAGTATCTACTCCATTTGCAAAGGAGACTTTCAAGGAGGTAATTTCCTTTGATTCTGATTTATCCCATATCTGGGGGTGAATAAAAGTTTGATTTTTGCAAAATGACTTCTGATCTGTGAGCGGTGACAGGGAACATTTGAGAGCTGAGCGAGATAAGGAAAGGACCCTATGTCTCGCAGAATTGACTTGGAATATTTTTCATTTTAACCTTCCAAGCAGGTTCCCTAACCTTGTATGTGCACTGAAGAGGAAGTGGGGGTTGGTGGCTGTGAAATCAAGACTTTACAATGGTGGATCAAGAGCCTTGCCACCAAAGGCCAGATTTGTTGTGAAACATCTTTATTCCACCATTTTTTTTTCTTTTTAAGAAAAAAAGTCAGGGGCTTTGAGTAACACTTTCCAAGTTGCCTGAAGATTTGTTGCAATTTCTAGCTTTTGAATGAAACTTTTCTGGGATATTGCCTGAAGCAGAGAGCTTGGTCTGGTTTGGTTTTGTTTTCTTCACACAAGAAACATGCTGGCAGACAGATCAGGCAGAACCCTGTATCAAGAGGCTACTCAATCTTCTAAGCTCACACCGAGCTGTAAAGCTGGTTCTCAGACGTCTCCATTTTCTCTCCGAATCCTTTTGAATGAAGGTTCTTGCGGCTGCTCACTATTCTTTTAGAGGGTGACACCCATTCTCTATTCTCCTCCACTTTGAATATCATTTTTCAAGCTTTCTGGGAAGCGCTGTTACACTTCTATGAAGAGACTCCAACTGCCAATCTTGAAATATTCTTTGAAACCAGTAACACCAGGTGCTCTGTTCGAGAAGGAGAGGAGGCAGCTCCATATAATATACAATACAACATTTGTTCGCAGGCAGCCTTGGATTTACACACACACACACACACACACACACACAAACTGCAGCCTAAAGAGCTCAATGTTTCTCTTGAAACGCTCTGACGGTTCAGGAAATGCAAGGAAACTTCCAAACACAAAGCATTTTAAAAAATGGAAACAGAATAATCAAAGGAAACACTAAAAAAAGAACCCGAGTAGAACATGGCTTGTACTAACATGCTTAACGGAACGGAAGTTGGGCAGTGAGATGAAGTTATATCATCAACCTGCAAGTAAGAATGAACTCTTTCAGAACGATAAAAGATCTACTCTTTGTAAGCCATGTTAGAGGGGGTGGATTTGTTTTTGTGATATCATTTTAGGAAGATACAGCTAAAATGAGGTCATTGCCCACTGGAAGATGCCACTGCTTTCTCAGCATAATTTGTATGGAACCAAAGTCAATGGAAGAATAAACACCAACCTGATGTTTTCTACTCTTGCCAAGAAATTATTCATTGTCCTTTTGAATTTTTGAATTTTTCTTCAAAGAGCAGAGATCTGCAAAGGGGGAAATTCAGGTGGCAGAGACGACCCTCACCCCAGCCCACACTTAGTGACAGCCTGGGTCTGACCCCTCTCGTTCCCAGCCACTCCAGCAGTGGGGCCAAACAGGCCTGAGGTATCCTATCCAATGGTCAACAGTTTAAAACATGATAAACATTTCAAATCCTTTTGGATGCATATTGATGTTTTCCAGTACATATGAAAATGTTTTATTAAATATTTAAGTGGATTTTTTTAAAACCACAGTTCCTTTATGCTATCCTAGAATATCGCCCATCCTCTTTATTTAGTTTCTGTATTTAGTAGAAATGTATTTGACCAGAAAATGGTATTAGGGTGACCCATTTATTTTTTATTTAATTATTTCTTCAAACTAATTATCTCTTTCAAACCAAGTGTGGGTTGCTACATGTATTTTTTGAGGCAGGTGATTAACTTCCCTTCCTGCTTTCAGAGGACAATGTTTTAAAGTTCCCCTTCTCCTAACCTTTCACAGGTTTGACTGCTTTGGATTTGTTGTGACTGATATTGGGCACCAAGAGTCCTGTATGGTCATCAGAGCCTTGCCTCGTCTTCATCTGTTACGTATGTGCACACATGCATGTGCGTGTATATGCACTGCTTAATTATACCACAGTGGAATTAACATCCCCCTTTGTATCTTTATTGCTATTTTCTTACCCCTGCCTTTGAAGGCAGTGTGTGCTAGGGTAGGGTTAGGCCCAAATGCTCTTGCGTTAATCTCTTGACTAATTCAGCAAACTCTAGGGAAGCATTCTTGCATTTTAAAGCAGCATACCTGAAGATCTCTCAAGCCTGAATGGTGATCCATAAATTACATTACTTTAACCCAAAACACCTTGGTGTATTCTTGTCACTGTTTTTCTGGGTTTCAGGTTCATGAAGTTACCCAATCATCTCTACTATTTCTATGTTCTGTTCATTTCAACGTGGCTAAAGAGTGTGAGACTTTCCTTCTTTCTGGATCTTTTAAAGACGTAAGTTTGCCAGAGCTATTTTATCCCAAGTCTTTGCAATAAAATGCCTCCAGAGGAGAGGTGAAAGGGCTTGGGCAACGCCTTTTTACCCTCCGGCTTATTAGAGAGGAGGAAGGGCTTCTAAACAGGATGAAAGAAGTAATCCAGGAAGGAAGCCAGGAAGAAAAGGGGGTGGAGGGAAACTTAAGCCAGTGTCAAGAGGTTGGTAAGTGGAAGAATGTGACACGGAAGAGAAAAATAGAGAAGCCTCTCTGATAACCCTCACCATCCATCCCCGAAGGCCTGGTTCACAGGCTGCTTCCCCATGGAGTCACCGTCCTCTCCCACCGCCGCTCTCCCACCACTGCAATCCAGAATGTTTCACCTGTATCTCCCTCACGGTCCTCACCAATTTCTACTGTGTGTTGTAGGCATTTGTGCGATCTCCTGAAAGCCCTCCATTCATTCAACATGTAATAAACAATCACTGAGCACCTTCCTTGATGGCGGGCACTTTGCTAGATGACAGGGATACGAGGATGACTGAGACATGCTCCCTGCCCGCAGGAGGCTCACAGTCCTGGTCTGGCCCTTGCCTACAGCATCAGGAGCAACCTCTGCCATCCTCGCCATCTTGTTCCCACGTCATTTCTCTGTCAATGCAGCCTCCCTTGCCTGAAATGTTCTTTCTCTCCTTGTTTGTCTTTTGAGGTTCAGGCACAAACTCTTCACAGACGTTTTCCTGAACTGCCAGGCTGAGTTCCCACAGCATATGTACACTTTTCTTTTAGCACTTCTCCTAAATCGAAGCCTTCTCTTTACAAATCTATCCCCACCAGTGCAACCAGGGCAGGAACCTTACCTTCTAATCTTTGATTCTCCAGGCTCAAGCATAACACCTGTTCCATAGTGGATACCCATTAAATATTAGTTGAATAAGTAATTGCTTTGCCCTCCTCATAATATTCCTCTTAGGTGAGGTGGGAAAGAAATCATTTATCCCTTTTTACAGGAAGGGATGGTACAATGGACTGAATGTTTTTGTTCCCACTGTCCCAAAATTTATATGTTGAAGCCTAATCCCTAGTGTGATGCTATTTGGAGGTGGGGCCTTTGGAAGGTGATTAAATCATGAGGGTGGAGCCCTCAGGAATGGGATTAGTGCCCTTATAGGAAGAAACACAAAAGAGGGGCTCTCTTTCCCTGCCAAGTGAGGACACAGCAAGATGAGAGCCATTTGCAAACCAGAAAGAGAGCCCTCATCAGACATAGACCAGGCTGGCACCTTGATCTCCGACTTCTCAGCCTCTAGAACTATGAGAAATTTCTTTATATAAGCCATCAGCCTATGGTACTTTGTGAAAGTAGCCCAAACTGACTAAGAAAAATGGAGAGGATAAATGACCTGACCCCAAATTTAAGTGATGATAGGGCCAGGCAAGAGGCCACATCTTCTGCTCTATTCACAAGAGTAAGTAAATTTGCTATTTGAAAAGAGATGCCTGTTCCTTCTGTGTCAGCCTAGGAGGAGGGTTTGGATGGGAGATAAAAAGATACAGGGACAGGCATGGTAGGAGGCCATGAGTGAAACACACCTGTTTTCTGTGGTCCCTAGAGAAGACAGGTTGAGAGTCAGTGCTGGTGCATGGATTCTATCTCTGGTCAATTCAAGAAAGGAAAAGAATGTGGGTCAAAGGAAACAAGGTAGAAATCAGATCAGCAGGTGAGTACCCCTCCTGGTCAAGAACGCACATGCAAATATCCAGCCGGAGGGCCCCCCACTGGGGAGAATCAGACTAAAGCTGTAATTAAAGCCAAGTTGCTTGGAGAATAAAGCTATGATCCTGGAAAAAATGGGAAACAACTCAACAGATTTATAAGTGAATTTCTAATTCATATGACTTTTACATGTGCAGATACATTTGACTTCCTTACAAGGGTGACCAACCAGGCAGCACAAAGCAGTGGGAGGGGCCTGACTGTCCTATTTGAATCCAGAAGCCCTGGGGTTAGGTCTCTGTCTTACAACCTACAGGCTCTGTCACTTTGCCCAAATTACTTAGCTTCTCCGAACCTTAGTTTCCTCTTAAGAAGATATAACGCTCTATTTTTTTTTAAAGATTTTATTTATTTATTCGACAGAGATAGAGACAGCCAGTGAGAGAGGGAACACAAGCAGGGGGAGTGGGAGAGGAAGAAGCAGGCTCATAGCGGAGGAGCCTGATGTGGGGCTCGATCCCATAACGCTGGGATCACGCCCCGAGCCGAAGGCAGACGCTTAACCGCCGTGCCACCCAGGCGCCCCTAACGCTCTATTTTTATAGGGTTGCTGTGAGGATTGACTCTCCTTTAAATAAGAAGTTCAGATTTGTTTTTCAAATGATTACATTCATGATTGAACTGGGTTGTCAGCCAGTTTCCCCAAAAGCTTCTAGACAGATATCCCTGTACGTCTCAATAGTGAGGTTTCAACTCTATGGCTACCCCCAGCTGCAAGGGAGTCTGGACAACAACGACCAGTTTCGCGTTGGTGGTGGTTGTTTTTTTTCTCCCCTTCTACGTGAAGAAGAATTTAAGGCGGAAGCAGGTTACGAAAGGCTTTTGGATCGGTCAACTTGTGCTACGGCAGCCAACTCCTGGTAGCAAGAGCACGTGCACAAGTGCACAGAAGCAAGGGGTCATGGGACTAACAAAGCTAAGCAGTGGCCTGGGATGAGGAATCTAATTAAACAGTAAATTAAGTGTAACAGGGACAGTGGCACAGAATAGCCCATTAAGAGAAACAGCCGAAGCGGTCCCATAAGAGCTTCCAGGAATACAACGTAGGCGTATTTCCAGCAACACTGAGTAGGAGATGGAGTTGCTGCTTTTCGGGTTTCCCTTTAACATTACCTGGTGTCACCATTTTGCTTTCACTTTTCACTTTTTCTCCCCTTTACCCTCAACCCTAATTGTTTTTAATACCCCTAAATCAGCACTCTCTGATGCCATTTTAGGGTGAGCTCCATTTTGCAGGGTTTTCTATTTCTCTTGCTTTTCCCCAATATCAATTATGCTATGTTTAATTTTCTCAGATTCCAATGATTGATTATTCCTCTATGGTGAAAGGAAGGAAGGAAGGAAGGTGGGCTGACGGCAGACAGGAAGAAAGAGACAGGAAAAAAGAAATTCGGGCTAAGATGGGTTAGCTCTCTTATAACATTTACATCTTAATCGCAGCCCTTAATGTCCAAATGCAAAGTAGAGCAACAGGTAATATAGGCATGATTTGGGGCATTGAAGGACAGGACCATGGAAGAGAGATTTTCAGACTAGGGGACCTTGCTTTAAACTTATGCATTATTACATCCCTACACTGGCTAAGCTAAAGGTTAACACTGCTCACAAAATCCCAGAGCTGAGATGCAGGAAGGGAATGCAGAATGGATTTGCCTTTAATCTGTGTGGTGTGATAGGACAGGGTGGTGGTGTACCAGAACTGGGTGGGGAAGGACAGATCTGTCAAAACATGAGAAGAAAAACTGATGTGCTAAGAAGAGATGACACTGGGTTTAAAATAAAGCTCCATAAAAAGCTACACAGTTAGGTAACACCCAATCAAAACAGTGCTGCTAATGGACTAATTATTAGCACAGAGATACAACTGTGAATGGGGTGGGTCTCAGGGATGGGGTGGCTGTAGGGAGAATAAGAGTGAGGGAGGGTATCCTGAAGGTAAATAAAAGTTAACTTTACATTAAAGCATATGCCAGACACAATTAAAGATAATGTCTTTGCTTATTCTTCAGTAAAATGTCTTCTTTTTTCCCCCTGTGTACTTAGCTACTAGTGTGTGCTATTAGAAAGCCATCAATAAAAAATATACAGATAGATAAATTAGGGAATAATTAGTCACAATATAAAATAAGTACTGAATTATAAAAAGAATTCTCCTTGAGCTTTTCTTAAGTGCCATTTAAAATAATACAATTCAGGTTATCCAAGATCTTTTTAAAAAAACATACAGTATAAGCTTTTAAGAATTCTATTTCATAAGGTAAGGCCAGCCCATGTAATGGAGAAATAAAGCTTTCAGTCGATTTAGTCTAGCATAAAAAAAAACCCAAAAAACAAAAACAAGAAACATACACTGCTTATAGATAAAGAGATAGAAAAATGCAACCCACCTTCAGCTGTCATAAGGGGTCATTTTATACTCGGTGCCAGGAAGCTCCTGTTTCACCAAGAAGGATTCATTAAGTAGAGCGAAAGTCAATAAAAATGAGTTTTATTAAAAAGATGATGTAATTAGAGGTATTAGTGAAAACTAGCCCAGTTATGAAGGGGAAATGACTCAGCAGCATGTCTAAGAAATGAGATAATATACCATAGAATCTTCTCCCCATTTAACTTATTGCAGAAAAAAAAATAGGATACTCTATGTAATTTGTAATAGCCAAGGTGAATGCCAGCATGATGGAGGAAGAAATACTCACATAAAACTGTCGTTCTTCAAACAACAGTGAATCACAGGATTGACGATGTTCACAGCCCAAGCAATGTGGTCGTGAGCATAGTAACAAGCCCCCGCGTGACTCAGACGAACACGGCTTAAGGGGAGAGGTGATTTTCATTAATATTGTTCTGTACGTTAAAATCGAAATGAGAATATTTGGTCTCTGGAATATTCAAAGCTGCATCCTGGGGAAAAGAGATTTAAGGCTCTCTCAGAATGCCAGACCAAATATATTTTTGAGGGAAAAAAAGGGGGGGGGGAAGCTAGTCAAATGATAGAGCATCCACACATCAAAGGGCAGCAGAGTGGCTGTGCAATATGGTTGTTAAAAGGAATCATCCTATCCAAGTGTTTGTGGTCTTGGTCACATGGTTTGAATACGGAGCAAAAATCCACATGCCTTGAGACCAAGTCATGTGCATGCTGGCATTTCTGCAGAGCTCAGATGTATGGACGTGCATGGGAGCCAGAGGCACTGTGTGAGTAACCAGCACCTTGTCCCCCGAGGGGGCCCCCAGCTTCGTGTTCTGATTGGAACACTGCCTTGGAAGACAGAGAAACCGCCGGAGGCCTGGATTTGCCAATGATGCCATGTGACAAGCCACTGCCTCGTCTAACACCTTCTACTATAACACCCTCAAAAGGATTAAGTGCTTGCTGGCTAAAAAATAAAATTAAAAGGTGGATCAGAAGACGCTTCAAGCGGCGGAAAGCTTAGCGCAGGACGCTCCTAGCTGCCTCACCCTCCTGCCAACGGGGAACATACAGAGGAGTATTGTGAGAAGAAGGGGATGGAGGAAGTTTGGAAATTTCCAGTTACAAAAATAATAAACAGCTCATAATAAGATCAGTTACAAATGGATGGCACTTTCCAAATTAGGCTGGAACATTTTCATCCACTCTGTGATCCACACAACCTTTCCTGTCGACCCCAGAGAGTTGCTAAGACCATCAAATGAAATATTGCCTGCAAGGATGATTTACAGGAATTATAAACCCTTTAATAATTTATTGCGGCATGTAGTCTAAATGGTTAAAAAACAAAACAAAACAAAACACCTCAAGAAGCTTGAAGAAGAATATCTGCAGTGCTCAGGCCGTTATGCTGTCCCTCGGTCTGCAGGCATTTTCTTCTCGAAATGTCTGCCTCTGCACATCAGAACTGCATAGCTGGGGGCAGTTAAAGGGAGACTAATAGAAGTATAAATAAAAGTTGGGTGGCCAAGTTCGGGGGTGATTTGGTGATCTAATTACCGTCAACGTTTCATGATGTGCAAGGAAAAAACATTACAAAAGTTTTGGTGAATCTGAGACTTTAAGCTTTTACCTTATTTAAAGCTCTTTCTGCCCACAAACTGCTTCTGTAGTAACAAGTGAAAGCAAAAACAAAAGCCCCCACTTTCTATCCCTGAGTCTGGCTTAGGATCAGTGTTTCCCAGCTCTGCTCAGTTTGTCATTCCCTGGGCAGAGGCGTGTTCTGCTCAGCTCCCATCTTCAGGCGTGTGTCTTGGGGAGAGAAGAGAAAAAAGTAGGTTGCTTTGAACTAAAATTAATCATGCCTTTTGATCCTTATAAAACTAATTTCTACCTGACCTTCCACCACGTTAGTCTATATGCCAAAGTATCATGAAAGGCTACATTTAAAAATGGATCCATCTCAGGGTGCCTGGGTGGCTCAGTTGGTTAAGCCACCGACTCTTGGTTTAGGCTCAGGTCATGATCTCAGGGTCCTGAGATCAAGCCCCGAGATGGGCTCCATGCTCAGGAGTCTGCTTGGGATTGCTTCCCTCTCCCTCTCCCTTTCCCTGCTTATGTGTTCATGCTCTCTCTCAAAAAAAAAAAAATCTTAAAAAAATAAAGAAGAAAAATAGATCAGTCTCCTTTACAGAAATGGGTATGTATGTTCGCCAAAAAACATAAAAGAACGTGCATAACAACAATCTTCATAACAGCCCAAACTGGAAAGGCTAAATGGGGGATGGTCCTGTGACGAAATATTATACAGCAATGACAGCAGGTGCCAGCATCTACACTCGACACCACATACCAATATGAAACCAAGCGGAAGAAGTCATGAAAGAGTACTTACAATAGGGTTTCCCTTATGCAAGGTGCAAAACCAAGCACAACTTAATTATGTTGCTGGGAGCTAGGACAGTGCCGGCCTTCGGGGACAAGGGCGATCAAGACGGGGCACAGTGGGGGCTTCAGGGATGCTAGAGTGTTTCTTGATGGGGCTACTGGTTACACGGATATGCTCAATTTTTGAAAATACATCAAAGTACACTTAGATACTTTTTTCTGTTTGTAAGTTTTACTTCAGTAAGAAGACTTTTAAAAAGTGGAGCACAGTCAAAGTGGACAGGATCCAGTTAGATCTGCTCTGACCGGTACTCCGATAGCACCTGTTTTCAAACTGCCTCCTTCCCACGGGTCAGGAAGCAGCTGATCAGCAGAAATCTGACTGGCCTCTGAGGCTTAGAGCTGAGACACAGAATACAGAAATAAACATTTATACTCTTCCTGTAAATCATGGATCCAGGAGAGGAGTTGAAAAAAGAGTGCAGGGCCTGATGGATTCCCCGGGGAATTCTACCAAACATTCAAAGAAGAAATAACACCTATTCTCCTGAAGCTGTTTCAAAAAATAGAGACAGGAGGAAAACTACCAAACTCATTCTGTGAGGCAAGTATTACCTTGATTCCCAAACCAGGCAAAGACCCCATCAAAAAGGAGAATTACAGACCGATATCCCTGATGAATATGGACGCCAAAATTCTGAACAAGATACTAGCTAATAGGATCCAACAGTACATTAAAAGGATTATCCATCATGACCAAGTGGGATTCATCCCTGGGATGCAAGGGTGGTTCAACATTCACAAACTGATCAGTGTGATAGATGATATCAACAAGAAAAGAGTCAAGAAACATATGATCCTCTCAACTGATGCAGAAAAAGCATTTGACAAAATACAGCATCCTTTCCTGATTAAAACCCTTCAGAGTGTAGGGATAGAGGGTACATTCCTCAATTTCATAAAAACCATCTATGAAAAGCCTACAGCAAACATCATTCTCAATGGGGAAAAGCTGGAAGCCTTTCCCTTAAGATCAGGAACACGACAAGGATGCCCACTCTCGCCACTATTATTCAACATAGTACTAGAAGTCCTTGCAACAGCAATCAGA
>NC_048226.1:45647516-45647627 GCF_002007445.2 Ailuropoda melanoleuca
TGATCAGTGTGATAGATGATATCAACAAGAAAAGAGTCAAGAAACATATGATCCTCTCAACTGATGCAGAAAAAGCATTTGACAAAATACAGCATCCTTTCCTGATTAAAA
>NC_048226.1:45647727-45737656 GCF_002007445.2 Ailuropoda melanoleuca
CAAGTTGGTACAGCCACTCTGGAAAACAGTGTGGAGGTCCCTTAAATGTTAAAAATTGAGCTACCCTATGATCCAGCAATTGCTCTACTGGGTGTTCACCCCAAAGATACAGACGTAGTGAAGAGGAGGGCCATATGCACCCCAATGTGCATAGCAGCATTGTCCACAATAGCTAAATTGTGGAAGGAGCCAAGATGCCCTTCAACAGATGACTGGCTTAAGAAGATGTGGTCCATATATACAATGGAATATTACTCAGCTATCANTCAAAAAGAATGATTTCTCAACATTTGCTGCAACATGGACGGGACTGGAGGAGATAATGCTAAGCAAAATAAGTCAAGCAGAGAAAGACAATTATCATATGGTTTCACTCATTTATGGAACATAAGAAGTAGGAAGATTGGTAGGAGAAGAAAGGGAAGAAGAAGGGGGGTAAACAGAAGGGGTAAACCATGAGAGACTATGGACTCTGGGAAACAATCTGAGGGCTTCGGGGCGGGGGAATGGGATGGGCTGGTGGTGGGTGTTGAGGAGGGCACGTATTACATGGTGCACTGGGTGTTATACGCAAGTTATGAATCATGGAACTTTACATCAAAAACTAGGGATGTACTGTATGGTGACTAACATAATATAATAAAAAATATTATAAAAAACAAAAAAAAAACAAAACAAACAAACAAAAACAAACAAAAATAAAATCATGGATCCAGTCAGTGGGTTTGTAAATTCAATGCATCACGGGTTTACAGCTCCATGGATCCTCTGAAGTCAATGGGTGATAGTTTGGTTATTTGGATTTTGTTCTATTTTTGAAAATGTCTTAAAAACCCTGGAGATTCTACATCCCCTATATGAAGGAAATTTAGAAAAGTGAGTCAAAACCACCTATTCAATTTATTTAAATTGACAAAGGGTTTTGCCATTGATACATGATGGGGTCTCCTTTAATGCTAATTTAGGATCTTAGAAGATCCTTTTGGAAATGATCATGCTATGATTTTTAGCCCCCTCATTTTATGGAGGAAGAGGCTGAGATGCAAAGTGGTTAAATGATATGCCTATGACCATACGGAGATTCACAAACAGACTATGGACTAGAATTCAAGTTTCCTTACTACTAAACCAATTCACTTTTGTTCTAGCGTTTTGGCTTCCACTTGTTGTTGATTCACAGAATTGTCAACAACTAAAAAGAGATGATACGAAATGAAGTTACAATATGACATTAAAATTTTAATTTACTGTGGTAGTTACTCAGTCTAAAGAACAGGGCCGAGAAATCACGTGTTCTTAAGTGGCTACGGACTTCTAGAAACTGGCTAGTATCAGTTTAGGTACTCATATGTTAATAGTATCTTTTAGAAAAAAATACTAATACTCATACTGGAAATTGTGTTTATTGTTACCAATGGGAGCTGTGTGGGCTATTTTAGCTTATTATTCAAGAACATATACTCTCAGAAGAGCACCAGATGACCTCAGACCAGCCAGAAGAGAATCGATCAGACCCTTCTGTGTACACCTGAGATAGATTTGATGTTATTCTAAAACTTCTCAGCTTGAGAACGTTTGGACTACTTTTATCTTACAATGGCTTTTCAAGGACTATTTACCTGCTATGGGGCATTACTATTTGTAAATAGTAATAATTACCTAAAGTTGAAATTATTTGCCATTTTCATTCTGTTTTCCCAGGCCATATACGGCTCAGACTCACTGACTAGATCCATTATTCTTCAACCAATTTACCTTTGGCTTTATATTATGGGTAATGTACTGTGACTTGGTATTGTGACCCTTATGCAGATTAAAATTATAAGTTTCCTTGATCATGCCTGCATAACATTTATAGTCTGATTCAGTATACTTCTAATAACAGAAACTGCTAGATTAAACTAGGCTTCAAAAGCAACCATCAAAGAAAATGAATTCACAGGATAAAATACTGAGGCAGCTGTTAGCATCTTATCATATTCTCATCCTAAGACTCTCAGGTAACTGGACGTGGATGGCACTTTCCTCTCAAGCCTGAAGAAATGGTTACATCCCTCATTGCACTTGTACCCACAGATGACCCGTGGTCCATCAGTACAGAGGATATATGGAGACAAATGCTCACAAGTAGATTCTAAGTACTGTAGAAATTCTAGCATGGAGATAATATTAAATATATACCATTCCAGTCCCCAACAACAAGGGGGAGCATGATGTGAAATAAATTCATCCAACAAATACTTAGTGAGCACTGATTCTGGCAATCGGAGTTTAAAAGAGATAATCCGTGTGGAGGGTCTAGCACAGTGACTGGTATGTGATAAACACTCTAAGTACTATCAGAGTAACACTTCCTAAAGGAAGAGACATTGGAGCTGACACGGGAAGGACCGGAAGAATTAAGGAGGCAGGTGGTTGGAGTAGGGTGAGAGTAGTCAAAGGCAAAAGAGGGCAGCATCACTGTGGGACTATCAGGGTTCAGGAAAGCTGGGACATCAAAGCTGGGCTAGGGTTGGGGCTACAGAGATGAGCAGATGGCAGAATGCAAAGAGCCCCATCATTCTTGTTACAGAGGTCAGTTTTACCCTTTGTGCAGTACAAACAGCAGTGGATCTCATAGGATCTCATAGGATCTCACATCATAGGATCTCATCTATTAGTTAGCTCTGAAACCATTTTCATGGGTTTCAACCAGCATTGCTTTTTCAACAAAAGAGATCAAAATAGATAGGACAGGACAGAACAGAAGAAAAAAAAAAAAAACGTGTGTGTGTGTATGTCTTTAGTCATGATGATAAATTTATTTCTAATTGTGAGCCATAAACCAAAAGGTTTGAGGTTCACTTCTCTGAAGTATTTATGGAAGAATTATACAAACAGCCTTGCACTTTGGAAAATCAATTTGGCTGTGGTATAGAAAGGATTGGCAGGGAAGGCCTGAGTCCAGGAAGAACAGTTGCAATAGTCGAGCCACAGATGCCAGTGTTCAACAGAGGGTGAGGCTGGTAAGGATGGACAGAAGGTCTGTGGATGGATACCGGGGTACTGAGGAGGCCAAGATTTAGGTGAGGAGGGTGCCAGAAATGCAACCTGGGTTGTCAAAGGTTCTACTTTGGGCAACTGGTTGGGTTTTGTTGCCCTTCTCTGAGGCAAGGAACAGCAGAGCAAAAACAGTTTAGGAGGCAGAAGAAAAGGTCAGGACATGTTGAGACACAGGATGAAAATATGGAGAATTAGCATAATTTGGATGAATTTCTCTATAGAATTTTTTTTTTAATAGAATGGAGGAGAGAATGGAAGTGATAATGGGCTCACTCCTTTGGAGAGAGCTCCTACATGATGGTTTTGACATGTCATCAAGGACTTTGTGTCTGTGCTCATGGAGTATATTAGTCTGTGGTTTTCCTATCATGTGATGTCTTTCTCTGCATTTGATACCAGAGGACCTCAGAGAATCAGTAAGAAAGTATTCCTGCACTCCCTGTATTCTGAAAGAATTTGAATGTGATTATTATGGTAATATTTCTTCCTGAAATGTGGATAGAATTTACCAGTGAAGCTGGGCTTTTCTTAGCAAGAAAATGTTTACTTGCTAATTCAATGTCATTCCTTGTCACAGGTCTACTCAGATTTTCTATTTCTTCATGAGTCAATGTTGAAAATTTCTATCTAGGAATCTGTCTATAGAAAATTTTTATATACAAACCAATCATTATCAAGTATCTATTGTCTGATGCTAACAATTAGCACTAAAATTTGGCACTAATGTTAGAAATACATGTAAATGGTGGTTTCTCATTTGGTTGTTTTTGAGAAAGGAAATAGAGTATAAATACATAGGGATTTGAAAGTGCCCAGACAAAGGGCACAAGATGAAAAAAAAAAAAAGACACCTTAAGAAAATGCAAATAAGAATCATTATTAACAGAAAAAGTTAAAGACGATGTATAGAACATCTAGCATAATGGCTGACACATAGATGCTCTATAAATGTTAGTTTTTCTTTCTCTCCCCTTTCTAATATCTAGTCAATGGGTCTGAAGATATAGCAATATAATCTATTTACAGGAGTATATCTCAGGTCAGTTGACAGACAGATTTGCCAGAAGATGCTATGACTCACGAGCCAAACCGATCATGATCTTCTACAAGGTCTATCAAGAGGTCAGGGGGCCAATTCGCGGTGCATCTCTTGGAACTAGGCTGAAACTCATCACATGCATTCTGTACCTCTCACCTCTGTCTTACTTTTAAGTCTTTTCTTCAATTCCTTCACTTACAAAATATCATTGAGAATTTTTAAAAGTCATTTAAAATCTTTTTTTGAAATAACTCAAAGCTTATAGACGGATAAATAGAAAAGAGACAGACAGATGGTTGAAATTGATGGATGGCTGCATATTTGATTACTAATCAAAGACCCATGAGTTTGGGTAGGTGAATCAGTTCCATGAACCATGTTTCCTTCTTTTTAAAAAAGCATTTATTATGAAAAAAATTCAAACACATACAAAAGTAGAGAGAAGCCTCATGAACCCGTGCCTCCAGCTTCAACACCTGCCAGTCAGTTCATGGCCAACCTTGTTTCACCTCAACTTCACCTTCCTCCCCAAATCCTGCATTAATTTAAAGCAAATCTCCATCACTGTGTCATTTCAATGCTAAATGTCTAAGTATGAATCTCCAAAAGGTAAGGACACTTTTAAAAAATGTAACCATAACACCATTAGCATATCTAAAAAAAGTTAACAGTAATTCCTTAATACCATCAAACATCAGCCAGTGTTCAAATTTCCCCTCATTGTTTCTTAATTTTTAAAGAGATTGAATTTCAGACACTGATTATTTCTAGATCAATTTATGAAACAGCTCCTCAGTTAAATTTAGGATCTGAATAAGAACCTTACCAAGGAACCTTTGCTTCACTCTCTGAGGCTGGGGTTCCTCCAGCAATTCATTCAACGTCTGTCTTCCTGCGTCGATCCCATTCTGCCTCATCTCCTTCAACTACAACTCCAGTTCACACGCCAGTGCACGCACGCTCACACACACACACACACAGACGGGTGCAAAGCTTTTAAACTTGCTGGTTGTGTGAACATGAACGCTTGATATAAAAATGAAAATTGTAACACAGCAGAGAAACAGACTCAATAAGCTCATAAGAAAACTAGTCTTAAGAATGATCAAATTTATAATTATTGGCAGCTATCACAACTTGGAGCGGAATGTCGCTAAATGCTGCATGCACACATGCATGAATGTACACGTATGTATATGCATATATAGGCAAGTGTGTGGGCCTAAAAAATGCACTTTGCAGTGCACATTTGAAATAAACTGTCCTACCCCAAAATTTCTGAAAAACTTTACATCTACTACATCTCTCTCAAAGTATGTTTGGGAATGCGGATGTATGACAGCAAGTGGCTTCAGAGAAAAAAAAGCAGCAGCCACACTGGGTTGATGTGTCCTTCCTTCTGCTCTAGTCAGTCTCTTCCTGGTGTCCCTGATCCACTCTCTTCTCCATTTCATGTAACACACAGCTGCTGACAGAATCAGTTTGCCAAAGCACAGCTCCAGCTTGTCATGTCTTACTTAAAAATCGACCGTCGTTAACCAGGGTGGACAGAATCAAGTTCAGATTTCTAAAAGCGGCAGTCAAGGATCATTACAACCTACCCATGGCCTGCTCTTCCAGCCTCATGCCCCACTGCTCTTTCCCACTCCCGGCCCCCCGCAGCTCTGGTTATGTTGGAACACTTAACTCCCTGAGCACGTCTTCTTCGTGTCTCTGCGGTTTTGTTCATGTGGTTCCCTCTGCCCGAAATACAATATTTCTTATTTGGCCAACAGACAATAAATGTGATCTTGCAGTGGAGAGATAAAGATAAGGAATAAGGCATGATCTTTGCTCTCAAGGAGCTCACCACCGAATGGAAAACACGGATAAGTAAACAAATTTCAACAAAAGTATGAGAGGTACAGACATATTAATATGTACTGGATTTGATGGTGATACAAAGGAGGGAGCATTTAATTTTTTTTTACGGATAAGAGACTTTCACAAATACAGCATGCACAAAATACATGGAGAAAGGAGGGCCCAATCTATGATTTAAGAACCCCCAAAATAAATATGTAGAATTAACATAGCTATAGGATGGCCATATTTAAGAGCTCAATCTAAAAGCATTCAGTTTATTACAAGTAATGCTTATGACAGATTGGGTTTTTTTGTTTATTTTTTTAGTAATCTCTGCACCCAATGTGGGGCTCGAACTCACAACCCTGAGATCAAGAGTTGCATGCTCTCCTGACCGGGCCAGCCAGTCGTTCCCTGTTTATGACAGATTGTAATCACAAACTCAAATATAACTGGTTTACTTTATGAAGTCTTTGCTATCAAATAAACACAGAATCTGTGGGAACTGACATGGAAGCGCAGGATAGCAAAGGGCGGCCAAGCATTCTGACTTACACACCAAGAGACTGGAGCAACTACTTCCAACAAATCATGAAGCATCCTGAAATACAAATGAAAGGAAGAAGTCCAATGTGACACTGGAAAGTGAAGCTATCATCCTATATTTAAGAGTATGACATACTTGCTGCTACATTCACTCTGTTATTTAAATAATTAAAATATTTTTAAAAAATTCTTTTCATGAAAGTATACTTTTATGAAAGTATAATATGAAGAGTGCATACAATTTTATTTAAAAAACAAAACAAACCAATAAACATCTATGTACCCACCTCCTAGGTTAAGAAATAGAACATGACTAGTATCTCGAAAACTTCTAGAATCCTCTTCCCCCGAACTGCCTCTCCCTCCCTTCCTGTGAGTGGTGACCACTCTCTTGCTTTTCATGAGAATCACACCTTCACTCTTCTTTATAGCTTCACCATCTACATCCTACCACCTAAACGACACTTGGGTTTCACTTTGGAAAACTGCACAGCAAACACCAACCTAGCAATCTAAAGAAAGAGCAATGTTGCTGATACTACGTGGAAGGCCAGGAGAAGAGCGACGCAACAAGGGCCTAGCCTGGCTTCAGGTTCTTTGAGGATTTATGAGAGCCTCTACTGGAAAAGTCAGAGGGCGGTTGAGAGAGTCCTGAGAAACGGAGGTCCTGCCGGCTCTGGGCTGTTGTCACAGCTGTATTGCCAACCAAGAACCAGACGTCTGGCAGGACTGTGGTCAGGTGTGGGCTGCTGTCTGTCTCCTGTTTCTTGTTTTTTATTGTGGCAAACTATATATAAAACATACCATTTTAACAGACACAGCCCTGCGGCATTAAATACATTTACACTGTTGTGCAACCATCACTTCCAACCATCTCCAGAAGGCTCATCTTCCCTAGTGAAACTCTGTACCCCCCCCCCCCCCCCGCTGATTACCATATGACTTTCTGCCTTTGCGAAGACAGGTCCCTCACACCGTATTTCTATTTTTGTACTGGCTTATGTCACTCAGCGTCAGGTCCTCAGGGTTCATCCATGCTGTAGCATGTGACAGAATTCCCTTTCCTTTTTAAAAATGAATCTTATCCCGCTATACATATCTACCACATTTTGTTCATCCATTCATCTGCTGATGGACACTTAGGGTACTTCCACATTCTGGTTATTGTGAATCATGCTGCTACGAATACGGGTATACCGATTACTCTTTGAGATCCTGCTTTTGATTCTTTTGGGTGTCTACCCAGAAATGGAATTGCTGGATCACATGGTCATTCTGTGTGGTTTTTTGAGGAACTGCCTACTGTTTTCCATAGCTGCTGTGGCATTCGTTTCACACTCCCCCCAACACTGTGCAGGGTTCTGATTTCTGCACATCCTTGCCAACAATTATGTTCTGTTTTTGATAATGGCCATCTTAATGAGCGTGAAGCGGTATCTCACTGTAGTTTTTATTTGCATTTCCCTAATCATTCGTGATGTTGAATATCTTTTCATGTGCTTATTGGCCAGTTGTATACCTTCTTTGAAGAGATGTCTACTCAAGTCCTTGGCCCGTTACTGAATTAGGCTGTTTGCTTTTGCTGTTGTTGTATCTTCTGTTTTTAAGCTCTCCATGTCACACCTCCAGCTCACAGGAGTACATGTTGGTGGAGGTGAAATGAGCATCCTCAGATGACCAGCAATGAGGACATGGAGGGGAAAGTAGGAACTTCATTAGCACATGATCAAAGGGGAGAAAAACCAAAACAAGAATCTGGGCTAGGCTCACCTGGCCCAACTTCCTCAGGTTAAAAAGACAGTACACTCCCAGTAGAGACCCTGGTGATCACGCGGCCAATGCGTTCACTCCGTTCCCTATTGTATACAGTGTATCCTGGCCTCACCCTTCATCTTTCTCAGGGAGATAGCCTCTGCCCTCTCTGTTCACCAGATCTCCTGTTTCCTATCTTGTTCTTCTGCTCATTTTGAGGGGGCATGTTCTCAAGTAGCTTTTTGACAAAGGGGGACACAGGAGGCATATATTTTGAAACTTTGCATGTCTGAAAATATTCTTATTTTATTCATTCATTACTGATGATTAGTTTGGGTTGGTATAGAATTCTAGTTGGTGACTATTTTCCTTCGGAATTCTGAAGGCGCTGTTCCACTACCATTCCTGCATTGCTTTCAAGAAACCCAAAGCCATTATAGTTCCTGATCCTTTACATGTGATCTCCAGCCGCTTGTGCTGCCTTCTCTTTGTCCTCAATATTGTGAACTCTCACAACAGACTTTGGTGGGGAGCTATTTTCATCCATTTCATGGCACACTCTGGGTTTTTTTCAATATGAAAAATTAAGTCCTTTGTTCTCTGTACTCTATTTCTGGAACTCACAATATTTGGATGTTGGACATCTTTTCTGTTTTCCTATTTCTATTTCCCATCTCTTTGTCCTTTTGTTCTGCTTTTCGATAATGTTCCTCAACTTTATTTTCTAATCCTTCTATTAGCAAATGAAAGCA
The DNA here is from genome assembly GCF_002007445.2 of Ailuropoda melanoleuca. NCBI lineage: Eukaryota > Metazoa > Chordata > Mammalia > Carnivora > Ursidae > Ailuropoda > Ailuropoda melanoleuca. The sequence continues at coordinate 45,656,704 of NC_048226.1, forward strand.
CATTTCTGGGAAATAGCATCATCATGTTTGTAGGCCCCACTACAATAAAGAAAAGGGCACACCTTCTGAGCAAAGGTTTCAGGCCAAGTATAAAGGGAAAATGGAGCCAAACGTTACAAAGAGCAGTTGTAGCTGTAAGACCAGGTGAATTATATGTGCATTATATGTGCAGTGTGTGGCAAGGGCTATTGTGTTCTTTTGGGTAACAGAATAGCCAGCTTTACTTGATTGTTTTCCGCTCAAGGGAGTTGTTACAAAGTTTCTTTTCTGATGACCCTGTGTTCCAACTTAAAAACAATTTCTCAGGAGTAACACCTTGGAATGCCTTTGTTTCTCAAAGAATTTGTCCGTTTCACATAAATTGAATTTACTGGCATAAACTATTCATAATATTTGCTGACTTTCTTTTTAATGTGCATAGAATCTGCAGTGATGTTATCTCTCACCTCTGATATTGGAATTCTGTATCTTTTCTCTTTTCGTCCTGACCGCTATCTAGTCTGGATAGAGGATTATCAAATTTATTAATCTTAAAAAAAACAGGTTTTGGTCCTGCTGATTTTCTTTGTTCTTTTTTATTATTTCACTGATTTTGGCTCCGATCTTCATTATTTCCTTTCTCCTACTTACTTTGGGTTTATTTCCTCTTCTTTTCTTAGTTTTTTTGCGGTAGAACCTGACACCATTGATCTGAGGCCTTTCTTCTTTTCTAATAGTTATTGAGTGCTAGAAACTTCCCTGTTAATATTGCTTTAGCTATGCTCACAAATTTTAACAAGTTATATTTTCATTTTTCAATTGAAAATATAATCTAATTTTTCTTGTGATCTCTTCTTTGGCCTGTCCATTCTTTAAAAGCGTGTTCAGCTTCCAAGTATTGGCAATTTTCCATATATTATTGTTATTGATTTGTAATTTAATCCCAATGTGGTAGAGAACATTGTTTGTATGACTTGAATCCCTTTAAATTTACTGAAGCTTGTGTTATGGCCCAGAATATGATCTGTACAGGAGAAAGTTCCATGTGTACTTGAAAAGAACATGTACAAGGTTCACTGGAATGTTCTATTCATGTCAATTGGGTCAAGTTGGTTCACAGTGTTCACGTTTCCTATATCCTAATGATTTTCTCTCTACTTGTTCTCTCAATTATTGAGTGAGGAGTGCTGAAATCTCTGACTGTTAACTGTAGATTTGTCTAGCTCTCCTTGCAGTTCTATCAGCTTTTGCTTCACATATTTCAAAGCTTTGTTAACACATGCATAAACATTTAGGACTGTGTCCTCTTGATGAATCACTCTATTATTATGAAATGATCTTCTTTATCCTTGTTAATATCTTTGCTCTAAAATCGACTCTGTCTCATATCAATATAGCCACTTCAGCTTTCGATTTTCTTTGAATATCTCTGAATGCAGAGAACAACCAGCCATGCATACAGAACAAGCGTCTCTATAAAATGTCTGACACAAATCATAACAGTGATACATTATTAACAAGTTCTGAGTGGTTAAAAGGATATAAAAAGATGAGCCCCAGAGCAGGGCAGTATGATTCCTCAGACTGGCAGCATCAGTATCAGTTGGGAACTTGACAGAAATCCAAATTCTCAAGCTCCACTCCCGACCCACTGAATCAGACTTTCTGGGAGGGGTCCCAGAAATCTGTGTTCTAACAACTACACTTGGGAATTCTGAGGCATATTAGAATTTGAGAGTCACTTCTAGCTTCTGATTCTAGGAATAAATATTTGGATCAAAGTAAGTAAAAAAATGTTTTTTGCGGGGGTGAACCAAATGAAAGCTCTCTCTAGCTAGAAGGGCATTTCTGGAACTCTACGTCTCTATGATATCGCCCCAACCAAAGGCCTATTTTTGTATAAGTTACACAATAATACTCCTGATTAAAGTGTAATAACGGATTAAGTAAGTGTACAAAAAAAATAAAATTCATTTACAATAGAATCATATTTCAGGAAGAGGGGGAAGCATTCACTGCTTTGAGTTTTCAGCTGTGATTTTTTTTAAAGGAGTAAATACTGCTTGTGGAAAGATTATAATGAATTTTCGTTGCACGTGGCTACTGAGTCTGGGGGATGAATCAAAGTTGGGTATGGCTAAAAATTCTCTCCTCTTAAAACAACTTTGTTTTCCTTTAAGTCTAGTACAATACATGGGTCACTTATTCTCTCAGTGAGGTTTCCCTACTGTGCAGTTAGTCTGTGTATATAATAATCTTTTGAGTGCTATCCCACACAGGTGGATTCTTCTTCCTTTCATTTAAATAGACTTTTATCCCTGGAGGGCCTTTTTTTTTTTCTTTTCCTGCTGCAGCTAATTTTTACCATTTTAAAAGCTCCTCTCCGGTGTGGGGCTGCACTCAGTTCTTCATACATATTATCTCATCTAATCCCACTGTAACCCTGCCATTAACATTCTTCATCAGAGACAGGTAGAGCAACCGGCCTGTGGTCCAGCTGCTGGGGGTCCGTGTATGAACTGGCAGTTTACTCCTAGACTTCAAATCTTGGAGAATTCCCACTGCAGCCACCATAGCTACTAGTTATAATTATGAAACGTAATGAATACAGAAAGGAAAAAGGCTCGTGATCTAACAACAACAACAAAAAAGCTCTTTCTTTTTAGTTCAAAACTTAATAAACATTTAACAGTAAACAAATTGGTTTATCTCAGCATACATGACATATTTCTTGGTATGAAGGGAATCTAAAGGAAGGAGAAGAAAGTCCTTACCTTGGCACTTTGTAAATTGACTATATGCAAACACACACCCTCACACAAACACCCTGAGCCAAAAAAGTTCTCTTAGTAAAGAGTAGCAGAAGTCATTTCAGTATATTGCCTTTCATTTAATACAGGCTGGACTACATATTTGTATTAAATATGCTTAAGTTTTATTTTTAACAGAAGTCTTTTATTTGAGCTACAAGTTACCTATACTACTTAAAATTTTTTTCACAGTCAGAAAGAGCAAGAATCACTAATTGTGGATAGAAATTTTGTCATACAGCAATAATTGGGTATTATAATATTTTATATATAACTTATTTATTGATTTGAACCACCCACTAAATAAAACTTAAGAATCACAGGAAGAAAATAGGTTCAGAATTAAAGAATGGACGCTATTTACCCAATTGGGATGGCTTAACTGGTGGTTTTCTCTACAAAGAATGGTAAACAGAGCTTCCATACCTCTTCTAATTTCCCTGTATCAGAACCAAAAATAATATTTAATATTTGCTTTGTACCTTACACAAGAAATTGAAAAAACAAAGCAAAACAAAACCAACAACAACCCATGCACAGAATAGTCAGTGGTCAACAAAAGAAACTGAAAGCCTAAAACAAGAGACACTTTGGAGGATAGAGGGGTTGGTCTTTCCTCTTTGTTCTCTATTTCTAATAGCACAAAAATGAAGGTATAGAAAAAGTGTTTTCAACATGCCAATGAAAGAGTAAAAAGAATCACTTGGCTTGAAGGAATTTTAACAAGATAATATTAAGGACAGCAGAGGCTGTAAAATAAAACCAAAAAGCATGTCACAAGAACTTGAAGAAATCAGGAAAAAAACAAAAAACAAAACAGAAAAATGCTCACAAATTGTCTGGACAATCATAAGCAATCATTGACTTGGTTTGTTGTAATTTCAAATGAACTCCTCTTAAAATATGTGATTTATATGTGACCATTTACACAGCCCTTATCTATGATTTCAAAGGTGATCAGTTCAAAGCTTAATGAATTTTCTTGATATTGAATTGTTAAACCTTTGAAATCTTATATTTCAGTAATGTACTATTAACTTAACATTTAAGCAAAGCTGTATGATCTAGAGAAAATTCAATCTCTTCCGATGATTAAATTTCAGTAATTGAACATAAAAACATTTGGAACAAAAAGGGCTGTATAAATGAACTGTCAGCATATATTACAACATTACAATGTTGCTTAGGTAAGAAAATGCTCCTTGAAGAAGTTGGCACAATGATCAGCCAATTGGAAAAACAGAGGAAGTAAGCTATCACTGAAATAACGAGGAGGAATTCCATTAAGGCTCCAGGCCAGGTATGTGAAGGAGGTGTGATTGATATGCAGGACTTTGAGATTAACTGTGTGGGACATGCTGAGGCCATGCCTACATGCATTGAACATAATGCTATATTTGGTATCAGGGTTTGATTGAAGTGGTGTTTACAGAGTCATTGCTCTTGCTGGCTCTTTTCTTTTAAATGCTGAGGATTTTGTTTCAGCCGTGGCGTCAGCAAGGGAGCATTTTCACGAGGAAAAGAAAAATATAGTCATGGCCAGAGTTAGTCTCATATTAAGATGTGATTAGTGTTCACTTTTAGTGTCAACAACAATTTAAAATGCTACATTTCATACAAAGACAGGGATGACAATGGCCATGAGCTCATCAAGTCCCTATGTTTCTATCAGTAAGTCCCTTTGGGTATTGCTAATAAACGGTAAGGTTTTAGAAGCCAGCATAATGACATGATATAAAAACAATTTTAAAAATCTGATATTTATGAGCATGGGAGTACGGAAGAAGTCACTCTTTTGAAGTTGCTTCTAGAATTGCTACAGAGCATTGGAATCTAGCTCAAGTTAACAGAACATCCTTGAAATATGCAAAGACAAGAGTTAGCTCTGAGTATATATTTCTAGTGCAAGTGACCATGTGAGGAATAGCGGTTAGCTGGATGGATTTGAATATTCTGTCTTTAAAACCTTCTTTCTGGAATAGAAGTGAGGCACTGGAAACCTAGCACAGTAGAACCTTGTTAATGGATGGCTTTTTATTACATTACATTCTGATGCAGTGAGGGTTAAATGATGTTTTACCAAACCCACCTAGCGCTTGCGAGGAAAGTGTGGGTAATATCTTAGTCTGTAAAGTGGATGATACTCCTGTTTACCAACACCCAAGTTATAGAACATTAGAAGAAATGACCAACCTGGGATTCCTAGTTCTGCTCCCTGCTCCCTGTGTCACCCTGGTAAATCACTCCATTCTCTCTGGCAATTAAACATTCAAAAACTAGGCACACTGGAGGTTAGTTTTAATTACTTGCAAAGTTTTCTCTAATAAAATAAGGAATGACAACTGGCCCTGACAGAGGTAAAGGAAATAACCTAAAGGTATTTACTTTTTCCATACCTTATTCATTATTTAGTAATGTTACATCATAATTACACTTCATCCTTTCTCAAAGACCAAATTCAGGTAGACACATTCTAATCTCATGGGCAAAAGGAAGCAGCGGGGGGGGGGGGGGGCNGGGGGGGGGGTCAGCACTGTCAGAACAGTCCCTATTATCTGAATTCACGATGCAACCCTCCACACCTGCAACTGGGATTACAGGCAATTTTGAAAATGTTGCTTTGTTTTGCTTATCCATTTAGAGAACTACATCCCTACGCATTTAAAATAATAATTTGTTCCAAAGTTATCAATCAATTTAATGTGACTTATAGGCATTGACTATCTTGTAGGCACAATTTCACGTACTTAAAAGATGATGCTCCAACCTGGAGGCGGTGACAACCCAATTACCAAGGGCTCCAGGAGAGAAGTGCAAAGTACAGGGAGGTTTCAGTGAAGGGAAAGATCTGAAAGATCATTAAAGAGAATTAAAAAATGTGTTTCCGGTAAGGGTGACCTCTGCAATGAGATTCAAGAAGCAATAGAACCATGAAAGTAAAAGACAGGGAGAAGGCTGTCCAAAATGAAGAAAAGGCAAGAACACAATAGTCAGGAAAGCCCAAGGAAAATCAGGTGGTGCGGCCCAAGCCAAAGTTGTGTGTGAGGTAGTGGGAGAAGCTGACAAGGAGATTGGGGAGTAACATTTAGGATCTTGGATTCTTCTCTTAAGGAGTCCAGACAGAGGGAAAAAATGGAGGCCAGGCCTCTTTCTACAGACTACTAATCTGAAACTATGTCAATTAAGTACAGGATACATTGTCTTCTGTTGTTGGCTGTGGGAGCTCAGCGAGCACGGGAATCCTGTGTCCTAGCTCCTCAATCCCCAGGGCCTGCCATTAGCAAAGGCCCAAATTCTTTTCAAATATGTAAGTAAATGAACAAATAACTAAATAGACTATTTAAAGGTAAATGTGAAAAATTTAATGTTACTATTGGTATATTTTTTCATACCAGTAAGTTCCTATGTGATTTATTTCAAATGAATAAGCACGTGAAAAATTCAATGGGGTTTTCTTTTCTCCATGTGATTTCCTTTCTAAGTTGCTCAGAAGATCATATACATAGAAAGATATTAATAAATATTATATGCAATGAGTTACCATCACAAACCTGTACTAGAGACTGGTTTTGCATATTACCAACTAGATCTTTGTACGAAAAGCAAAACACGTATTTTTTTGTATGATGTTCAGTTAGCCACTGTATAGTATCTCATTTGTTCTTGATGTCGCGTTCAATGATTCTTTAGTTGCATATAACACCCAGTGCTCATCACCACACGTGACCTCCTTAATACCCATCACCCAGTTGCCCCATCCCCCCATCCCCCCACCCCCCGAAACCCTCCATTTGTTTCCCGGGAGTCCAGAGTCTCTCATGGTTTTTCTCCCTCTCTGATTTTTCCCCCTTCAGATTTCCCTCCCTCCCCCTATGGTCCTCCATGCTGTTGCTCATGTTCCACAGATGAGTGAAACCATATGATAACTGTCTTTCTCTGCTGTATTTTGCCAGACATGACATCTAATAATAGAAAATCTTTTTCCTATCAGTTTTTCCTTAAAAATATCTCTTCTTCATATTTGCTTTTAAAAGGGCTGTTTTACATTAGAAATGCAACAAAATCTCTTATAATGTTCACAGAAACCCATATCTAATATTCCAGAATTTTCCCTCCTCATTGGCCATTGAACCCTTGGAACTGGTGGGGGTGATAAATACAATAAACTCTTCTCCTCCTACCTATGGCATTATTCAAGCAGGGAAGCATTTTAATGAAGCTATGGTTTAAGAACTCTCTTGTTCATCAGGATGCCAAGGCAACAATCTGTAGGTCAGTTAGGGAAATGATGCAAAGAACTTCCTTCTGAGAGGATTCCCCAGAAATTACTTCAGGGAAGGAGCTCGGGACTCAGCGTCCGTTATTAGCTCTGGTGAGTGGTAGGAGTGGAGAGGCTGGAAAAAGTGTCCTGACATATGGAAGAGAGGAAATCTAGTGTTTTCTCCCCCAAACCAAAAACCTCTAATCATCACTGGAATTTAATAAAGAGGTGAAGAGATGACTTGTGAATTTTCTGTAATAATAGAGGAAGCTCCCAAACACAGCAGTGATTATGGATGAAGAATTTACCTTTCTCCCCTTTCACATAAACACACAGGAGTGCCTTTCTATTTGATAAAGAGGGTGATAGGAGATCTTCTGATTTGTTTGTTTGCTCAGTGTCCAGCTCTTTTCTTATCCTGCTGTACTCTGCAACTCGAAAAAGAACACTTTTCCTGCAAACTGCCCACATAAGGCACGCTGGCACATCTTGAGCGCTTTAAGTATATCTGTACGAGGCAACATTGTGGTCGTATTATCAATGTTGAACAGTGGTTTAAATAATCCCACATCAAATTAGCTTGATTCAGATCAACAACTGATACTGCAAAAGAAAATAAAAATTTGGGATCCAAAAGAGGAGAGGTTAAACTTCATTTAAAAAACAGAATGTAAGTTTTTATTAGATACAACCTATATATACGTATGTGTGTGTATATATAAATATATAACATAAAAATTCATGTTTTATAATGAATCATAACCTACATTAACCATCGTAATGAAATAGTTGGGAGAATCAGTGATTCTGGAATACAAAATTTTCTTACCTAATTTGTTTGGTTAAAGTCAGTTTATAATGAACAAAAACCATTTGGAATGGTCCACATATTTAATCCAGGCAAAACGGTTTCAGTTTTGTGGCACACAGTCTGTTCGCAGTAAATATTAGGAAATATTTGTGTGAATGAATGAAAATTTTACCATAATTATTTTTGTCCCTTGAAAGCACAACAGGGTAAGGTAAGTGTACTCTTCCGTACAGTATAAATTTTAAAATTACTTTTATTTATAAATATAATTTCAAATTCCAAGTAAAATGATGGGACTAAAATCAGAAAACTATATACATAGTTCCGAAAATATATAATTTATAAAGATATATATAGTATTTTTACAGGGCTTTTGATATCATCAGTTGTGAATATTCAAAGGTAAAAAATGTTCACATTTCCTATTTAGAAGACCAAATTTATCAGGAAATAGCTTTTGATTATAACAAACCCAGCATTTATGTCTCTGCTAGCCCAAGGAAATAAAATTGAGTAAAGGAAATAAAGCTATTGTAAATTGGTCCAAAGCAAAGGTAAAATGACCATCCAATTTAACTATAACTTTAAAAATCACCTTGAGGATAAATTGGGAAGAAATATGAGGAAAAGGGCAATTAAAGATCAGTCTTCTAAATCTGAGGTTTCCTCATCCACAATGAAAGATTCGGTTACTTAAACTGTTTTTCGCTATTTCATTTATGAGTTGCTTTTAACAGTATTTCATCCCTCAACAGAGGAAATAAGGAATGCTCTTTTTTTAAAAAAGAAGGCTATACCAGGCTATCAAAATCTTTGCTAAGAAAAATAAACTAATTAAGATTGATCTCCTGGGTTTCTCAGAAGTTCAGCAATTCCAAATGTTCACATAAGTTTCAAAAGGGAAGAAAACAAAACAGCTCTCTATAATAAAATGCTTAAAAACTTGTTTAGGGGAACACTGGGATTGATAATAGTCATATTTTGTGAAATGCATTTAACTATAATTAAAATACGTATGCATCTATTTTCTTTTCTGGAAAATCTAAGCTTCTATTCTCCATTACTAAGAAGTACGGATCAATTTTTTCTACCAATTCTTAAGGAATTTTCTAGAATAGTTTTTTCAAGAAAAGGTTGAATGTGCTTTGGCAATACTTTGGCAGACGGGATTGTTTTTTCAAATTTGTTATTTTTTTTTAAACCTAACAGCAGTGTAACTACTAAATATGTCTACAAAGCAAATGCAAGGGAGACTTCCTTTGTATTTAAGCACACTGGCAAGTAATTTCTTTTTCAAGAGGTCTTTAATATTAGTTAATGAGCAAGTGACAATGATAAAAAATATTAATCACATCACTGAAAAAAGATTGGTTATTTCCCTTTAAAATTCTCTTCCCGCTTCTTTTAAAGTCCACCAAAAGAACAGCGTTTGCTAAAAAATGTTGCAGAAATGGGATGGATAAATAGTTAAGTATGACTGAAGGCGGCCTTAATCTAATGTACCATTGTCTGTCAGCTAATCTCTCCCGGTTTAACAATCTGAGTTTAACTACTTCATGATGAATGAAGGGTGCAAATGACCTGAGTGTTTCAGCCCATAAAACAGGCTTAGGGAAATAAAAGTTGCAAATTTGATCGCCAGCCATAGATTGGCCATCATTGGCGATATAGCTATGGTTTTAACAGAGACTAAGAGTTTTAAAGGAATTGTCTAAGTGTAATATTAGGTAATGAAATGCCAATAATTTACATTTAAAGTACCATTTACCCTAAAGCAGCCTACTATATGCAAGATTTGCTGTTATACAACCAAAATTCTGCTAGCTCTGAACTGAAAGGTGGCAAGCTAATTGTCAGAGGACCCACTGAGGCTAAGAGTTTTATAGACTCAGTTTTACAGAAAGTTTCTTGGGAGCATTAACATGTAGTCACATTAAGCAAAAAAAAGACTCCAGTTATTAACAGCAGTAGGTCTATTGTTCAAGAAGAAGTACATTTCGTGAGATTCATTATGAGGTGGGGGGGGGATCCTTTTGCCATTCTGCATATAAAATCTTCTCAAAAAGACATCTGCAGTTTTAAAAAATTCCACCTACTTTTACTACTACAACCTTTGTTAATTTTCTACAGTTCTCTGCTCTGACTTAAAAGTCATTTCCTTAAGAAAACAGATGACAGACAAGTTGAGTGACTGATTATATTGTGCCATCACTTTGTTTTTCTCAGAGGCCTCGGTTTAAGAGGATGGATGTTAGTGTAAATGACAGAAAGGGGAGCTTCGCATAAGATTTCACTTCTGTTCAAAGACAAGCTAATGTAACCTCACTGCAGTGTGATCAACTTGACAAATGGACACCGTTCAACCCTCTGCCTCCCACTGAAACCCGAGAGGCTGATTTACACAATATTCTCCCTGTAGACGGAAAAAGACTTCATGCTGCTAGGCTGTATAATGGGTTGATCTGATAATTCTTCACATGTAATGAAATTTGATCATATGGAGGTGAAATACACCTCAAAGGATGAAGCAAGTTAATGAACTTATAAAACTACACTTAAGTCTTTTAAAACGTGAACAAACAGAAAATGGGACTCTGCTCAAACTATGTCGAGAAAATGTAACAGTTCTCATGCTTAACTCTGCAATCAATGAAAGATATATGGCTTTTACTTACAATGAATAAAAGATCCTAGCTCGAAGGAGTACAGCTCTATTTAAACAATTCAATATAGTCTGTAGACTTTGGTGTGCCTTATCTTTACCATCAGATTTTGCCAGCCTCAGGTCTTTACCTCAAGAATTTTACATTACTTTATTCTGTTGAATTATTTCCCTGGAAGCTTAATATTTTTCCTTTTAAAGTGGCAAATATCTTAAAGAATTTATAAATACTGTCATGCAAAATTGATAAAGAGTTCATCTGGAGATTTAAACATATCCTAAACTGCCTATGGACACAAAAATCACAAAAATCAGGGCTTCGTAAGGAATATAAACTTCTGCTTTAAAGTCAGAGTATGAATCCTTGCTTTTTCCAACTATAAATGTTTAGATAAATTATTTAAGAAAGAAATACACAGCACAGTATACCTTGCAGGCAAGGCTGATTTCAAATCCTCTGTATTAAAACTGTCTATTGGTATTAATGCTTGCAAATAAATACCATGAATGTAAACTGCTATCAGAAGCAGTTTTAACACATGTAAATGTTGATTGAGGTAGAATTTTAGTCTTATGTTTACTTTGCTGTTGTCACAAATAAAAAAAGCACTTATAAAAACATTTCATGCTGAAGTGAATGGATTTCAACAGCTGCTGATTTGGTGACATGGAGAACCCCAGTGGAGACATCCTGCTGAATTAACGTTTTGGAAATGTTAAAAAGAAACTTCAAACAGACCTCGTTTAGCAGGCGGTCAAAGATTTTGCTCAGTGGGGATCATGTGAAGGCTAGCAGAGCAGTCACTCAGCCATGAATCAGACTTGTCAATAGTTGCCTATTTTCTCAACAGGTGACTCAAAAAGGCACACAGTCTATTTCCCCTAACATTTCTGCGTGTACTCGCACAGAGAAAAGTTATCCTAGACTTCTCTGGCATTATTTAGGAAGGCACAGCACACATGGGTGGGGAAACTTTGATTGAAGGGGTTTGAATAAATTTTTAAAAAGTTATATGTTCCTTCTTTTCTAACTAATAAAAAATTAGCTAAGCTGTATTTAAAATCTACTGATTTTTCAGGCCAACTTTCACCCTAAGTTAGAAATCTGGAACAGATTCAGTCAGAATTATGGAACAGGAAGAAATCTTGGAGGTACCCCAAATCAAACTCCCACTTTACAGTTGAGGAAACTGAGGCCCACAAAGACCTAGTAGAGATTTAAGTAATTTGTCAAAGATCACATATTTATTGATGTGTTAGACAAGAATGTCCATCTTCTGACTCCCGGGTTCAATATGCATTATACTTGTCCTTAAGAAATAAATCAACTAGGCTTCATTTAGCAATGTAAAAATACTAAAGGAAAGACACCATTAAACTGGGCAAGAGCCCATGGTTCAGTGTTTTTCTGATTTGGCATGTTTTAATTTTTTTTCTTTAAACTTGCCACTGAGAGAGAGTTAATGGAAAATTCCTTCCCCACATAACCAAGAAGTGGGGGTGGGGGGTGGGGAGGAGAGGATGAAAAGAGGTCCAGTACCAAGCTTTGTTTCCAACTCTTAACATTTAAGAGTTTAGTACAAATACAGAGTACAGAAATAATACAGCATTTCATTGTTACTGATTCAGATTGGCATTGCTAAGTGTGCAATACAAGCTACTATTATGTCAGAAAATTACCAGGTATCCATTAAATGAGCCCAGACTACTTTCTATTGTTCCAGGGTTTGTTAGTTGTTTTTGAAAGCCTAAGTACAGAGTTCAGTGAGAGTTCTCAGAGGTGACTCCACAATCATAGCCATGCTCATTAGCTTAGGCAACCTCACCTACTGCTCCCTTCAACACACAGTCATTACCAGCCATGCTAACATGGAATCTGAGGCTCAGCAAATCACCTCATACTGGCAAGATGTTTCCCAGAAAAGCACCCTGTTGAAAATACTTTCTACATAATTCAGGGATAAAAATTAGTAAGAAACTTAAGCAAATGCCAGTCCCATAAACACAGACGCGCAACCGAATACACAAACCTCTCAGGGCCTGAGCTCACTAGTTCCTGTTATTGGAATTTACCTTTTAGAAGTTTAACTCTACATATTATAAGAGAAAATAGTACTCTAATGCAAAGGCTGATGGGAGTGTAAAAGACAGACTGGGTTTTTACAACAAAATGAAAAATGCCCTCACTCTTCGACCCAGAATTCCCACCTATAGAAATTAACCCCAAGGAGATAATTGAACAAGTGGAGAAAAATATACATGCAAGGATTTTCATGGCAGTATTTTTTATGATAGCACAAAGTTGGAAATTAAATTGAATTAAAATTGAATTAAGTTGGCAAGGAAATAAATGTATATATATGTACATATATAGGTATGTATATACCGGCATATATGCAGATGTTAAAAATGGTCATTCACTTAATACAAAGCTACAGTAATATCAGCATAAGGACTGAAAAATAGATTAATAGAACAAAATAGAGAGCCAAGAAGTAGACCCACACTTACTTGGTCATTCGATTTTCAACAAAACACCCAAATCATCCAACTGTGTTAGGATTCCTAACTGAACACTATGTGTGAAAATAAACAAACTAAACACCACAACTCCTTGTTCTCACCACACACAAAAATTAACATTAGGTCTATCATAGGCCTAAATATGAAAGCTAAGACTATATAACTTTTTGAGGAAAACAAAGGAGAATATCTTCACATGTTGGGAACAGGCAAAAGTTTCTTAAAAGATAAGTTATAAAGTAAAAAAACCATAAATTTGACTTCCCCCAAATTTAAAACTTCCCCTCATAAAAATACATTGATCAGATGAATAAGTTAGCCTCAGACTAAGAAAAATAATTTTCAAAGTATATATAAATATCTCAAAGGATTGGTATCTAGGATATATAAAGAATTCCTATAACTTGATAATGAAAAGACAACCTACTTAAAAATGGGCAAACATTTGAATAGACTCTTCACAAAGTAAGATATATGAATGACCAATAAACACATAAGAAAAAGTACTCAACATCATTTGTCCTCAAGGACCAACAAATTATAGCCATAATGAGATACTATTTCACACCCACCAGAATGGCTAAAATTAAAAGGACAGCACCAAATATTGGCAAGGATGTGCACCAACTGGAACTCTCACACATCATTGGTGGGACGTTGAACGGTGTCTTACATAATAACATACACCTACTCTATGACCAGCAATTCCACTCTTAGGGATTGACCCAAGAGAAATGAAAACACATCCACAAAAGATTGTACAAGAATGTTCACAGCAGCTGTATCCACGTAGATAAAAACTGGAAACAATTCAGGTGTCTATCAAAAGGAGAATGAATAAGCAAACTGTGGCATACTCATACAAGAAAATACTATTCAGCAATAAAAAGAAACAAGCTACAGATATACACAACAATGCTCAGTAAAAGTAGCATTTCACAATGGTGTACACTATACGAGTTCATTTATATAAAGTTCTGGAACAGGCAAGAGTAATATACCAGGGGAATATATCAGAATAGTGGTTGCCTTTGTGGGTGGTGAGTGCTGGTATTTACTGAAAACGGACATGAGGGAAGCTTCTGTGGTGATGGGAATGTTTTCTATTTTAATGGGGGTTTGAGTTGCACAGGCATATGGTCAGAACTTGTCAACTGATACACTTAAGATTTGTGCATTTTATTGTATAATTTTACCTCAAAAGGGAAAAGTGGAACCATAAACAAATATTAAGTTAATGACATCAATGTTAAATTACTGGGGTGAGGGGACACCTGGGTGGCTCAGTTGGTTTAGTGTCCAACTCTAGGTTTCCACTCGGGTCATGATCTCAGGGTCATGGGTTGGACTCCACATGCTCAGCACAGAGTCTGCTAGAGTCTGTCCTTGTCCTTCTGCCCCTAACCCCCCCCCCTCTCTAAATAAATAAATAAACAAATAAATAAATGAAATCTTTCAATAAATTACTGGGATGGGGATGGATGTCCGCTTCCTTCTTTGAAATGCATCCCCCCACCAAAAGACAGACTAACAGAGATGCTGAAATAGAGAGATAGGTGATGAAGCAAATATAGTAGTCAGAATGCAGGTGATTTACAAGGAGCATATATAATTCTTCAATGTAACATTTTCCTGAACTGACATTTTACCTCTATTAACAGATACTTCTTTCATCTTTGTATACAATGAAGTTTAACTTTTCCTAAAAGACGAAAGGATTGAATGATTTTCACGACCTTCTACGGCAAATGTCAAAAGAAGGTAGAAAATACAAGTAGTTCAGTTTGGTCAGTTGATTTGAATATCAAAGTCTTATCACCTTTTGGAACAATATGAAAATGCAGTAACAGTTGTGCCAGCCTCTATTTAAAAATCTCTGACATGGCTCAGAGCAAAGAATCTTTTAAAAATGATCTAGAATAACAATAAACTGCAAGCCACTTATACTTTAATTAGAAATATAAAAATTACTGAGAAATAGTTCTCTTAAATTTCAATGGAAAGCTTTGTCAACAAATAACATTTTGAATTTTGTCGACTGCTGATTTACATGCATGCAGAAGGCAAAGCAACATTTTTCCAACTGTGTTGCACCAAAAATGGAGCAAAACCACAAGATACTGTAAAACCCTCCAGGGTCATATATAACAAGAACATTTTATTATAATCTTAGGTTACCTTTACCATATATTCAGATTAAAAACCTAAACTGTGCTCCTCTTGTAAGCTAATGTACTTTATTGATAAAAAGAAGAGTTTACACCCTTATTTTTTGGTTATGATTTTTTATTGGCAATTGAAACAATAAATCTACTTTGTATCACATTCTGGGATGATTGGTTATAACCCAAAATACCATGCAAGGAAACTGATCTAATAGAAGTGTTACTGGTCTCTTTAGATATTTTAAGTGCCAAATATATTACTATATATAAAATTTGATGATATATAGGAAAGTGTGCTTATGGTATTCAATAACTTATAGATATTATATTAACTATGCTACTTAATATAAAACCACATAACAGGCCTCAGAAAGATTTCTTCATTTTGCTGCATACAACGTGCTTTTTCCTCTCAGTTATATAAATATTTAGCATCATAGATCAATAAAGTGAAAGTCTGTCATTTAATTGGAATTGAGAATTTTTTTTTTTTAAAGATTTTATTTATTTATTTGACAGAGATAGAAACAGCCAGCGAGAGAGGGAACACAAGCAGGGGGAGTGGGAGAGGAAGAAGCAGGCTCATAGCAGAAGAGCCTGATGTGGGGCTCGATCCCGTAACGCCGGGATCACGCCCTGAGCCGAAGGCAGACGCTTAACCGCTGTGCCACCCAGGCGCCCCGGAATTGAGAATTTTTTTAATGGTTAACGAGTGTAAGAGATGATCAAAGTGTTAGGTTTATTTTAAGCATTTACATTTTTTCTTCTGATGAGTTATTTTAAAAAATACATTATCAGTTACTTTACCAACTGATTTTTCCTTACCTAATGTCTTCTTTATTTAATGTCATATTATAGTTTCTCAGTTGTCAAATAATATGTTATAATAATAAAATAATAAAATGTCAATAAAAATTCATACTTTTTTCATTACCTAATTTAGCCACATTTAAAGACTGGGTCTTTTAAAGAAAATCATAAACTACCCAGGCTAATAATTCCCAAAGCTCAATGTATGTGTGTATAGTTAACATTAATTCTTGGGTTTATCTAATGAAAAATGTGACTGTAAAGTAACAACGATCAAAATATCAGAAATTATGTATACAAATGAGTATTGTCTTACTAATATTCATCTGGGAAAGCAACAATTAATAAAGTTGTAGAATTCGATTTTGGAACTGTCTTTCACAAGATTATGTGAATGTGTGTATCTTCTCTCTCTCTCTCTCTCTCTCTCACACACACACACACACACACACACACACACACGAAGTCTCCTTCTTTTATGACCACAATTTCAGACACAATATTACTTAGGTGACATCTCCAAATGACTTGTAGTTATTCCTAAGAATCAAAGCCACCACAAAAAGTGATAAAGTTGCTACCAAAAGAATGTCTGGAATATTCTGAAGACATTTCTGAAAGTGGAAACTTAAATATACCACTAAAATAAACATACATTGCCTCCCAAGATGCTAACGTGGCCACTTTGGAGGAACCGGTACTTAGATGTATAGGTTCTGGAATGTGTGTGTGTCTGCGATTAACTGCCACATTTGAAGGAAGCATGCTAGAATGGAAAGAACTTTGTCGGTATCAGAAAGCCTGGGTTTGAGTTTCAGCTCTGCCATTTACAAGCTGTGAAAGTTTGGATAAATCCTTTCACTTTTTGGGGTTTCAATTTCCTCATCCTTAAAAGAAGAGTTGATCTAAACCAGCACAGTCCAATAGAAATATAATGTGGGCTACATACGTAATTTTTACAGCCATATTTAAGTGAAGAGAAACAGATGAAATTAATTTTAATAATGTTTTTATTTAACCCAATAAATGCCAAATATTATCATTTCAATATTTAATCAATAAAAATCATTAATGAGATCTTATACTTTGGGGGGTATTAAGTCTTTGAAATCCCCGCGTATTTCGTACCGACAGCATATGTCCAGTTTGGACTAGCCACCTTTCAGATGCTCGACAGCTACACGTCCCTAATGGTTAACATACTGCACAGCACAGATCCAGACAGTTGCTAGCAGTTCTTTGTTTTAAAAACCCTATTGTCAAAATTAATATATTGATAGAATTCATATAAAATTCTAAGGATATGAAAATTATAGATTAAGTGCTTCCATGGGAGGTCTACTTTCATCAGGAAAGATTCATTAATTTCCTATCTTATCTGGAATTTTTCAACTGTGGATGATTTTTCCTAACGTTGAACAATCATTAAGAAGTAAAGAACTGGCAGCTATCTTTTGAATTTAACCCCAGAGAGTGGATTAATTAATCTATTAAACTGGTTTATGTCTATTAAATAGTTGCCATGTCCCCATTTCATATTATATGATGCAGATTTGGCTTACATCTAAAGCTTAGGACTTTATGTCATCCTAAGAATTATAAGACTGTTTTCAAATGAATAAACATTCAAAGTTACTCCTACAGTGACAAAGCCTATTTAATTTCTGCTTTGTTTCCTTTAGTCTAAATGAAATGAAAAGTCTAAATGTTATGAAATAGTTTTTATATTAGTATACCCCACCACAAGCAAATCAATGTTCAATAATAGATATCATTATCAATTCTCAGCAGCTTCTTACTGGGAAAGGCCATGCTCATTAAAACAGGTGATGATAGATTCTAACGGAGAAAAATGGACAAAACATTA
This sequence comes from Ailuropoda melanoleuca, assembly GCF_002007445.2. Taxonomy (NCBI): domain Eukaryota; kingdom Metazoa; phylum Chordata; class Mammalia; order Carnivora; family Ursidae; genus Ailuropoda; species Ailuropoda melanoleuca. Next base: position 45,674,592 of record NC_048226.1, read on the forward strand.
GCTATGTTGTATACCTTAGTAATTTATTTATTTTTTTTTAAAGATTTTATTTGTTTATTTGACAAAGATAGAGACAGCCAGCGAGAGAGGGAACACAAGCAGGGGGAGTGGGAGAGGAAGAAGCAGGCTCATAGCGGAGGAGCCTGATGTGGGGCTCCATCCCATAACGCCGGGATCATGCCCTGAGCCGAAGGCAGACGCTTAACCGCTGTGCCACCCAGGCACCCCTACCTTAGTAATTTAAAGACCGGAGTAGAACTTACGTGCATCACAGGACAACATCTCAGTTACCAATTATACTTGCAACAGACTCCTGAAAGTTATTTATCTCCAGGTACAACTGTATATCATCTCAATTAGCTTATGAGTTTGTTATACCAAACTTTATAAAAATTATATAAAGGTACTTTCTGACATTACTATAGGCTTTAGAACCTTCTCTTTCCTCTCAAATTTGTAAGAGTAACAGCACACTCAAGTGTTTTTGTATCATTATAAACCATTGTATAACAGAAATCTTATTTTAAAAAGAAGTTAATAAAACATCTCACATGCTTTGTCAAAATACAAGAGGCGTTTCTGAAAATCTCTAAAATGTGTTTCAACATGATATATAGTGAAAGCTGAGATTAATTCACATGTATAGGGGGCAACATAACAACATATTTGATACCTTAGTAACCAGCATAAAATATGTTGTGTTTGTAAATTTGCCTATAAGATAAAATCATGTTATTTGAAGTCAACTTTCTACATGACTTGTATTATTTAAGAAGCATTCAGCAGAGCCAGCTCAATATGTAATACTGTCTCATTTTTGAAGACAAAAGTAAATACTACAGAAGCTAGTGAAAACAGTAATAAAGGTAAATTCAGGGAAACTCTTCATGTTATGTCGCCCATGCCTACTGTACTTCCTGGCACTCTGAAGCTGTTCAATGTTGTTGCATGAATGGCTACACAGAAGATACATACTGTACAATATGTATGTGTATCAACACATATTATATGGTCTGCATTCAGTCTATAAATAAATACACAGTATATATACTAGTACATGTCTTCTTTTTTTTTTTAACTAGAGAAATCTGTTAGTAACTTTTGATTTTGAAGTCTGAATCTTAGCTCTCCATTTGGGTGACATCAAAACTCAAATCTTGGGGCGCCTGGCTGGCTCTGTTGGTGGAGTGTGTGGCTCTTGATCTGGGGGTTATGCCTTCAAGCCCCACATTGGGTGTAGAGATTAGTTAAAAATAAAATCTTTTTTAAAAAATTCAAATCTTTTCCCTGGCTTTTCATTCATTATGCACCACATTCATTCATCAAGTATTTATGTAACCAGCACTATGAAAGGCATGGGACTGATAGAAAAAGAATAAACATATCATGAAAACAAACAGACCAATAATTATGAAAACAAAGGAATTGCTATTTGGGGAGATTAAGAAACTTGCTCAAGGTAACCCAGCCCGTTGCGTACAAGAACCAGATGTCATATCTCAACCTATATGTCTTCCAGCTATCCTAGGAAACATAAGCCTAGAGCTGGTTAGGGGGTGTGATGGTTAACTTTATGTGTCAACTTGGTTGGACTGTGGTGCCTAGTTGCTTGGTCAAATACCAGCTCAGATGTTGCTATAAAGGTATTTTGTAAATTTAGTATTTATAAATCAACTGACTTTAAGTTAAGAATATCCTCGATAATGTGGGTGTGCCTTATCTAATCAGTTGAAGATCTTAAGAGCAAAATCGAGTCTCCCAGAGAAGGAATTCTGCCTCAAGACCATAACATAAAAATCCTGCTTGAATTTCCACACTACCAGTTGCCCTATAGATTTCAGACTAAAGATTACAAAAACTCTGCTTATGTTTCCAGCTTGCTGACCTGCACTACAGATTTTGGACATCTCAGCCTCACAACTGTGTGAGCCAATTATTTAAAATCTCTCTAAATGCGTATATACACACACACACACACACACACATATAGAGAGATATTTTAAACTATATATAATAGATATATATATATCTATATACAGAGAGAGATTTTAAATATATATATTTAAAGTGTAATACTTCTTAATCTAAGGCAAGCACTGTTTAGGTAAGGGACAGGTAGTCTTATGGATTGCTCTGAAGCTGGGGATCCATGTCTTATTTTATTTATCCTTTATTTTCTCAAGGAATTTAGACATGAGATTATGGTTAAGAGTCATTATTGAACAATGTGTATGTGTCTAGTACTATAAGAGATTCAAAAAAGCATGAGACCCAGTCTCCGCCAGTCTACCTGCCCAGCTAATATGGCCTAGTATATATTTAGTCACTAAACAAACAAAGTTTAACCATTCCTAGTATTGGATTACAGAGTATATTCTGGGAAACCTTTAGCCAAATATACTAATTTCTGGCAGTGATCAGTAAAAAATATTACTGGTCCTCTGCCTTTCATCATTTGTACAAATTTTTTAATAGAAGCTTGAAAACAAGATTTCTAATATATACTTCAGTAATAATTCCAATTATAAAAATAACTACACGATCTTAGTGGTCACAGGAAGAGACCACTACTATAATATAAGAACATGATAAAATAGCACAGTATATTTTAATCTTATTATGTTCAAATGTTTAGAAGACATAAGCTTGAAACTAGTGATCAACAATCCTTTTATTATTTTGTTAGCTGTGAATATAAAGTGATTGATTATACAAATAGTCTGTAACATTTTTTCTTTAAAATATAAAGAAATTTGTACAATTTTCTCACTTTTTACTAAACTAAGACATGGGTGGTTGAAAGCTAAAATCTTTAGGTTCTCCAGTGATGCATGAACTAAACCAAAAGGACAACTTTACTCATTTCAAAATGTTTTATTATAACAGCAATCTTCGAAGGCAAACACGAAAGATTCTGCTATGCTTAGATTTTAAAACATAAATAACCAATTTAATGCATCACTAATGACTCACAATAGATGTCTTCTTGTAGTACCAATTCAAGTCAGAGACTGATGGAATCTGCCAGATACTTCAAAGTAACTAATTCGGTAATAAGAAAACACTCCTTTTGTGCAAACTTTCCTACTAAAAAAAACCTGCGGAAACCTTCCCAGTTGGATATTTACTAAATAAAAGTGTTGAACTCTCATTAAAATCTTATTTAATAAAACAAGAACTAAGTACTTAAGGTCTTAAAAATTTATCTTGAATAACATTACACTTTTAAATGGAAATATAACCTATACACAGAAAATAGATATTAATGGCAAAGTATGACCTATTTTAGAATTGTGTATTTATATTCAATGTATTTATATTCAATGTCTTACAACTTTTAAATATCGATTACATTTGCTGCTATTATGTTATACCCTTCATATACACACACTCCAGATGCCTTATCTATGAAAGAAGTAGACTAGTACATTTTACTTCTCTATAAATCTTCCCCAGCAAGTATAAGTAAAACATTTCCCAGACTCTAAACTTCTAAAGGTAAAGGCTTAGGTCAGTTTCCTGAACAAATTCTATTATAATGTTTAACATATTTTTCCAGGCAGAGAACCTTAAACTTCTTTCTGCCTTTGTTCTCCCTTACCTCTATCATGGAATCCACATATCCAGCCTAAATGGAAAAAAAAATACACACATGCATACACACACACACACAAGTATATCCCAACAGGTATTTCCAAAAGCATGTTTAATAAGATTATTGTTCTCTGACCAAGGCCATTTACAATTTGTCTTTTGGCCCACAAATGTCAAGCAAAATATAAATGTAAATAAGATGTTTTCAGTTATCTGTTGTTTCTTCTCCAGGAGCAGCTAATCCTGGGAAAGTACCAGTTATTCCACAAAGGAACAAGAAAGAAGGGGTTTCCATGTCTATAGCCACTGTGGGGTGGGGTGGGTGTGCTGTCCAGAAGTGGCACACAGGAGATGATTCTTAGGGTTCCTTCCAATGGTATTCAGAAGACCTGATTACCTAACTTGTGAAAAATATTTCCTTAAAATTGGAAATATTTTTATGGCTAATCATTCAGGGGCAGAATACCCATGATGTTACAGTAGGATTTTCCTTTGCTGCCTAGCATTTTAGGATATGTATTCCCAATTAAAGAAATAAGCCAACTGATCTGAGCCATGTAATAGTAAGTTACATTATCAATAGAGCGGTATTATATTGTTTATGCCCCAGAATTTTAAAACTAAAAAAAAAAAGATACTTCTCAAGTTAATTTGCTAAATTATTTCTTGCCTAATGTAATTGTTGCATATGCCCTATGCCAGTACATTAGTCATAACTGCTTTGTGTATATACAGATTTTCACGGCTTCTCATGACCCACTGGAATGAATCCAAATTCTCTGTCTTGCTTTCCAAGACACTTCACAGTCTGATCTCTATCTCTCCTTCTAGTCCTTGTTCCCACTGCTATTTAAGACCACTGCTATACTTCAGCAGAGTTCTGTCCACTGAATAAGGCTCCATTCTCCCTCCTCAGTGCCTGAGCTCTTGCTAGCCCCACTGCCAGACCAAATGCCTTCTACTAACTGTCTTTTTCTCTACTGCCTGGAGGGAAATCTGGTTCATCCTTCACCTTCTACAGGGAAGGCCATCTCCTGCATAAAATTTTCTTTGCCAAAAACATCCTTGCCTGTCCTCAAAATTCCTTAAACATTTTGCTTATATTTCTTGTAGGCCAGTGATCATTCATTTGCATTATAGATTTTCTTCTAACCACGGTGATCACTCCTTAGGGGGAAGCATCCATTTTCTATACACATCTTCAGCTCCATTTACCCATATATTGTCACACTGCCTTGTATGCAGCAGACATTCAATAAAGGTTTATTGGATGAATTAAGTTTTATGTAATCATAATCTTTTATTCTGGATTTATTCTTACTTGAGCAGTCACTGTAGAAACCAGCGGCAAAAACTGTTACAGCCTGTAATCTCCTCTCAAAAGCAAACAATAGAAATGATTAATCTCTCAATTATAAATTCAATTGGAGGTGAGACTAGAGATCAGCCTCATTCATAAAATGAGACAGTAGAAGCCCATAACAATACTGATGCCAGGGACTAAGGAATAGGCCCTGAATGATAGGTTTCCTTATAACTGCGAAGAAGATATACTGCATATGAAAGCGTACATGGGAGACATCATTTGGCATAAAACAAAAATGAATACATGGTACACTGAAGTGCTTTATAATGAAGTTTTGCTTAATATATTCTTTACTACCCTATTTAAGTGGTCAAATTTTAAAACCTCCAAATCAATGAGGCCTGAAGTCATAGAGAGGCTCATTTCCTGAGATGATACATGATTCTCTGCTCAGAGTTCTATCATCTACATAAATTGAGAAGACTGTAATGGAAGAATTAATAAAATAGGGTTTCCTTTCATGAAACTGACCTAAACGGTGAATCACAATTTGAAAGTTACTCATCTAGAACAACAACAAAACACCCAAGCTCCTTGCCTCTGGTTTCAAAAGCAACAATACTTCTTTTCTTCCTTTCTTCCTTTTTTCCTTTCTTTTTTTGGCACACAGAAATACTGAATAAATATTTGTTGAACAGATGAATAAATGACTGGCTGCTCTTTGATTAGACTATTAAAAAAGAACACTTTGACAAGTGAGGCACTGTGAATATCTGAGCACGTATTTGAGGGGAAGAAACTAAAAATGTGCCCCTTGGCTGAGATTTGAGCACTGTCCCCACTAACTTTATACTGTTTCTGGTCCTGAAGGACAAGAGCTGCAGGGAAACTCCGTGACTGTCTGGCGGTTCTGGCCTGGGCATACAAGCCTTAGGGACAGAGTCTGTTTCTTTTAGAATTAAAGCAGTAGTCTGCTCCTTTTTCAAAGATATCTGGAGGCAAAAAGATGAAGTAAAACCCATACAGAAAGAAACAAAAAAATACTCCTAAGAGAAGGGAAAACACTACTAATGTTAATATTAAAAAATAAAAGTGACCAATATTTGGTGACCCTAATAAAGAAAATCTTTAAATAGCATACTTTGAACAGGTATTTTGTCTCAGGCTATTTTGAAGTGTATTCCAAAGCCCAAGAAATTAATGAGACCTCCAGGAACCTTTTATATTCATGCAAGCCCAGAGAGGCAAGGAACCTGCAGTGATTGGTATTAGCTTAAAGAAGACTTCTGGTAACTTCCTATCAGCTACTACCAGATATAGTGGCTTACTTAATACAGAGTTGATAGAATTTAGTTCAGGTTTCCTCAGTAGTATTTCCTAAGAAATTCTGGAACAAAATTGTGAGTGACCACAGTAATTTTCTCTTTAGTATTTTATGTAAATATTTTAGCATTTTATATTGTGTCCCCAAACATAAGTGTTTGCTACCAAAAATCAACACACGGTACATCTATCTTCACTCTATTTTAAAGGACAGTTCAGGTATTACACAGACTATATGTTGCAAATGTATAGAGTGTCTGAGTTTTTCAAAACGACAATTTTAAGGTCACTTAGGAAGAAGTGACAAAGGAGGGTAGAGAAGGCCTGGTGTTTTTTCTCTCTCTAGCAGCTTACTTTTGCCACCTAGTGGGGGAGGCAGTTTCATAGTCAGGTTTGTGTTCTGTATAAGACCTAAGAGCAGAGGTCAGCTTCTTATTAGAAAATGATTAAACGTTTCTTTCGTATCAGGGGAATCAGAGGGATTTTTCATAACCTTGAGTAATTTTTCCAAACTGGCCTGTTCCATATCTGTTGGTTTTCTTTTTAAGCAGTTAGTTTTCACTATAATGATTAACCTAGATAACTGGAGGGAAGATAAATCCTTTTTTGTATACATCTATAGTTTACAATGCTGGAAAAAACGAAAACTTTTCCTGGTTTCCAATGGTTCTGCATCCCCTTGCCTTGTAGTATTTCCCAAGGTGTATATTTTTGTTCATTCCTGTTATTTTGTGCCTATACAGGGACCAAATCTATACCTTTATCCCTAATTTCTCATTGTGACTCTGACCTCAAATCTTTAGTTATCTACTGAGTATCACCTCTGGAACTGACATTTAATATGTCAAAAACCTAAGTCATGACCCTCCAAAAGAATCAAAGAATGGGTTTTCTTTTGAGCCAGTGTGGCAGGGCTCATCAGAGCTACAGTGCAGTCTAGGGTTAAAAACGGCAGAGAGATATATTTTTTTTTTAAGTATGTAAAAATTAATGAAACAAGTTAAGCAAAGGAAACAATCAGAAGTCAGGATCAGTTTACTGGGCCGGGCAGGAGGAAACACGATGATCAAAAGTTTGGGAGGAGCAAAAATAATGAACAGGAATTGAGGTCAGGAACATAGGAAATTCGAGGCAGGTCACAAAGCCGAAGCTAAGAGAACTGGAAATGAGAGGCAACAAAGGTTGGAGAAAGTATCCTAGCTCAAGTCCCCAGGCTTGACGTACATGCAGGGATGAGAAGAGGGCTGAGGACCAGCAGAGATGTGCAATTCTTGGGCCCAGAAATGCATGGTGATGTCTGGTTTTCTGCTCTATCTCTGCCAAAATAGGAAAAAACAAAACAAAACAAAACCCAGTCCTCACAGAGTTTGCTGGAGAGTTTCTTGAGGTTCCGGACCCAAATGAACGATTGCTTACCAAAATTTCCTTGATCGCAAATGGTCTTATAATCCTCTTGGTCTCTGAGGCTTTAAAGCTTATAAGTGTGTCTTTTTCTAAACACCTTTATTGAGCAATAATTTATATGCCATAAAGTTAATCTACTGTGAGTAATTTAGTAAGTTTTGAAAGTTGTACAAACATCATCACAATCTAGTCTTAGAACATTTCTGTCACTGCAAAAAATTCCCTGTGCCTATTTGCAGGCATTCCCTGCTCCCATTCCCAGCCCAAGACAAACATTGATCTGTTTTCTGTCTCTATAGATTATCTGCCTTTTCTGAAAATTTCATGTAAATGGGATCGCACAATACGTGGTCTCTTGTGACTGGTATCTTTCACATAGCATGCTTTTGAGGTTCTTGGTTGTAGAGTATCAGTTCATTCCTTTTAATTGCTAAATAGTATTCCATTGTATGGATATATCGCAGTGTTTATCCATTCACCAGTTAGGGGTCATTCGGATTGTTTCCAGTTTTGGGCTATTATGAATAATGCTGTTAAGAATTGTCACATACAAGTCTTTGTGTAAACGTGTTAATTTTTCTTCGTAGATATAAAAGTAAAATTGCTGGATCATGTGGTAAATTTGTTTAACTTAAGAAATTGCCAAATAATTTTCCAAAGTGGCTGTACAATTTTACATCCCAACCAGCAATCCATGAAGGTTTCCATTTCTCCACATCCTTGTCAACATTTGTTATTGTCTGCCTTTTTTAGTATCATCATCTTACTGGGTGTGAAGTTGTATCTCATTGTGATTTTACTTTTCATTTCCCTATGGCTAATGATGTTGAGCATCTTCTCAGGTGTTTATTAGCCAATCATACATTTTCTTTGCTGAACTACCTATTCATACCATCTATCCATTTTAATTGTCTTATTATTGTGTTCATAAGAGCTCTTTGTATATTTGTAAGCACAAGTAATTTATCAGATATATGATTTGTAAATAGCTTCTTCTAGTTGGTGACTTCACTCTTTTTTAAAAATTTATTTATTTGAGATAGAGCACGCGCATGCGAGAGCACAAGAAGTGGGGAGGGGCAGAGGGAGAGGGAGAAGCAGACTCCCCTCCCCGCCCCGAGCAGGAAGCCCAATGCAGGGCTCAATACCAGGACCCTGGGATCATGACCTGAGCCAAAGGCAGACGCTCAACTGACTGAGCCACCCAGGCGCCCCTCTTTTCTATGTTTTTTTTAAAGATTTTATTTATTTATTTGACAGAGAGACAACGAGAGAGGGAACACAAGCAAGGGGAGTGTGAGAGAGAGAAGCAGACTTCCCGCTGAGCAGGGAGCCCGACGCAGGGCTTGATCCCAGGATCCTGGGATCATGACCTGAGCCAAAGGCAGAAGTTTAATGGCTGAGCTACCCAGGCGCCCTCCTCTTTGCTATTTCTGAATGGTGTCTTTTGAAGCACGAATGTTTTAAGTTTTGATAAAATCCAATTTACCAACTTCTTCTTTTATGGATTATGCTTTTGGTGTTGCATCTAAATTTTTGCCTAACCCAAAGTCATGAAAATTTCTTTTTTTAATAATTTTTTATTATGTTATGTTAGTCACCATACAGTATATCCTTAGTTTTTGACAAAGTCATGAAAATTTCTACGATTTTTCCAGAAGTTTTACATCTTTAGGCTATACAATTAAGTCTATTATTAGTTTAATTTTTGTATATGGTTGACGTAAGACTCTAAATTCATGTTTTTTCATACGGATATTTAATTTTCCCAGTACCATCTCTTGAAAAAACAATCCGTTCCCACTTAATTTCCTCAGCACTTTTGTGGAAAATAGATTGAACTTAAATATAAAGGTTCATTTCTGGACTGTTCCATTTGATTCTGTTCCATTGATCCACATGTCTATCCTTATGCCACTAACTTGAATAATGTAGTTTTATATTAAAAAAATTGAAATTGAGTAGTGGAAGTCTTCCAATTTTGTTCTTCCTCTTCAAAATTGTTTTAACTATTCTAGGCTCTTTGCATTTCCACTAAATTTAGGATCAGCTTGTCAATTTCTAAAAAACAAAACAAAACAAAAGCCTGCTGGGATTTTGAAAGCGATTGCATTGACATTATAGGTCAATTTGGGGCAAAGTGGCAACTTAACAATAATGGGTCTTCTAATCCATGAATGTTGAATGTCTCTCATATATTTAGATCCTTAGTTTCTCTCAGCAATGTTCTGTAACTTTCAAAGTAAAAGTCTTAATACCTCTTTGGTTAAATGGAATCTTGAGTATTTTATTGTTTTTGATGCTATTGTGAAAGAAATCATCTTAAATTTATTTTTGGAATATCTGTTTCTGGTATATTTGTATCTAGTACACAATTGATTTTTTAATATTAATTTATATCCTGTAACTTTATGAACTAGTTTTTAAGTTCTAATAGGTGTTTGTGTATGTGTGTATACATGTGGATTTCTTAGAATTTTCTGAATACAGGATCATGTCATCTACAAATAAAAACAGTTTTGTTTCTTCCATTCCAAGCTGCATGCCTTTTCTTTTTTTTCCTTTCCCTTTTTTTTTTTCTTTTGCCCTGGCTACAATCTTTAGTACAATGTTGAGCAGAAGTGTTGAGAGCAGGCATCCCTGCTTTGTTTCCAAACTAGGGGGAAAGCATTCATTATTTCACCATTAAGATGACATTAGCTGTAGATTTTTCATAGATGCACTGTATCAAGTTAAGAAAGTTCCTAAGAGTTCTATTCCTAAATTGTTCAGAGTTTTTAACGAGGAATGGGTGTTGGATTTTGTCAAATGCTTTTTCTGTGTCTGAGATTATTGTGTTTGTTCTCCTTTATTAATAGGATGTATACAGTATGTGATTTCCAGATGTTAAATCAACCTTGATAATGGTGTTTAATGCTTTTTATATGCTGCTTAATGTTGTCCCAGATGCTGCTTGATATGACTCTGTTCATTTTTTTCATTCTTTTTTCTCTGTTTTTCAGACTGGATAATTTCTTTTGATCCACCTTGAAGCTCATGGGTTCTTTCTTCTGCCATATCAAATCTGTTGTTGAATTCCTCTGGCGACTTTTTCAATTTCAGTAATTCCCAACTCTATTTGGCCATTTAAATGACTTATATCTCCTCGGTGAAATTCTCTACTTGTTGAATTATTGTCATTATGTTTTTAATTCTTAAACATGACTCCTTTCATTACTTGAACGTATTTATTATAACTGCTTTGAAGTCTTTGTCTGCTAGGTCCAACATCTGGGCCCACAGTTTTTTCCCACTGGGTATTGGTAAACCTTTCCTTTCTTTTCATATCTTGTAATTTTTTGTTAAAAACTGACATTTTAGATACTATATTGTAATAACTCTGGATTTTGACGTTCCTTTCTCAGGGTTATTGTTGTTGCTGTTCTTCTGCTACGAACTTGACTAGGTTAAATCTGCGGACTAGATCTCCCCATGGCATATGGTTCCCTGTGTGTCTCTTTACTCAGTTTCTTTAGTTTTGTTTTCATTTTTAAACCTGATTTCCTAGGAATCACCCTTGTCTCGTGCTCAAACACAATGAGCCAAGAGATCTTCTATATTGCCAGTGGAGCTGTATTGGGGTTGGGGAGCTCATTCAAAGCTCAAGCAGTTCTCAAGTCTGCCTTGGCGTTTACTTTCTGCCAGACCCTCTTGCATCTCCTCTGCATATGTGCAGAATTCCATGTGCAGCAAGGGATGTATAGATAGCTTGGGCCCTCTCTGGTCTCTCATTCAGATGCATGAAGTCTGTTGATCAGCCAGAAATATATGCTAGTTTATCAAGGCCACTTTCACTACATCACTTCTCAAATCTCCTAGGTACATTTTTGGCTAGTCTGTTGGTTCGCTGTTGACAACCAAGATTGTAACCTCAGGTTTACTGAGCTGCTAGCTAACCTTTCCTATTTGTTTGCCACCAAGATGTCTATTGTTATTCACAATGCTTATGGGCATAGGGTTTTTCACACTTCACTTTAAATCAAGTGAGGTCATTCTTCCAGTGAAATTGCTGGTTTTCATGGCTTTCCTCATCCTTCTAGAACTACTACGCTGATTAAGCCTGAAGGTGGGGCACAGCTACAGGCAGGAACTCCACAGAATCCTACTTTTCTTACCTGAAGTCCACCAGTTTCTCCATGAATAAATGCTTTTCAATTTGTTGAGTGCTTTTGGTCAATTTCCAGAGTCCTAAAATTGCTTTTTTTGATAATTCTGTCTAGTTTCACTATTGCTTTTTGAAAACAATTGTCCAGCTGTCATTCTGCCATATTGGTAGTGTGCCTTTGAAGCTATTTTTAATCTGTTTCTTTCTGTCATACTCAGCTGGTCATGAAGGTCTGCTGATTCTTTTCATGCAACGTGTCTCTGGGAGAGATGCTGTTTTTCTTGCCATTTTAAGATACACACCCATCAAGATAACCAGCACCCATTCATTCCTGAATTACTATGATAGAAGCTTTCCTTCCTACCAAAGTCAATTCTGCATCTGGCTACTAGATTGATCTTACAGACACTGACATAATCATAACCCCTGCTGCTGACTGAAGAATGGTTCTTTGCTACAAAAACATAAAATTCATACTTCTTAACCTAGCTGTCAAAATGTGCTCAACTGCTTCGATTTTATGCAACATCATTTATTCCTGGAGCTCCCATCAAGTTGAGTTTTTCCCCACATATTCCTTTGCCAATTTCCATGTTCCTAATTTTTCTCATGTTGTTTCCTCTATGTGGAGATCCCTTGTGATCTGTCTTTCAACTTTTGGTCCATCAATTCCTAAAAGAGGCTTAATCAGATGAACTCCTAGAAGAGGCTTAATCTGCTCTTGATCTTGTCTGTATACCAAGCTTTTCTATATTCATATATACACACATAGATTTTGTAAACATTTCTGACACTAAACATGTCAGCTTTCAATCAGTCCTCAATTACTTCTGTATGTGTTTTGTTGTTTCTCCAATATTTTTTCCTTTTAAATGGATTTTATTTTTTAAAGCATTTCAGATTCACAGTAAAATTGAACACAAAGTACAAAGAGTTCCCATATATCCCACCTCCAACTTTTGATTATACTCAATTTGAGGGCTTTCCCAGTTTACAAAATTGGAAATACTTCTTATCATTTAGTACAGTGATGGACACGCTTAGTACATGATTGCTGAGTTAATAAAATGCTTCTTGATTTCCTATGGAAATTTTCAAAAATCTTTTAAGAAAAATGATCACTTTAGGATGTCTCTATGTCTCTCCCCTCAAAGAACTTAACTCTTACATATACCTCTGAAAGCAGAAGTGATATTTAACATTTTTAATTATTTGTGTGGCATGAACACCAATCAATGAAATCAGACAACAAAACAGTCCTGAAAACTCCTGTTGGCCCAAGAAATGATCCATTAGTACCTAGATCATGGAGAGGTCCTACAGGTCCTAGATATGAGGCCAGGATTGTAGGCGGGTGGAATATGGGCCAGCAGCTATTTATCAAGTAGGATGAAAGTATTTACACATTTTAATATATGTATGTATAGCCACATCAGAGGACACAAACTGAGTATCAGTCCCACCGAGTCAATTGATATTCTCTGGATTTTATAATGACTGTAGAATATAATATCAATAAAATGGACTTCTGTCCATCATAGGCACTTTTGGATTTGGAGAGCAATATGAGAACAACGAGTCTCTGTAATGCAAGGTGAAGGACACACAACACTCAGAAGCCAATGTCAATGGTCAATTAGGCAGTACAAGGTCAAACAGAACAAAAGTACTAGTAGGCCATGACAAACCAACAGAGCAGACAGTAGCTAAATAACCAGGAGTCAGAGTTCAAGGTTCAGCCAAAAAGACAAGTAAGGATATGCTAGGTAAGGAGACCAGCAAACAGTGGCATAGAATGAAGAAATGTATCTGAAACATAGAAACTGCAGTAAAGCAAATCTGTCCCTGAGCTGAAAAATTTCTTATTATGTTTCCTTCTACAGCAAGAACCTATGTGAAGGCATGACCTCTCTCTGCATATGAGCTTAGGTGAACCAGGTAGGAAGCCTACTGGCATATTAGTCTTTCGGAGTGAGAAATTTAAGTGTGGGTCTTGGTAGAATCGGTGACACTTCTTGCCAAAGATACCAGGTTTGCTAAGAGCACACCACTGGATTGCCTAGGAAGGGTAACAGACGTTTTTTATCACTATGTTGACCCTTACTAATTTCAAATATGTTAAATATTTGCGGGCTTAAAACTGTCTTCACATTCTTTCATCAGAGGATGCAAAGAGAAGCAAATTAACTAAAGGATATTTTTAAAATATGTGATCTGAAAAGGCATTAGCTGCCAACTTAGAAACAAAGAGAGCAGGCCAAATAACTATTAGCAATGAAAGAATAAAATTGAATATTCTGAAAAATAACTGGTTTGTCTAAAAAAGAATTTTGGAAATGGGGAGAGGCATGACTTAATTGAAGGTGTGTTACTAAGAGAGAGAAGGTTTCTGTTTTTCAGTTTTAAATAGTATAATAAATCATACACAACACCATAATTTGAGTTTACAAGGAAGGTAATACTCTTTAGGTTGTAAAAGAGACCTCCAGTGGGCAATAATGCTCTCAAATCTGTGGCCTAGGGAGCTGTATTCCATTGATCGTCACTTTAAAAAAGTCTATATATGCAACAGTTTTCCACTATAACTTTCACATCCATTTAGCCCATTATATACATATGGTATTTATTGTTTTAATAATGTATCTGGTTATGATTCATTAGTATGAACTGTTAACAGAAAAGTTTGTAGAATGTTTCCCCAACGATCTTCAAATCAACTTCAAATATATAGTTCTACAGAACAGTAGAAATATTAAATTCCAACTTAAATAATGTAAAAGTAGAATCCTGAATTAAAAATTAAGGAACTACTGATATGGAGTATGTATGTAGGTCCTAAATTGAACAAAACTTATTAGGGAGAAAAATCTAGAAAATACTTTTGGTTCTGTACTTTAATTTGTTGAGATCATGAACATGAAATTATCTTCAAAGGGGTAATCTGTTGTGAAACACAGCTACAGGTAGGCTGGGGTATGGGTCAAACAACCACCTAAAAAATCTTTTTCAGTGTAGTTGAGAAAAGTCAGGTTTTTTGAAACTTGAAATTTCACACTTTCTGTTGATTAAAATAGCTGTTATTCATCACTTCAGGAAAAAGTGGGAGAAAGAAAACAGTAAGTTAAGTACATAGGTTTTGACTATAGTCCAAAATTATTTTACAGGTCAAGTTAATAAGTCACTTGTGTGCACAATATCACTGGATATATGCAACCTCTTAGAAATGTGGTCATGCTATACTAAGCATAAATGAAATCATGAGTCAGTTATAAAATACATAATATTTAGTCTTCCCATTACCTTCCCCTATAACTCACTGTTGGTTCTAGAAACTGCTTATACATCTGAAACGAAAGAAGTGAAAGACCACTACGGAAACAAGAGAACATCCCCTACGACTTAAAAACAAAAAAAAAAAGTCCACCTATGTAGTGCTTCTAAATGGGATTTCGAAAGGAGAAAAAAGTAACCTATGCTACAGACAAACTTTCTTTCAATGCTCTGATGAATGCTGATGAAGAAAGACTTATTATTCCCTTAGGGAAAAAAAACTGATTTCTATTGTAGAGTAAATAAATCCAAAATTCACAATCAAATGTAACTAGTGCTATAATATGGGAAGTATTTCCAGAAAACTGGCTCTTTCTAAAAGAGAATGAACTCTGAATGACCACGTATAAAATAACCATTTGATACAAATTCAAAATGTGAAAGCCTAATGTTCTCCTTCTAGTCCAGGAATTAGACCAACAAATTTTTTCTGTAAAGAGGCAGATGGTATTTCAGGCTTTTTCATAACCACCCATCTCTGATGCTGTGGAGCATGTGGCCATAGATAATACCTGAATACTAAAATTCGAATTTCATAAAATTATCATGTCATGAAATATTACTCTTCTTTTGATCTTTTTTCCATCATTTCAAAATCTAAAAACCATCTTAATTCAGGTGGTAGGCTGGATTTGGCCTGCAGGCCATAGTTTGCTGACTCCTATTCTAGTCCATCAATGAGTAATTAACTATTGTGAGAAGTTGTTCCCAGCGACTTCCTGCTGAAATGTTTTCTTTGAAGATATGACTGAATTTGTAACTATGTGTGGTGATAGATGTTAACTAAATTTACTGTGGCAGTCATTTCAAATAAAATGTTGTACATTTAAAACTAATACAATGTTATTTGTCAATTATATCTCAATTCAAGAATAACTAAAAACAAAAAACACAATGTGAACTATTGGGCTAATTTACTGAACTATAAAATGTAAAGAAAAAAGATATGATTAAATTCCTCAACTATAATATATATTTGTGTAAAATGAGAATTTCATATAATAAAGTTAAAAGCCAGAAAGAAGAAATTTTAGTCCTATAATCATGGGATATGTTTCAAGTAGAGGAAATATTTTTAAATACTTCAATATGAAAAAACATCAGTAAATATGAAAGCAATTTCTCAAAGCAAACATTAAAGGTGATGTGCCCTTCTACTATTTCTCTTAGCACCCTATTTCATAAAAAGTAGATGAAAATCAAGTTATGTTTTGAATTTTGGCAGCTGCAGGACCTTGCAGAAGCTGCCAATGGCAGTGATCATACTCTCTCTGTCGACACCCCATGGCACTCAGCTCGGTGGCTTGCTATGTGGAGCAAATCAAACAGCTGAAGTTCAAAACCCATACTGAATCTATGTAAAACAAAGAATGCCAGAACCCCATTACAGATACCTCTAGGATGATGATGACATGGGGTCTGTTATTATCCAATGCCATTTAAGTGTGTCCTTCTTATATTAATAAAAAACTTTGTCTTGTGTACTTGTTCCTCAAACCTATGAAGTTCATGCCTCTTTAGATTCCGAGGACTGCATTCCCCGGTGACATTCTTCAGTGGATACTGACATGTGTACTACACTGTGGAATGCTAGAATCAGGAGGCAGGCCCCAGAACTTGAAGAAATTAATTCAGGACCCTGAGGAGGTTGTAAGCGTATGCATGATAGATCAGGCAAATTAAAGGTTACAAACAGATCAGTGAGAGAATTAATAGAAATATATGATGGATTCCTAATGATAGTTATATATACTCAGAGTATATTTTGGCTGGTCCAAAATGAGATATATGAAGAAAGATTAAATACCTCAATAATTTTAAAAGTTGATTATATGCTGAAGTGATACTTTAGATATATTGGGTTAAATAAAATATATTAAGAGCAAGTTTACCTGTTTTTAAAATTTTTTAATGGGTTTACTAGAAAATTTAACATTATATATATGGCATTTAATTCCTCATGTACTAGTCCCCGTAGTTGACTTCTCAACAACCATTTTACCCCAAGCATTTAAACTCATGTTGACCTTGGGGCATCTGGGTGGCTCAGTTGGTTAGGCAGCAGACTCTTGATTTCAGATCAGGTCATGTTCTTGATTCGGGTCATGATCTCAAGGTCCTGGGATCAAGCCCTGAGCCTCATGTCAGTCATCAGGCTCTGCACTCAGCGGGGAGTCTGCCTCAGGATTTTCTCTCTTCCTCTGCCCCTCCTCCTACCTGCTTGCTTTCTCTCTCAAATAAAAAAATCTTAAAAAAAAAAAAACAAACACAAAAAACTCATAGTGATCTTGGGGTACCTGTCTGGCTCAGTCAGTAAAACATGTGACTCTTGAGCTTGGGGTCATGAGTTCCAGCCCCACATTGGGTGATTACTTAAAAAAAAAAATCTTTAAAAAATAAAAATAAACTCATAGTGATCTCATTTCCTTGGCCAGTGACTAGTTTAGAGATGGGTTTGTGAATGACCCAATCCAAGCCTGCGCCATGAAGGAAAGATGGCTGAAGGGGTTCCTGATATAGATGTCTTTGCCCCTAAAAGGAGACCAGTAAGATCAGATCTCTCATTTTCTTTTAAATATGGCTACACTCCCAGTGACACAGAGAAAAACTGTGACCATGTCTCCATGAGCCAGAGGATGAAGCTGAGCTAAGAAATGGAATAACCTGAGTCCTTGTTGACATCACTGAGCTACTTTATCAACTAAGCCTGGAGTTCACTCTTCCTCTGAATTCCCTGTTATGGGAGATAACAAGGTTCCTTATTGTTTAAGCCAGTATGAGTCAGGTTTTCTGTTACTTGTAGCCAAAAGCATCCTAGCTGATACACTCCATTAGGCTACAATTACCTCAAGGCAAAGGGACTATATGCACTATCATTTAAGGCCATTTAGTACCACAAAGTTCTGGATATAGTCTATAATCAATCCATATATTATTGTTGTGATAGTATATATTTATTATGTGTGAAGGCTTTTTCTTTCTTAGTTTTAAATTATTATTTTTTAAAAAGATTTTATTTATTTATGTGACAGAGAGATAGCCAGTGAGAGAGGGAACACAGCAGGGGAATGGGAGAGGAAGAAGCAGGATCCCAGTGGAGGAGCCCGATGTGGGACTCGATCCCGGAATGCCGGGATCACGCCCTGAGCCGAAGGGGGACGCTTAACGCCTGCGCTACCCAGGCACCCCACTTAGTTTTAAATTATTATACAACTGTAAGACATTATAGAATAATTACTAAGGGAAAGAGATTTTTAATTAATCAGAAAAAAAAAAAACCACGAGCAGAATTTAAGCAAAAGTAGAACAGAATACCCATTAGATTTGTAACTTGTTACACTTCATGGTTGTCCTTTCACTGAGAAGTCTGCCTTGAATTCCAGTCAAAGCCCACACACGGTGAACAACTCAGCTTGATTTGCTAATCTGGGCATAAACCCTTATAGGTAATGTAGCAAATGAAGCAAACATACAACCACTACCGTTTATGCCTCATAGTATTATTATGAGAATTAAGCAAAAGAATGGATGTAGAGCCTAGCACAATAGCTGGTACACAGGAAACACATTTAATATAAATTTGGTTCCTGTTTCTTTTCTGTTGAAGAATCGTTCATTTCACAAATTCTAAGTACTGTGCTAAGTATGCATCGTCCGTTACTCCATATCATTTCATTTTGTGTTGACTAGGAGATTAAAGCAAATCGTAATTTCCACACGGTATACTTCATTGGCAAGTTAGTGCTTGGTTAGGTGGCTGATTTATTCATTTTTTTATATGAAGCAAGTGAGTTCCAAAGCTAACCTGAACAAAATGAGATAGGCAGTGGTAAAACTAGTAACTAGAAGCTAAGCTACGGTATTTTAACTAATCTATGTCTGCTTACCCAGTATTGTTGAGATTGTGAGATTAATAATGCAGTCTACATAAAGGTGAATGAAAAAAATAAAAAGACAGGGAAGGAAGTTTATGATATTGAGGCTACCTAGAAGGTGACTGATGTAAGTAACAGAGAGAGAGATAGGCAGTACTCAGTAACATCCAAGAGTGATGAAGAAAGATGTGAAGTGTCAGGCCAGAAGGAGAGAGGAAAGAATATTTGGTGAATTATACCAAATTATATCAAGAGGATTCCAAAAACCTTTCTGCGCTATTACAAAGGATTTTGCTTTTAA
Source organism: Ailuropoda melanoleuca (assembly GCF_002007445.2). Lineage (NCBI taxonomy): Eukaryota > Metazoa > Chordata > Mammalia > Carnivora > Ursidae > Ailuropoda > Ailuropoda melanoleuca. Next base: position 45,693,869 of record NC_048226.1, read on the forward strand.
TAATGCCCCCTAACCAATATAATTTCCAAACAGGACCTACTGAAAAACGTGGAGCAAAACCCTCACTACCTCCATCTTACCAAACAGATGAGCTCTTTACTTCACTAATGAATAAGGATGACTGCTCTTCGCTGAAGCCACCATATGATCTGCAGATTTAAAATTTCACAGGATGATCAGCTCACCGAAGACTACATTAAGTTAGTTATCTAGCTTATTAAGAGGACTAGAAGTTAGTTATCTTTGTACGCTCTAGTATCTGGTGCAATATTCCCAGAGAGTTGTTCAGTTAACAAATGTTTGCTAAAAAATATTTGAAAAGAAACTCCGTATCTGGAAATTTAAACTGTTTTTATTCTGGACAGTTGAACATTCTAAACTAATGTAAATTTATAGTATCACATTTGCTGTGATCAATAAAGCAAACGTACATAGAACATTTTCACCCAGATACCACAGGGACTCCCAGGCAGCAACCAGCCTGAATGACTGTCCACTGCCTGGATGAGAAGTCAGAGCTCCCAAATGGGAAACACTACAGACCCCTTCCCTGAAGTCAGGCAGGCTTAGACCACTTTTTGGAGATAATTATCCTGGAAGCCTGAAGCAGGCCTTAACTAACCACTAGCATTCAGGGAAGCTCTAAATCAGGCTCTAAGTTTAACTTAGTGCATTCTAAGGAGGATCCAGCATTTTCAGAGAATGCAGGAAAGGAAAGGGATGTCATGTTTCCACATTTCCCGAGGTCAATTCCATATATGGGTCACTGATATAGGAATGAATCTGGCTTTTTTTTTAAAGTTAAGTTTATTGAGGTATAGTCTAAGTACAATAAAATTTACCCTTTTTAGCATACAGTTCTGTAAGTTTAATAAATGCATACAGTCATGTTCTACCACCACAATCAAGATAAACCACATTTCCATCAACCCCAAAAATTGTTGTGACAATTTACGGTCAATCCCTCCTCAGCTCCTGGCAACCAATGATCTGTTTTCTATCTCTATAGTTCTGCCTTCTCCAGAATGTCATACACATTGCATCTATAGTATGCAGCCTTTTGAGTCTGGTTTCTTTTATCTGTCATGATATAACTGGCAACAAAGCCAATGAGACTGGAATAATGAGTGGAAAGGAGAGTGGTAGGAATTACAATTGGAGAGGTGGAGAGAGCCAAATCACAAAGGGACTTACATGCCATAACAAAAATTTTGGATTTATAGTAGGTGTGATGGGAAGCCACTGGAAGGTTCTGAACAGCTGAATAATGTGATCTGATTAACTTAAAATAATTTTGGCTACTGTGTGGAAGATACACCACAATGGAACAGAAGTAGAAAAAAGGCAGCTAGTGTAAAGACTACTACAATTGTCTGGGTTAAACATGATAAGGGGGTGCCTGGCTGGCTCAGTTGGTAGAGCATGCGACTCTTGATCTTGGTGTTGATAAGTTCAAGCTCCCGTGTTGGGTGTAGAGAATACTTAAAAATAAAACCTTAAAAAAAAAAAAAAGCAACCCATGATAGTGACTACAATGGCAACACTGGAGGTGGTGAAGTGGTCCAGCGACAGATGTAATTCAGTGGAAGGGATACTGGAACTGGATGTAGCATGAGGAGAGAGGAGGCAAATATGCTCCAAGGAGCTTGGCTTGAGCAACAAGGTAGCTGGTGGTGTCATTTACCAGGACGAATAAAAGGAAAAGACAGGGGAGGAGGGGGAGGCAAGTTTGGTAGGGGGAGGCGGGAGAATTAACATTCCACACATTTGGACATCATCAGCATACAGATGATACTGGAACTCTCTCCTCCACTCCGTAGATCTGTATGGACCTCTGATGGAGATATTTAACAGTCCTTGTCCTCTTACTCCTAATACATGAGTGAATACACTGAATAAGACATTTACTCATTACTTCGCTGAATTCCTAGAGTTAAATCCAAAATTATGAGGTAAGCTGTAAATGTTCAAGGCTAGAGAGCTCTTCCATTTCTCACCTTTACTTTTCTACATAGACAGGAACCACTTGAGTTTCATAAGAAGGATTGCCTCTAAATTTTACATATACTTTTTTCTCAGAATACTTATTGTTTGTTCAATTGCTTTGGCTCAAATGAATTAAAAATGGAAAACATTTTGTAAATGACTAATTTTTCTTGCTTTAAAATGTTTTCAAGTATTTACTGATAAACAGGTAAAAAAGCATTTAGTGGTTCATCCTTTCCAACTTATGAGATCAAGTTTATGCTTTTGGTATGGTGAAGAAGTACTTTTTGCTTAGACAGACCCTCAGTATGAGGAAAGGGTGATGGCAACACAATGCAAAAAAACTAGAGGATGTGGAATAGAGGTTCACTGTGTCTCCTTTCCTCAGGGAGCCCAATAATCCAAGTACAAGGGAGGAGCACTGATCACACCCCCACTTCCATTTGCACCTCGGAGGCCACCAAAGTAGAGTATTTGGTATATAGGATGACCACTCCAGTCACAGCTCCCTTCATTTATTCACCTATCCATCCATCTTCCAACCATCACCTATTATCAATGCATTTCCTGAAAGTCTTTTTTTTTACCTTAAAATTTCATGCAAGTTCATCATCTCTAATGTAACTGTATTTGCTTTAATATAAAAATGTCTTTATTTACTTACCATTGAGTAAAACTGACATTCCAGATAGATCTAGTATAAGACCTATACGTACAGTTGTGCAGGTTATGTACTGAACACCTCATGGGTGGGGGGTGGGGGGGCTCCCTTCATGCTGTAGGTCTTATGGATTTGGATAGCAGTAAAATGCCTTGAAGAAGAAGCACCTTTTTTTTTTTTTTTCCCTAATTTGTAAGGGTGGCATACGGACTTAACCCTAGCCCAGAACTTTGTATACCTTGCCATATGGACTGGGCATAAGCCTGAACCAGTCTCATTATTTTACTCATGAAGAAGCCAAGTTCCAAGAGGTATAGAGACAAGTTTCCACAACTACTTCATGGCAAATCTAGGTTTGATCTCAGTCTCTATTCCCATTCTTTTACAGCAACATGCTACCTCTGCTAACAACGGGTTGCTCTTCTCAGGAGTGTGGGTTTCTGAAGCACTCTTTCATTTCTTTGCTCAGCCTAAGGAGGAGGGGTCTTTGCAGGATGGTTAATCTCACGCTGCTCTTGCATTTGTTTCTGCCATGAGGGATATAGAGAGATACAGCAGTAGCTAGACTTTTTGGTAAATATTCCAAGTAGTAAAGTTGCTAGATTACAAGCTCCATGACAGCAGGAACGATGTCTAACATTCTTGTCATTTCTCCTGAACCTAGCACACAGCTAAGTTATAGTTTCATACAGGGAAATGTATTCTGTAAGTTCATTTAGGTCACATCCCTCTCCTCCTGCCGCACGCTTTCCTGCAGCTAGAGCGTATGTCAGTGCCAAACTCCGAGAAGCACTGGAGTCCTCTCAAAGCTGCTTTCAAGGTCAATATGCTGTCAACTGTTTATTACTGGTCTCATTTAACCAAGAGCAGGAAGATCAGTCACAGAATCATAAAATGGTAGCACTGGAATGGATCTTGTAAGTCATCTCCAACTCCTTTATTTAATATTCCAGAAAACAGGGTCCCAAAGAAAGCGTATGAATGCACTCAGGTAACTGCAGCTAACTTACGCTCTGGTTAGTTTCTAACACTCAGATTTTCTGCCTAATTAGTTACTTTTTCCTAAACCCCACTATACCTTTCCACCAATCAACAAAAGATGATTGGAAACCCCACAATGTCAGAGACATTATGAACTAGAAAAGAATGTCTTTTTTGAGTTGGACAATAAATCATGTGTTTGAGAAGATACATTACTACGTTCTTTTATTCTTTTCATGCAAAGGCACTCCTCAGAGAGAAGGAAAAAAAGATTAGTCAGGCAAGACCATGAGAAATCCTCAAATTTACTGAGAAATGGATATAAAAGTGGGTGACCATTGTTCTGCATGTGAATAGTTAATTTAGAAAGCACAGCTGGTTAGTCAAACTGTAAACTGTGTGTATATGTATTTATTTTGACTCCAAACTAGAAACTCTATGACCCAGATCATTAGTTTAGTCTAATCTGATGATTATTTTAATTGAAAATATGTATCTTATAAACAGGATGCGTTTTCAAGCTGCTATCTAAACAAAGGAATTTGTTATTAACAAACAATATACTTTTCAGATTTTTAGCTTTATTTCAGAAATAAAGCTTTAAAAGTAGAAACAACACTAGAGTATCATTTTAATAATATCCCAAATTATGGGAGTAAATTGATGGTTCTGAAAGTTCAGTTATTTTAAACACATTCTATAATACTAAACCCTCACTCAATGAGTATATTACAGGGAGACTCCAGTGTGATCCACAGTTTTGCTAATCCTGCTTCTTATATGTAATTACTAAAAATAAAAATAACTCGTAGGGCAATTATATCTTCCATATAAGAGAATTCTATATTTAAGTTAATAATGAACTACAAACTAGAAGTCTAAAATAATTTAAATCTCCTACGATACCAGTTTCCCAACACGAAAATTTTGGATTTTTCCAAAATTCTAGCAAATGGTGCTAGTGGATAATGTATTAGGGAAAGCAAAGCTGTATGTGTGCACATAGCTTCCATTTTGATGGTCTCTGATTTCTCAGCTGGGCCATAACGCAGCAAAATGGCAGTGGCATATTATACCTGGTCATGGCTGGCTTCAATGGAGCTTCCAATAGCATGGAAAGTCATCTGCACAGGGGCTAATGTCAGACAGGTCACACACTCTTTGCCACTTTGTCTATCACAGTAGTGAACCTATAACAGAACACATGCAATCTGCTGAACACCACCTGTAAGAGGGAGCCAGATGCAATAGGTCCTTTCCAAAGGCTCTAGATTTCCAGAAGAATTCAAATAATTTATGCAGAACACAGTTCAAATATTTAAAACCTTATCAGGACCTTCCAATATCTACGGAAAATCTATTAATTCCATTTTAAGTGCTTTTGAAGTTTTAAAAGAGTTTAGGAAATGCTTTATAAAATGTTTTACATTATTATAGCCAGTAGAAAAATTTACAATTAAATGCTATACCTGTCTTTATAGTCCAGCTTTTCATAATGCATAATGCATGAAAGACTCAAGGGTAAGCATAAGTCAAAGTTCACTTGATTCCAATGGAATTTTGTCAACCTGAATTTTCGCTCATCTTTGACTTTATGTGTGTGTGACTGCCACTTAATTGGTAGTGACATTCTTCTATTTCTACATTACAGTCCCTATAAAACCACCGTTAAATATATATAGCTATCACTACATCATATTCTGCTTGACCTTTTGACATTACAATCAAAATGAATTAAACAAAAATGATTTCTAATGTGCAGACCAAAATAAAGTTACTATATTATTATTTTTCTTTTAGTTAAATACAACCAACCATTATTAAAACCACATGTAAGACATTCCATATCAGAGGTAGGGTAAATGGGGGGTAGAGGGAAGTGTGAGTCCATCTTCCCAGTGGGAAAATTTCCATCCCCTCATTTATCTAGTTTTACAAAAGTTCTTTCAAGCAGTGTTTATTTTAATTCTAAGCCAACAAAGCAAAAACAGCACTGCTTTTATGATAAATTAACGAAACATTTCTATAGAATGGAATTCCTACTAATTATAGAGAAAATTGGTTTCACTAGTTATAACTTGCTCAATTTGTTAAATGTGTATAGGTCTAGGATAAAAGCCTGGGTGAAAATCTTCAATTTGTGAGGAAGAAAATTAAAACACGTATTAGTTCCCTGAGGCTTAATTCTGACTGCTGTAACATACCTGTAATATACCTTTATTATAGATTATGGTCCATGTATATTTTGTCATGGATAATATACATCTGACTGAAAATGACAACAACATGGATCTTAGTCTAATAGTTTAGTAATCGAACTTTTTATTTTATTTTTTTAAAGATTTTATTTATTTATTTGACAGAGATAGAGACAGCCAGCAAGAGAGGGAACACAAGCAGGGGGAGTGGGAGAGGAAGAAGCAGGCTCACAGCGGAAGAGCCTGATGTGGGGCTTGATCCCACAACGCCAGGATCACGCCCTGAGCCGAAGGCAGACACTTAACCGCTGTGCCACCCAGGCGCCCCAGTAATTGAACTTTTTAAAGCCAGTAAGCTTAAGATTTGCCATCAGTTTCCCTGAAGATAGGGAAACCTCCTAGAATCCATAAAAAGTAGTTTATTAAATCAAGGCAATATACAGAGCTTGTTTCCAAAGTACCTTAAAGATTTTATTATAAAAATATTTTTTCCAAGTTAACTTTGGGGGAAAAGACAACAGTTCTAAATCACTGCACTATACCTCCTAAGCAAATTGAAAGGTCACTCAGTATATATGAGCTCAAGAATGTGGAACTGTTGTTTACGATGCATCAGCTAAATATGATGGGGGAAAATGAAACTTATCACATAACAGGTTTATGCAAAAGCCAATAAATGGTGACACTAAAATAGCTACAGCTCACAGCCATTTATGGTACCATTAAAATATTATGTCGTATATAGTGCTATGATAAAACATGCCTTTTTTTTTTTTAAGATTTTTATTTATTTATTTGACAGAGATAGAGACAGCCAGCGAGAGAGGGAACACAAGCAGGGGGAGTGGGAGAGGAAGAAGCAGGCTCACAGCAGAGGAGCCTGACGTGGGGCTCGGATCCCACAACGCCGGGATCACGCCCTGAGCCGAAGGCAGACGCTTAACCGCTGTGCCACCCAGGCGCCCCAAAACATGCCTTTTAAAATAAAATATAATCGCCCTTTGACATCAATTGAAAGTCTGTACGAAAGACATGACACTTCCCTAAATATCCAAATTGACAGTGAATACACTTCTTTGTTAGCCAATTTATTGCAGTTCTATTCTTTCTTCTGGGGAAATGAAAATTACAAAGGACAGAAATACCACAAGACAACCCCAGTAGAAAATACAAACTCCACACTGCATTTGCATCCTTGGCTTAGATACTATAACTGAAAGATTTAACTTTCTCCTAACTGTACACAATTGACTGGAAGCCTGCAATACCCTATAAACACTGTGCATTCTGCAGACCTTCAACACTGGCGACCATGTACAACTCATATAGAACAGACAAACGTCAAGATGTAATTCTGCACATAGCCGCAAATAAAATGTCAGAGCACCCAGTGAATGTGACAGAGATTGCCAACTGTCCTCTTAGATCCTTCCGCAGTAATTCCTAGCTGACTACTTGAATGCTCAGAATAAAGTTCATACTTCCCAGGCTCCCCTGTAGCTATGACACCATGTGCCTCAGTAGAATGTAAACAAAAGAACTCTACAACAGCTTCCTAGAAACTTTAAAAAGAGATTTCAAGTGTCTGCCTTTTGCTTCTTCTTGACTCATTTTGTCAGCCCATTGCTTGGAATATGGGTGGACATTACCATCTTTAGCCAAAAGACAAGGGCTGAAACCTACAGATGGTAGGGTGGTGTGAGTAGGCAGGAACCTGGGTCCCTGAAGACTCCATGGAACAGACCCATCACACTAGCTCTGGACTGCAAGTTTCCAGACCTTTACATGAGGAAAGAATAAACATCTATTTTATTTAAGTCACTGGGCTTTTTATATCACTTACAAAGAACCTAATCCCCATGGGGCTTTTTCCGCTGCCCCCAAATCAACACCAGGACCATAGCCAACAACAAAAGGAGCTGTAAGGAGCTGCCAACATTTAGGCTAGGCCTTATTCCCAACCCCTTAGTAAGAGTCAGTAGAACTGGTCCAACCATAAGTAATACACAGAAGAACTAGGAAGGGGGAAGTGAAGGGGAGGGAATCCTCTTGATTGTCACCCTTATGAAGAATATAGCATTTTCAATGAGTGAGGTAGCTCTAAGAAAACAGCTAATACAGAGTGGGAGTACTTACATTCTGTCCCCCTAGCAGAACCAATAAGTTTCCTTTGAAAAGAAATTTTGACTGAAATCAATGTGTGCCCCTTGCAGTTTGGAAACATAGGAAAATAAAGAGATTGAGTTTGGAGATATCTGAGAGCTTGTTGAAGGAGTCCAGGCACACAGTATGCCTGAAAACAAAAAAAGGATGAAGGGAGATATGCTCACCCTACATATTCATGGCCCTTGGAGGGAATGAAAGAGAAGTTCTGCAGAAGCCAAAGGGATACTCAGGCCAAACAAAGACACATCTACCAACAAAGGGGATCAGGGGCAAGGACCACTGGTAAAGTCCAAAGGAAATATGGCTGTCCCTCAGGGACAGAGGGAACTGGAAGAAACTAAACGCTGCCTTGAGAAAATCATGAATATCATCTACATGGAAACCAGTAGTGGATAAAACCAGGTTAGGGTGGCATCTTCCCCTACCCTGGTCCCCTCCAGACCTCCCAACACCAGCGTAGTAAGGCCATGAAACGAAACGGATGGAGTATGGAGGAAGAGGTCTCAAAAGCCCCCGCCCCACCAACTACAAATATTCAAAGGCACTGGAGTGAGAGGAAGGGAAAAATAAGTCAACGTACACCCTCCCTCCTAGAATTGTCTTGAGCCAAACTGACTGGCTTGCAATGGCGGAGATCAGAGTTTGGCATTTTACTGTGAACTAGACTCAACTTTTAAAAACTAAAGGTAACTAGACATCATAAAGAAACATGAATGGGAGATCTGACGGTGTATGGAGGAAAGTGGTGACTGGAGAAATATAAAATCATTCCATGTTTATATCTTCCACTACACTGAGACTGCCACATCAAATTATGTGAAAAATATAGGGAACTACTGATTGAGGACACAATTCCAAATTAAACAAAAAGTAATAATCTACAGATAAGAGGCCTTAAGTCACACCTTACACATCACTCCATCAGTCACTTGTAAAAACAAGTTTGATATGGCTCTCATCAGTTTTGTGTTTTCTTCTTGGACATAACAACATTAGAGTTCATAAAACTGTGAATGTCAAAAAAAATGATACTGTGCAAGTGACATTTTGAAATTCATCCTTCTACACAGAAAAATGCTTTCTATGATTTAAAGCATCAGCATTGAATTCTTAGGATCACTAGCCTGAAATAATTAGGGTAATAAAATCCCACTACATCTTGTAATGCACAAATCTTCAGAATGACAGAGCAACATCTTTCTGTTAAAACAGAGCAGTGCATTTCTACAAATGTGGCCTTAAAAATTCCACTATGCGATGTCACAGGACCTTGATTTTGATTAAAGAAAAATGAATAAAGATAATTTTAGAAGGTTACAAAAGTCATCTCCTATGTGTACTTTAAGATTAATTGTTTATAAATCATATCATTTTGCTATCTTTGGTACTCTAAAATGTTAGCAACTGATCTTGATTTTTACAATGTTACAGCACTTGTTTTGGATTTATAACACTATCAACTACTGTAAATTGACATTTTGTTTCTGTCTTACGAATTTACAAAAATTATTCCATTAGAAGATGGACCAAAAATGTCAACATATGTAAATTAAACAATGTGGCTGTCTTTGAAATTCACAATCTATAATAATTTTTATTTTAAAATAAGTTTTCTAGTTTTGACTTGTAATCACATAAGCCCAGATGAGATACTATAACTGTCCATTCTAATACTGATTTTGCCAGTCTAGAGATTTCTTTTTCCTGAAGGGAAGACACACATCACTTCAGTTGTTCATATAACTTGAGAAATAAAGAAAAATACTACAAGCCTTACACTAATTTATACCAAAAGCTATATATGTGAATTTTTTCATGCCCATTTGAAAATATGAGGGGGCATCCAAATGAAAACGTAAATTCCCTATCTCCTACCTCCAAAAAAGGTTGAATCAAACCATTTCCTGCAGGGCTGAAGTTCCTTGATGTTGCAGGACTACTAAATATTTTACTAAATCTCAGCAGGAAACTGGTTAACTGCTTGTCTGTCAGATGTTTTTAATGGTCATCCTCTGTGGGACAAAAATGAGGAGGGTGTGAAAAAGACCCGTGTTTAAAGAAAGCTGCTCTTTAGACCACTAAGGAAAGATAAACGCTTGTACATTCACATGTGATACCTAACACAATCACTGTATCAAGAAAACATGTTTGATTAGCGCATCTCAGGCTCATTAACGGTGGGGTCTACTGCACAGGAGCAGGTGGAAATCCCATTCTAGCTACTGCATGAAAGCTCTGCACAGAGAAGAAAAGGCAGCAAGGAGCTAAAGAGTTGACAGGTGTAACACTGGAACTTAGAATAAGCATGTCAAAACATGCTTGACTTCTGCAGTCTGCATACTAGCTATATGGAAGACTTGTATCTTTATAAACACACAAAATAGCATTTTCTTGGCAAAATATGAAATGGTATAATTTAATAAATATTGCCCTAATAAATAGCTTAAATCTGTATTAAACATTAACTGCTTTTTTAGATCACTCGATGACATGTACATCATCTTACTTATTTGGGTCAACTGTGGTCACCAGTTAAAAGCTACATTATGTTAGTTCTATATTCAACTCATGAATTAATTTATATGTAATAAATAAAGTGAGTTTCTCTATGAAAAGCACTTAGAACAATGCCTGGCTCACGATTAGCATTAAAATAAATACATTAGATATTCTTCTTATTACTATTGTAACACATATAATAATGTAATAAAAGACACGACAAGACATATAATTATTAAGAGTAATATTACATTAGGATAATGTCTGTCACTGACTTTCTCTAAAGTTTTTCCTGATCCCTTTCATAACTAAAATCAACTCCTTTGTAACTAAAATGTAAACATATATTTAACATGTTCAGTCATGTACCTGTGTTTCAAGCTGTTGGAGTAATCTCTTTCATTCTGTATGCAATATGCTTGTCACATTAATGGCTCTAAGTGAATGAATGACATCACATTATAAAGACTGCGACTAAACTTATAATTATCTTTTCTCTCTTTCAGAAATTCTATGCTTAGGATAAGCTTTGAAAATTACATGCCTGTATTTGGCATACAAAATCTAGCAGAGATATATAGATTTATTTTTAGTGTAAGTCACGGATAAAAATTGCCTAGCAAATGCAACAACAGATGTGTTATCAATATTGTCAAGGGGATAACTGCATTCTTACTTCAAGGGATGAGTGTGTATACAACAAAAATCCTAAGTCTTTTTTCTTTGCTTTTCAGTTTCTACTCACTATGCCAGTGGAGGTCTAAGGAGGAAGCCAATTAATTAGAAAGTAAATTATACACACACATATATAGTTATTTTAGTTTGACATTTCCATAAAAAAAAAAAGCACTAGGTGATTTTTAACAGTCAATTTCATAGCTACCAGAAAAGAAGCTTCTATCTTTTATAATGTGCACTCATGTTTTGACATACCCACTTATAACCATTTACATATTTATAACAAGACAAGTTAAAATCTATAGGGCTTAAAACAAAGTAGCTTTTTAATAAGAAAAACTTTTTCCAAGGTCAAAGGAAAATTACAGTTCATTTAGGCAATTAGTACACCACCAAAGAAAACTAACAGTCTTCTCCCACTAGGGCCAACCAACTCTAATTTTCATGTATTAGAATTCTATTGTATTGTGTTGTGTTGATTATCACTTTAAACTTCAAAGACAAGACCTTACAAATCTTTTCATTATATGTCAGTTTAATTTATAATAGCATTTTTTTAATAAAAAATATTGGAATGTGTTGCTTTCTACTCAGAATTTACAGATTTTAGAAACATACTATATTTGCTTTTCAAATATAATTACATTCATGATGCAAAGACCATTGTGACTTCTACTTCCAGACAAGATGAAACATTTACTTTTCCCTATTCTTCCTGCTGAGTCTAAGTAAAAACTCTGGATATTATACATAAAAGAAATGTAAAAGGACTCAGAAAGCAGGAGAGAAGGAAGAAGAATCCAAGCTAGGGATTTCAAGACTCAAGAAACAACAGAATGGTGTATCCCTCAGTTTTCTCTTTGCCTTATGCTTCCTGGACTATGTGCTAGAGAAGCTGGCAACAGGGAAATGACAACGGATATAGAAAATAATAATAACAACAGTAACAATAAAGCCCCAAGAAAATCTGCCCTCTCTATCCAAGGGCCAGAAAAGGAATAAATTAGCAAGACAAAAAACATTTAGACAATAACTGCCCTATTCCAACCAAACACCATGGAAAATATGGCAGACCCATCCCCACACCCATCACCAAAGGCCAGACTTCTACCCTTGCTAGATGAATGAGGTGACCCAATTCCCCAACTAGGGTGGTGACCGAGAAGGCTGAAGGGGAGTCATAACTTTTATCTCAACTGGATTCCTAGGCTTTTGTCTCTATCTGGTGATAATGAGGCACGCTATACCTTCCCACTGGGGAGGTCTCAGAAGCGGCATAGTGAAGGGTCAGGACTTTCACCACTTTGCAGCTATAACATGTCCCCCTCCTCCCACCAGAGTGTCAACAGAACTCTACCCATAGTGAACTTCTATCCATAACAAGTAACAAGGTGGCACTCCAAGATCCCTAGCTGGCACAATGTCAGAGGGGGCTTACTAAAATAGAAGACTTAAATAAGAGACAGAGATTTATTATACCTGAAATGTCCAGATTCAATAGAAAATCATTCATTATACCAAGAACCAGGATAATCTCAACTTGAATGAGAATACACAATCATGAGATGCCAACACCAAGATGATGTAGATGTTGGATTCATCTGACAAGAGTTTTAAAGTAGCCATTATAAAAATGCTTTAAAAAGCAATTACACACACACTTGAAACAAATTAAAAAAATGTAGTCTCACCAAAGAAACAGACGGTATAAGAAGAATCAAACAGAAATTTTATAACTGAAAAATAAAATAACCAAAATTAAAAACTAAGTAGAGAAAACAGAGAAAAGACTTGGTAAACTTGTAGATAGAAACATAGAAATTCCCCAATCTGGACAACAGAGAGAAAACAGACTGAGAAAAATGAACAGAGCCTCAGAGATTTCCAGGACCATAACAAAAGATCTAATATTTGTGTCATCAGAATCCCAGGAGGAGAAGAGACAGTGATTGGGGCTAAAAAGAATTTGAAGAAATAATGGCTTAAAATGTACTAAATTCTGGTAAAAGATATAAGCCTACAGTTTCTAGAAGCTGGTCAAATCCCAAACAGAATAAACACAAAGACACAACATAATCAAACTTCTGAAAATTAAAGATAAAGAATAAACTTAGAAGCAAGCAGTAAGAGAGAAACAACTCCTGACCTACAGAGATGAAACAATCCGACAGCAGTGTCTCAGCAGAAACCATGGAGCCATAAGGAACTGGCACAATATTTTTGAAGTGCTGAAAGAACTGTCAACCCAGAATTTTATACTGAGCAAAATTATCCTTAAGGAATAAAGCGGAACCCAAAACATTCTCAAATGAGTAGAAACTGAGTATAAATTGCCAGCCTAGCTACTCCAAAAGAATGGCTAATGTAAGGTCTTGAGACAGAAAGAAAATGATAAAAGTAGGGATCCTGAACTCAACTGGAAAGGAAGAAAAAACACAGAAAGGAGTAAAAACGTTGATAAATATACAGTAGACTTTCCTCCTCTTCTTGGCTTTTCTAAATTATGTTGGACATCAGAAACAAAAATTGTAAGACTGATATGGTTCTTAATGTATGTAAAGGAGATATTTAAGATAATTGTATTACAAACATTTAGGGGACTGAGAATGGTACAGCATTGATTCTGTGATATTCTTACCAAAAATGAACAACCTCAATCATGAGAAAACATTAGAAAAACCCAAATTCAAGAATATTCTACAAAATACGTAATCATATTATTCACAAGCATTAAGATCATGAAAGACTAAAGAACTGTTAATTGATTGGAAGAGATTTAAGAGACATCCCAACTAAATGCACTGTTGGATCCTAGACTGGACCCTGGGCCAGAAAGAAGACATTAGTAGGAAAAACTGGAAAAATTTTATTAAGATTACATCATCATTAATTTCCTGGTGTTGACAATTATACTATGGTTGTATAATTGTTAACATTAAGCTCTGTACTTTCTACCTTTCTCTAAGTTTAAAATTATTTTTTAAAGTCCACTATAAAAGAAGGGGCGCCTGGGTGGCAGAGTGGTTAAGCGTCTGCCTTCGGCTCAGGGCGTGATTCCGGCGTTATGGGATCGAGCCCCACGTCAGGCTCCTCCGCTGTGAGCCTGCTTCTTCCTCCCACTCCCCCCTGCTTGTGTTCCCTCTCTCGCTGGCTGTCTCTATCTCTGTCGAATAAATAAATAAAAATCTTTAAAAAAAAATAAAAATAAAGTCCACTATAAAAGAAAACCTTTAGTGCTTCAGAATAAAGGAGATTTGAAAGAGGTCAAGCACCATTAGAGTAGATAACAGATAAACAAGTTTTTTCTGTGCATATCAGAGTTTTATATTAAAAGAATCTTCAAACACAAGAAAAGAGAATCAGTGGAGATTAAATTTTCTTTTCATTAGAAAAATAAAGTCACTGTGCAATGTGGTACTTTCTACCTCTGACATAGTAAGGAAAAAGGATGCAGGAAAAAAAGTTTCTGGCATAAAAGCCTAGAAAATTGTAATATCCAAAGCATCATGACAAAGAGAAGTTAAAGGTTCCTCCTTAAGTTAGAGATTTAGAGAGAAAAAAAAATTGTAATAGAGGCTTAGTCATGGGAATCCTAGCAATGGGGACCAAGAAACTTGAACCAAGAAATATCAATAAATGCCACCTGATTTCCAAAAGCTAAGAAGGAAGGTGCTGCTTAGGCTGCAGTAGCAAACACTACGTAGAACAGATTATCTTTCAGCTATTTTTATTTTTACTCTAGGACAATATTACTATTACTACCTGAACTTTCTTCTCTATCTGTAATGTCATTACAAAAATTTCCACTGAAATTACTTCTAATAGGGAGCAGGAACCAATAAATTCTATTAGGTTCTTCTTTTTAGCAGTTGACAAAAAAGTTGATAGAGAACCAGAAGAGACTGCTCTCCCAGAAGCCAAGAGAATAGAAAGTTTAAGATGAGAGACAAAGTCTGTACTTTGAGTCCAGCTAGATTAACTGCTTCAGAAAACAAAATTCAAAACTATGCAGAGGAATATAACAGAATCCAGAATCTCTATAGTGTATTCTTGATAATAGGCAGGATTCAATCCAAAATTATTTGACCTGGAATCAATAGGAAAAGGTGATTCATACTCCAGTGAAAAGGCAATCAATAGAGACCAAATCCAATATATCTGATGTTGAAATCAGCAGAGAAGCTGTTTAAAGCACCTATTTTAACTCTTCTCAAGGATATAAAGGAAAATACATGCATAATGCATGAATGGATAGGAAATCTCAGCAGAGAAACCAAAACTTCAAAAAGAACCTTATAGAAATTCAAGAAATAAAAACACAATATCCAAAGTTTAAAAAAAAATTCACTGGATGAAGAAGACACACGGTAAACTTATAGATCAATAGAAATAATACAATTTAAAGTTCAGAGAAAAAAATTTTTTTATGAATAAAGGCTCAGGAATCTGTGGATAATATTAAAAAAATATGTAAAGGGAGTCCCAGAGGAAGAAAAGAGAGAAAGGGGGCAAAATATTTACTCAAAGTAAATATGGCCCCAAATTTCCCAAATTTGATGAAAGCAATAAATATACAGTGAGTTCAACAACAGCCCCAAAAGATATGTCCAAGTCCTAACCTCTACATACTTTTGCTTGTGACCTTATTTGGAAATAGGCTCTTTACAGATGAAACTGAATATGTCAAGATCATCCTGGGAGGGAGATAATATTTGCAACACAAAGGACTTACACCCAGATATAAAAAGGACTCTTAAAATTCTATAAGAAAAAAAAATCTCAATTAGAAACTTGACAAAGATGTGGACATTTCACAAAGATCTATAATTGGCTAATAAGCACATGGAAGGAAGCTCATCATATGGGTCATTAGTGAAATACAAATTAAAATATAAATGAAATACCACTGTATTCTTATTTGAATAAGACTGATCATATCAATGTATGGAACCCTCATACATTGCTAGTAGGAATATAGTATGTTACAGCATATTGAAAAAAAAATCTGATAGTTTCTTATAAATTTGTACGTACACTTACCATGTGACCCAGCAAATTTACTCCAAGGAATTTTTCCAAGAGAATTAGAAAGATGTCTGCATAAAATCTTATACATGAATATTCATAAACAGCTTTATTCATAATAGCACCAAACTGAAAACAATTCAAATGTCCATCAACACATAAACTGAGAAACAGTTTGTGGTATATATCCATATAGTGGACTAGTACTTAATAAAAAACAACAACAAAAACAAAACAAACAAAAAACCCTACTGATATATACAACATGGAAGAATCTCCAAATCACTATAGTGAGTGAAAGAAACCAGATGCAAAACTGTGCATACTGTATGGTTCCATTTTTACAAAATTCCTGAAAAGGCAAAGCTAATCTTTAGTGACAAGAGGATATCCTGGTTACCTAGAGCCATGGGAAGTTGGGGAAAACAAACTGCAAAGAGGGACCAGGAAACTTTTATAGCAACAGAAATATCCTCATCTTGATTGTGGTGGCAGTCACATGGTTGCACACATTTTTCCAAACCGTATAATAAAATGGTTGTGTTTTACTATATGTCATTATAGCTCAATAAGGTTGATTAAAACATTAAAAAGATACAGCTATCTTCGACACAACAGTTGGAGACATGAAGTCTCTTGCATGTATTTCTCATAAATAATCATAACTAATCTCACAATTAATTTCCTAGCAACTATTACCTTAGGATATTAACACCATTTGAATTTATCATATGTGTTTGGATGTCCCCTTTCCCTACTCCACATTCCACCCCACACACCCATTTTTATGTTAGCTAAGTGAAGGCAGAAACCTGGACTGTCACTTATGCTACACCAAGAAGTATACCTGGCCCATGGCAAGTGCTCAATATATTTCAGTTGAATTAATGGATAAATGAAGCCTTTACATTGTTAATATTCATAGGGAATTCCTAGGCTATTACTCATTTTCCCTGGTCAAACTTAACTTTTTTTTTTTTTAAGATTTTTAAGAGAGAGAAAGCATGAGCAGGGGAAGGGGCAGAGGGAGAAGTAGACTCACTGCTGAGCGGGGAACCTGACATGCGGCTCGATCCCAGGACCCCAAGATCATGACTTGAGCTGAAGGCAGACGCCTCACAGACTGAGCCACCCAGGTGCCCCATAAACTTAACTACTTCTAGGCTTCAACTACATCTATATAAAGATGACTGTGTGTCCTATCCTTTCTTGCTGATCACCAGATGCACTTAGAACTGCCTACTGCACAACTTTATTGCAGGCAACTCAACTTCCACGTGTTTAAAATGGAACCCATCAACTTCCTCTAAGTTACCTACCAATACTAAACATAAAACCTTGCCTAAAACACGTCACATTCGTATTATCCTACTTTATTTCACTCACAAATTCTTGAAAAAATAGTCTCTATATCCTCAAATAGTCTCTACTTACTCTTCAACTTATGTGAATCTTGCTTCCACCTGGAACAGGCTAGTGAAAGCATCCCCGTAAAGACCAGCACAAGAGATCATTCAATTCTCTCAGTTGTACCTTGGACAAGTGTACCTCAGCCCCACTCCTCTATACCCACCAGCTTGGCCCTAATTCAATCGTTACTTCTCTCCTGGATTCATTCAAAACCATTCTAATTAGTCTTTTTTGCTACCAATCTTGTTTCTTTTTTGTCTAGCTCATGCTTTGTATCGCTGACACAATTATCTTTCTAAAATACAAAACCAATGTCACTACCCTTTTAAAAATAACTCCATGGTCTCTAACGGCTAAAATCCAAACTCCCAGCAACACATAGCTTCTCAGTCTCCCTGCAAGCCACTGCCACTTTGACTCTAAACATTTTCTGAAATACCATGTCCTTTTATGTCTTTGGTGCTCACCTTCTGCCTGCAATTCTTATTCACCTCAAAATTCTATGTGCTCTTTAAAACTTACTTCAAATGTCCCATCTGCTATACATTCTTCCCTAATTCCTTCAGTCAGAGCTGCTCCTTCCTATTTGTGATTCTTGACGTGGCTAACCACAGCTCAAGTGAACACTTACCAGGTTACCTTTATTATGGGGGCAGAATTACATGCATTATTTCATGCAGCATGCTATAAATCTTTGTTTTTTTATCAAACTGTTCTGTAATGTTCAAACACCCCTGGAGATGGGACTAATTTATGGTGTTGGCCAACCTTTCACATATTGGTTTTATTTACCTGTCTGTCCCCAACTTGATCACAGCTCCTCCTGTGCCCAGTGCTTGGCACACCACCTAGCATGTGCAGGTACTTATGAGTGCTGGCCCAGAGGGAATACGCAGATACTCCACTTCCTGTCCTTCAGTTAAATCAATTCCAGTATTCAATGGCCTCACATCTCCAGCCCACTTAACTTCATATCCATCTAATTCTTTTATATACTGTAATTATTGAAGACCGTCCATAATATAGTATCTATTTTTCTCTTAGTAAGATGTATTCAAGCTGTCACCATGTCATCTTCAAACAGTAGTCATTGTTTCCTCAAATGTCCCATATAGGACCTGATTCTGGACTTTTCTTATACTTAAAAAAAATGACAGTAATATAGATAAAAACATGTTGAAAGTTTTTCAAATATCCCTTATCTCTGACAGTCAAAGCTGCCTTTTGATGTGACCATGTTAAGATAGCAGAACTTTTCAGACCTAAGATCTGTCAGGGTTTAAAATTAACTATTAATTCTGCACGGGGAAATGGGTAAACTATATTACTAATAGGATGTTTTTACTTGTGTAGTCCCTCAAATGTGTATTTACATAATAAAATTTTATGTCAGAATAAAATCCACAGTTCCTTCCAGCTCAAGACAGTCAGAATTCTTAAATAAGACTTGTTTATGAGGGCTTAAATAAATTTATTAATGAAATCTATGACTAAACCAAAACAATATCTAGAAGACCATGGACCATCACCTACTCCTACTTACAGTCCTACTTACAGGGATCAATCTTCAAACACTATACAATAGTTTGTTTTAAAATAAAATAAAGATCTGTAGCAAAAAAGCAAAAATGTGCTGGGCATTTCTGCTTGTGTCTTAAGATAATGTACATAATACCTACATCACTATCTAATATATAATGAGTCAATGAATGTCATTTTCATTTCCTTGTTTACCCATGCATTTCTGATATAAAGCATGACCCTGCTATGTTAATTTTTCAGTGTGTAGAAATCCTTTCTGTGCAGTAATTCCACATACTGTTCTCTCTCTCTCAAGAATTGTCCTGGATGAGGAGAGAATACACATGAAATTTTAACCACTGTCACTAATGAAAAAAAAATCTTAGACATAGCTGAATGCCGGAGAGAGGGAAATAGATCATTCTAACATGACTTAGAATGAGCATTGGTATATTACTACTAGCCGGACATGAAGAGGCTTGATGGGTACTAAAATCAATCTTAGGTCACTAAGTAAAAATCATATCATTGCCAACCTCTTGTAGCAAAAGGAAATGTAGTTCACTTTTAGATGAAAAATCATTTCTTTTTCTTCAAAGACTTCATTTTCAAATGATTCCAAGTAGAATTCTTATGCAGAGCTGAAATCTCTTCTGATGCAAGCAGAGAAAGCTACAGATATTTCTACTTGGGGAAAGACACATAATGACAGCCATTTTTTTTCTGTACCACAGTGGCTCATTTTAGAGCCACATCAAAGTCACTGTGGTAGGAAAGGCTCTTTCTGTGTTTGTATATTACTTTTTCTTTGAAATATCTTATGTGTCTTACTATGTGTGTGCTGGTACATTAAGGATTAAGATGAATGTCTATGTCCTTCTGAGTTCCAGGCTATACTCTGCAATGATTTAGGGTGAAGTTAGTCCTGAACAGTTCATGCAGTAATAATGGACTATTTTACTCAAGACTTGCTTGATTCTTACCTGTATTATTGTTACTCATCACAGTATATGTTTATATGCATCAGGATTTCTTTCTTCCAATGAGAATTTTTCTCTATAGAGTTGGAAATTTCAGCAATATGAGTTGGTAATTCCACTGGTTTTTATAGAAGCCCAGTTATGTTACATGTAGTCTGCTTACCTTTGGGAGTTTGGCAAAGTATGTCAAATATAATGATAACAATATAATAAGTCAGTTTGCACGAACTTGGGTTGCCCATCTGAAGAACAAACCTGAGTTTAGGGTCACTGTAGTAAGACCAAGCCTTGGGGAAAGTTCAAATACCAAACCAAGCTCTCCAAGGTTTTAGAAAGTAGTAAAGGCCAAATTCAAGAGGGATTTTTCAAGAGTGAGTGCACATCTGAGCAGAATTTGGGCTCAGAAGTGACATAGTGATATGTTTCAAGGATAAATTTAAAATTGGGGAAGAAAATTTCTAAGTGGGAGAGTATATGTATATGCATGATTTCTTTCTCCATATTCTGCTTTTAGAAACTTACAAAGTTTAATTTACATTGCTCTTTGAAAAAAAATGAATCCCTCATTCTTCAAAAAAAAAAGGGGGGGGCAAATAGCCACTTTGATGATAAATATTTGGATTATAAAAAATGAGGTACAGGGAAATGTAAAAAAGGGAAAGAAAAAAGGTTGATTCTCAGATTGGCCAGCTACCTTCCGTACTATATTCTCAATGTAATCTATATTAAGGTCATATTGTTAAACTGTTATATGCCATATATGTTAAACAAATATTTAAAAGAAGCTTATAACTATAAGAGAAGCCTGCTATAATCATATTAAACGTCACAAAAGGAGACATATCTGTTGAAATGTATTGTTTGAATTATATTTGAAAAGAAAGTTTTTAATTTAAGTAGATATTTCAGTGCTTTCTACTGACATTTTCACCTTGCTGGAAATGGCACTAATATCTAAAACACAATAATAAAAAGCTCCTCCATGAAACACGCTTTGATTTTGAAAAATAAACTAATTATGGTTTCACTAAGACAACAACTGTTTCTTTATATTCTTCATATGGGAAAAAAAAAACCCTCATTTATAATATTTTACTCTGAAGGTTTCAAAATCAACACTGTTCAATGTAGGATGATCATAGAAAGGGACACAGAATAGCAAACTGAAATTAAATTTGTCTAGAAAGGATAATTTGCCAAAAGAATTCATTTTCATTTCCAATCAAATTACTTTTCTTTTTTTTTTTTTTAAAGATTTTATTTATTTATTCGACAGAGATAGAGACAGCCAGCTAGAGAGGGAACACAAGCAGGGGGAGTGGGAGAGGAAGAAGCAGGCTCATAGCGGAGGAGCCTGATGTTGGGCTCGATCCCATAATGCCGGGATCACGCCCTGAGCCGAAGGCAGACGCTTAACCGCTGTGCCACCCAGGCGCCCCCCAATCAAATTACTTTTCTAATGACTCATTTAAATAAAGTGTGATATTATGATTTGCAGGAAATATATATTTGGTCTTCAACCCTTTTTTCTGACACTAGCTCCTCAAACCCTTGGAACTCCCTAAGTATTGAAAGTGACAGAGTTGTATGTTAAGGAGGTGATTTTTGAAAGCATCTATGGATGGGAGCTGATTGCCACTGGAGCCAAAAATTGATGAGGGAGTTGGAACTTCAGTTGCCAATGGTCAATGATTTAATCTATCATGACTGTATAATGAGGCCTCCATAAAAGCCCAAAACGACAGGGTTCTGAGAGCTTCTGGGTTGGTGAACATATGGAGATGCTGGGAAAGTGGTACACCAGGAGAAGGCATAGAAGCTCTGTGCCCCAGCCACATACTTTGCCCTAGACATCTCTTCCATCCAGCTCTACTGACTTATATCCTTTCACAATAAACTGATGATTTAGTAAGTACAATTCTCTGAGTCCTGTGAGTTGCTCTAGCAAATTAATTGAACCTGAGGAGGAGGCTGGGGGAACCTCTGATTTATAGCTGGTCAGTCAAAAGTACAGATAGCAACCTGGGCTTGACTGATTTCTGATAGTTGGCGGGAGGTGGAGTCTCGCAGGACTGAACCCATGACCTGTGGGATCTGATGCTGTCTCCATGGAGACAGTATCAGAACTGAGTTGAAGTCTCAGACACCCTGCTGGTGTTCAGAGAATTACTTGGTGCTGTGTGGGAACCAACCCACCCCTACACATACACTAGAACTGGTGCAAGAACTAAATGACAAAGGAACTGCCTCTATCTAATTATACAAATCTAAATTTTTAGTGTCATTAGTATGGTAAAGCATATTAATGATATTAAAACTTAGAATAATGTAAATTATAACACAACAAAACAAAGTCTTCCACTTTGGTTCAAATGTACAGCATTTCAAGAATGTCTCTGCCATAATAATTGTCTTTAAAAAGCTGCATAGTTTTGGCATTGTAATTAAAGAGTATCAAGGTACATAACAAAGAACCTTGAAACACGTTGGTATAACTACAATTCAAATGAGTTTTTGTGAAAAGTGCTGAAGTTATAGAAGCATATGACAGGGCTGGACAAAATCTAAGGCTCACAGAACTGCTGACATAAAACTTCTCTTTCTAAAAAATAATAAAACAATAAGAACATTCAGGTTCTAAAAAAGGATAGTTAAAATGCACTCAATAAAACTTCAAAGAGACACATATTCATTTATGACAGGGATCCAAAAGCTTGCATCTAAAATAAGATAAAAACTTTAGGTGAGCCCAAGCAACGAGGAAAGAATTACCAAGAATGTGCAAGTGTGCAGTCACATTCTGCTCTGTGAAGTCAGCTTTATTAATAACTTTAATTGTATAATAATTTTAATTATTTTGTAGATTTAAGCAAAGGATGTGAGCTTAATACCTACATTCTAGTGAGCAAATAAGCTTTCTGTAATTTATAAATTTCAATTAAAGATTGGGTAATGAAAAAAATTTAAAAGTTAAAACAACTTAGCTTTCAGTACACTAATATATTTTTACTTTGTAATACAATATAGCTGTCACATACAATGGCTCGGATAGGCTTATGTCAAATTTCAATGGGCAAGGAAGGCCAAAGAAGGGTTTATACAATATTCAATAAGCAATAATATCTATTCAGTGTACAATAACAAAATAAAAAAAGTACTAACCTAGAAACACAGAAAAAGAATTTATTGTTTTTAAATTCCAGAAATAAAAATAACAGAATAGCATGTAATCCGTAACAAGCTGGCCCTATAATTTCTAAACTACAGTCTAACTGAAACATTTCAGAAAAGAGAAACAGTCTACATGTTTTTCTACCAGGTAAAGATACCTGAGAAAGTTACCTATAAAGAAATAGGCTTTAAAACTCTTAACTACAAAGAACCTTTTACTGTGACATTATGAAGATATGCTCTGTGCCTGATAGGACACTAAGCCATTTCCCACAAAGCTTCTGTTCACTGCTCAGCTGCAGTTTGCGATCTACCAGTGACACAGTATTTCACATCAATACCAAGCTCATTCCCCCCCAAAGCAGCAAAGTAATGTTTTAAAACCATCTGTTTATATTCATTAGTATGTAAAAATCACAGTACACAAATTTGGAAATGTTTAACTTGTCCATAAATAAGAGCATATTATCTTAGCACAAGCTTTAAAAAGAGGTCTGAGCAGTCAGCCCAATAATGGGGGAAACAGACTCTACATTTTGACTAAAGTAATTATAAAATTATAATTGTTATCAACACCAAGAAATAACAAATAAATACAAATTTAAAAAGTTAAGTAGCTCCTCTGGCAGCAAAATCACATCTACCATAATAACATCTCCAAGCAAAAAAATCAATTCAGAGCTTGAATGTATTTTGTGCTTTGTTTCTATAAAAATGCAGTGTTACTCTCAGACATTTCTAAGTAACTAGATTTGTAAGTAAGCAGTGAATTTCTTTTCATCACAGTTTATTTCTAGTTCATTGTGTGCAGATTATAGAACTAAATTATTAGCTTTTTTCCAGTACTTTAACTGTATGAATCGAGGTCTTTTAAACAGTGATTTATTGTCATTCTTAAGGTAAACAACAAAAACAAATTCTAAAATTTTAACTTTAAATTACGTGTTTAAAATTTCAGATGACAGAGCCAATAATTGGTAACAGCTTCTTCAATTTCATGTTAATAGTCTAATTAAAAACACTAACGATTACCTGGCAATAGATTTGAAAGAATCGGGTTTCTGTGAAGGCAAACAAAAAAAACATGCAAAATACCTGCCAAAACACATGATCTTCTTTCTGATTTTATATCTAAACTTGTAAAATATTTATAAATACATGATCATTCTACACAATACAAAGCTTCTAGAGCATTTCTAAAGGAAATTACAGTTTTTGGTCTTAAGGAATAAGACTAAGATGGAAAAGGGGATGAAAACAGTGAAATCTGAGGGTGCAGTACACTCTTTCTACACATGAGCACGCGGCTGTTCATCCAGTCCGGTCAGCGATTACAGTTCAGTACGTGATTTTCAAGGCAACTAAGAAATCCGAACACAGGTATTTCCTCTTCCTAGAGTTAACAATTCTTTTAAAAGCTCTATCCAGAAAGGACTGTTGGGTGGGGTTTTTTTGTTTTTTTTTTTTTAAGGGAACAAAGAATAAATAGGGGAAAAAAGTTTCCATCCCCAAATTCATATACACAAGTTCAGTGAGCTGTGAGCTAGAGTCAGACTGACCGTGAAACAAAACTGTTAGTACCATGAGACAGGTGCCACCCTAGACAGTTCAAAACATGATCCACTACAACAAATACATGTTTTTATGTCTCAAACAACTAGAAAGTATGTCATTATTGTTCTAAAACCATGTTTAATTAACTCCTAAGATTAAAATAGAGTTCTAGGATGTTGTACCTTCAATGTATACCTGAATCATTACTAGCAATAGAATGCCAACTTCAAAACTGCTATGAAGTAAAATCATTTGAAAAACTCAGCCTTATTGTAAATGAGGGAGAACTTAGTGCTAAATACTAATAGCAAATGTATGAAGGCAGAATTTTTGTTTGTGGAAGACAGAGTGAGGAGTTAAATGCACCCAACCAAGACCAACTGGAAGAGAGAACAGAAAATTAAAAATATTTCAAAAAAAAAAATAATAACAATAAGAGGAAGAAGGAAAATGGAGGAGAGCCAGGCAGCAAAAGATGAATGGATAGAATGAAAATAAAAGAAAATGAGGCACGTACATATGGCTCTCTTTTTTCTGACCTCTGTGTTCCTAATACTTTACAATGTAAGTGGCATATAGGTCACACTAGCAGGCAAGGATGAGCTTTCTGATGGATAGAGATGAAGGATTTGGGGCTAATGAATTTGTTTTCTTGTTTTGTTTTTGCTTTTAATTCATACCTGAAAGCCTTGAATCCTTGCTAAATATTCCAGTTGTTTTGAAGGTTGTACTGGAGAACAAGGGGGAGTAGGAGAACTTCCTTTTAAACCTATGGCTTCAGCTGTAGGAGATGTTCCATTCATTAGGAGTTCCCTGGCAATTGTAGCTGAACTATTCGATGTGGGAGATATACTGAAGAAAGAGCTTGAGGGTTGGTTCATATCTTTGGGTGACAAATAGCCTAGAGTAGTGCCAGAGATTACTTTGTGGCGGCTGGCTTCCATCTCTTGATAAACATCAGGAGACAAATGAAGAATTCCTTTTGGAGCTATAAATAAAATGAAGGAACACTGTAATTACCTTTAAAATAATTAAAACAGAAACATGTTATAGCATTATTAACTTAATGATTTTAAGTTAAAATCACTTGGTTTAGTAACAAAGCAGTAAGAAACACTGTCAATTAAGCAACTTCCTTATAGGTGCCGAGGCAACTGCAGCCTCAATTTAGATGTGAATAACATGCTTCAATATTCCCAAAGCAGAAGTTTAAAAAGATCAGGAATGTGCTGGGTCTTCAACCTGCAATTTAATGATTTATCATCTCATAAAGAGACATGAAACCCCTAACATATGCAGTAATTTAGAAATAGTAAGTAAAATGAAGGCTGAATCAGTCCAAATCATCTGAGGTACAAACTCATATACCTGATGGCCTACAGGTGCTCTTCTCCCCATAAGGGTGTCCCACAGACAACTCTAACTCATGAACATTTCAAAAAGTGATAGAGTATCTTCTTCCCAAAACTAGCACTGTCTCCTATCTTGCTCATCTCATTATGATACCATCTATCTGCTCAGTTGTCCAACCAACACTTCTGACAACCATCTTTGATTCTCCAATACCTAAGCAGTTACCATATCCACTCTAGAATTTGTCCCTTCATCATCAAGTGTGTGAGTTCAAGACAGACTATGAGCAGGTTCTGATACCAAGAGGAGTGAGCCTAGGGCTCTGTTATCAGTTGGTGGGGTTGTAAACATAAAAAAGAAGCCCTTTCCTTTGACTACCATTTGTCTCAGAGGTGTTTCAAACTGCATTTCACACTGCATGTTCTAATGTCTTTGGATCAGATATTAGCAACTCTGAAATCATGCTATCTTTTAAAATTATTGAGAAATCACCACTGTTGGAGAATGTGCTCTGACAGACACAACTTAATTCTCATGCTCTTGCCTCCCTTTCCCCTACCATTAACTTTCTGATTCAAGGCTTCAATGTTTCTCACCTGGACTACTGTAACAATCACTAAAAGATTTCATTGCTGGGCTCCTGGGTGGCTCGGTTGGTTAGCCGTCTAACTTCAGCTCAAGTTATGATCTCAGGGTCCTGGGATGGAGCTCTGCATTGGGCTCCCTGCTCAGGGGGGAGTCTGCTCCTTCCTCTACCAACCCCCTCCTGCTTGTGCTCTCTCTCTCTCAAATAAATAAACTCTTTTAAAAAAGGTTTCACTGATGCTAGTCTCCCTGGTGTCCATTTACCCAAATGTCTATAACACAGCCCCAAATAAAAGTGTTCCATGCCCTCTCTCGCTGGCTGTCTCTATCTCTGTCGAATAAATAAATAAAATCTTAAAAAAAAAAAAAAAAGTGTTCCATGATAAATAAACCTAGGAAATAATGCAAATGATCTCACATACACACACCCTTACCTTCTGGAGGATTAAAAATGCACATTAGCGTGGCAAAGACTGAGAAGTTCAGAACAAAAATCTATTCAACTTGGTTTAACCCAGGACTTCACAAATTTATTTTATCCAATTTAAAAAATTTTAATTCTAGTATACTTAACATACAGTGTCATATTGGTTTCAAGTGTATAATATACTGATTCAACAATTCTATATCCTAGTGTTTTACATAACATTAATAACAACTAACACTTTGAAAAATGCTAAGGCTAGCCATTTTCTTACTTTCACGTCTTTTCTGGCTTCCCATCACTATACTATTAAATCCAAACTCCTTGGGATGACAATATGAAGCCCTTAATCATCTGGCTCCTCCTTATATTTCTACTTTCATCTAAATTCTTCATGAAGGGATGCTTGTGTGGCTCAGTTGGTTAAGCATCTGCCTTCGGCTCAGGTCATGATCCCGGGGTCCTGGGATCAACTCCCGAATCAGGTTCCTTGCTCAGCGGGGAACCTGCTACAGCTCCCCCGACTGTGCTCTTTCTCTCTGACAAATAAAATCTTAAAAAAATTTTTAAAAAATTCGTCATGAAGATCCCATGCTCCAGTTATGCCGATATATTCACACCTCTTCCAAACTCCACGTTGTTTGATCCCATCACATCTTTATTCCTATTGTGCAGTCACACATACACCCGCACACACATAGTTAAGCTCTCCTATTGAGAGGTTCCAGGCACTGTGCTAACCAATACGGTCCTGACCTCCGGTCAGGCTCAGTCTGTTGGGGGAGGAAAATGAAAGGGATAATATAACATGGTAGGCGCCTCAGTAAAGATGGATCTAGAGAGCAGTGGGAATGGGAAAGAAGTACTAGGAGCTCAGGAAAGGCTTCTTGGACATGACGCTGACAGCGGAGAATATAGAAGAATAAAGCCAAGGAGGAAGAGAACTGAAAGCAGAGAGACCAAGGCAGGTAGGACCAGCAGAGTGCGTGTGCCAGAAAACCTTGGGCAGTTCCTTAGCACTAGGGCATGAAAAGAGAGGTGGGAACTGCAAAAGGTTAAGGTGGAGGTAGGCAGGGGCCAAGCTCCAGAGACTTTATCCTGATAGCATCAAAACATAAGACAGTTTTTTTCATAATTTAGCTCAAATTATTTTATGCCTTTGTGTTAGTTTTATAATCAGGAAAAAATTTCAATAAAAATATTAAAAGAAAACACACATCAGAAAAATACAGACAAATCTCATTCATCAGAGGAAACTACTATTAACATTTTGCTTTGAAGATACGCTTTTAGTCTTTTTCTCGTATGAACTTTTTTGTCGTTGAGTTGAAAAAATATGTTAAAACACAGGAATACCATATGATCCTGTTGTTTATAAAACAATATACTTCTACTACTAATATTAAGGCATAATATTTCATTACATGAATTATTTCCTTAAACAAGTCCATATTGTTGGACATCTAACTTGTTTCCCAATTTTTGTAATTATAAACAACATAGTAATGAACATTTCTGTTTTTAAATCCCTGTTCACAAGAAAATTCATTTCCTGAAGTTAGAAGCAGAACTGCTATTCAAACAATATGCATTTTAGGTTTTTTTGACATTAACAATTTGCTCCAAATTGATACAACTCCAAAAAAGCTGTAAGAATTTCACACTCCTATATTAATAATATGAAAGTGCCTTTTTTTTCCTATTTTGGTATTGGATATTATTATTAAACAATCTTTGCCTCTGCTTTCTGTATGGATAAGTGAGAAGATTTTTAAATAATACCCAATACCAAAACAAGAAAAAAGGTACTTTCAGCCCCACCCCCTGACCTCTGGGGAGTGGAGAGGAGCTAGAGATGGCCCACTGGCTGATATAATCAACCTTGCCTATGCAATGGAACCTCCATACTAAACCCCTAAATGATGAAGCTTGGAGGGCACCCGAGTTTTTAACATATTCACATGCTGCGAGGGTGGTGCACCCCAATGCCAACTGCTGTGCTCCAGAGCCTTTTGGACCTCACCCTATGCACCGTATCATCTGGCTGTTCATTTTATATCCTTTATAAATAAAAACAGTGAATAGTACATAAAGCATCTGCCTAAGCTCTGTGAACCATTCTAGCGAATGATCCAACTTAAGGAGGGGGTTGTGGGAACTCCCTAAATTGACAGCCAACTGGTGAGAAGCAGAGG
The DNA here is from genome assembly GCF_002007445.2 of Ailuropoda melanoleuca. Classification (NCBI taxonomy): domain Eukaryota; kingdom Metazoa; phylum Chordata; class Mammalia; order Carnivora; family Ursidae; genus Ailuropoda; species Ailuropoda melanoleuca. The sequence continues at coordinate 45,723,256 of NC_048226.1, forward strand.
TGGTGGCATGGAACTTGTGACTGGCATCTGAGTGGGGCTGTCTTGTAGGACTGAGCCCTGATCTGTGGGGGTCTATGTGACTTCTGGGTTGTGTCAGAAATGAGCTGAACTGTACGACATCCAACCGGTATCTGGAATATTGGAGAACTGGTTGGTATGGGAGAAAAAAATCCTCATATATCTGGTGTCAGAAGTGCTGTAAGTAAAAACAGTTCATATGTCAAAATTGATCAAACTGTAGACATTCTGTGCAGCTTATTATACTTCCGATTATACCTCAATAAAGTTGTAAAAATATCTGCCAATTTGATAATTGAGAGGTCTTACTGGTTTTTGTTTCTTCATGAGCTGCATAAATACCATATGTAATTCTTATTTAAAGAATAATTTAAATGTTATGACTCTAAATTCTACACTCAATTTAAGAAATCAAGAAACTAACAGCATTACTCCAGTATTGTTATTACACAGCAGTAATGGGCTTGCCAATAACAATATTATAAAGCAACACAACTGCTCCCTCAACACTCCAGAGAGGCATTACATCACAGTGTAAGAACTCATGCAGAGTTCAGGCTCCTTTATTCTACAGTAAAGCCTGAGTTGACTGTTCTTCATGAATAAAGAAGATTCCTTTCTACAGAGCTCAACTAACATAATAGTTGTTGAAAGACTCTAAAGACACATGTGGATTTCGGTGGTCAACTACCGAATGGTTTTTAACTTGAATATTGGTAACAGAGTGTATGCATTGGTCACAATTCATTTACGTTCTTCCTGTTGTAAATTTAAGTAGCTTTTCAGTAGGGTAAAGACATGAAAGTAGAATCAAAGAGTAATTTAGGCTATACATATTTAAGGACTTTAACTTATTTTGCCAGTTAGGCCTCCTGAAAAGCTATACCAATTTATACTTCTAGTAGCAGTATGTGACTAGACCTGTTTTCTCATTCTTCTGTTGAAACAGGTTTTAGTTATTCTAAATAATTATTGGCACTACAATATTTCATTGTTATATTGATTTACACTTATTTAATTACTGTGCAGGATAAACTCATGTAACCACCTTAGGCCTGTGCCTTCTTTTCTGTTAGTTTGGACCTCAGTTTTGCTCATGGACTTCAAATGTATTCCCCTTGCTCAAGCCTATTACATCCTACTATATTCAAGCTCTCTCCGAGGATGTCCTTAACCCATTTTCCCATCATCTATCTTCTGTCCTTGACTTTGCCTTTAATACTCTCATGTTGGTACTACTGGTCTGTAACCCCTGTACACAGCTACACTCTAGACACAACACTGGCATTATGCTAGCCCTTTAAATGAAGTGATCCCACTTAATCCCCCACAACAACCATATGAAATGGGCATTTTTATTTCCCTATATTAGAAATGAAAAAATTGAAGCATGGAACTCAGCCAAGGTCATATGGATAATACAAACCAATGCTAGAATATGACTCCAAGTAGTCTGTCTCTCGAGCCAGGAGACCTGAACATTACATTAAATGGCCTCCTGAAAGAACAAGTAGGGAGCTAAGAGCAATGCCAGGCCAGCTCCAAACACCTACGTTTAATCCAGGAATTAAACTCCGTGCCTGGGGTTAGCCCAGGGTCGACTCTAGGGCTGATCCATGTCACCGTGGGTGCCCCTAAACACTCCGGAGATTTCCTCACCAAAATCTCCCTAACATATGGATGTTCAAACAGGACTTTGAAAGCCCAAACTTGCCAGCAACTGTGATATCTTACAAAATGAGTAAGGCTGGGCCACTGTGCCCATTTTACATTTTTTTCCCATTAGGTTTGTGCTTCTTTCTAGTGTGTATGCGAACCTTCTGGTTCACGCAGAACCTCCCGGAGCCTCTTCATGGAGCTCTAGTCCTTACTGGAAGAGCTGCACAGGACATTCTGAATCAAGATCTCTTAAGAGGTTTTATCACATGTGCAGATAAGCAAACTCAGGAGAACCTTGCCTTCCAATGTTCAATAACGTCCTAACTCTTTGAGAAAGGCTGAAGAACATGAGTGTTAACGAGTAGTTAAGTGGTATCAGGGTATCAGAACAACAGGGCAAGCCAAGATAATGCAGGGTAAGAAAGATGATGTTATTACACTGGTGCAAATGGTTAATGCCAGTCTATGAGGAAGGATTTCTCTGCAAGTCCATGGAATGAATACATAGCTATTTCTTAGTAAAATCAGTTTGTCACTTTTTATATTAAAGCTTTGCATTTTTTGAATTTTTGTCACAAAACTGTTGGACTAAATTTTTTTAAATAAATACTCAAATACCTAATACTACTCAGGTCTCCTTTTGCCACAGTGAGTTTTACATAACAAAAAAATCATAATCCACATAAAATAATTTTTTAAGTGAGACAAGGAGCAGAATGGTGCGATGGCAGGTTCCTCTGATGGAAATTTAGCACATGTGGGTAGACTCTGTTTCTACTGAGATACCATCATGGACAATTCACCAAATATTAATAATAAAGTCAATTATTTGTGTATGTTTTGAAAACTGATGCCTCAGATTTTTATTCCTTCTTTGATCAGAAAGAGTATTTTGTTGGGGCACTTGCATAGCACAGTGGGTTAAGCGTCCGACTCTTGGTATGAGCTCAGGTCCTGACCTCAGCATTGGGAGATCAAGCCCCGTGTCAGTGTCCACACTCAGCACGTAGTCTGCTTGAGACTCTCTCTCCCTCTGCTCCTTAACCTCACCCCCTGCCGATCTCTCTCTCTAAAATAAATAAATAAATCTTAAAAAAAAAAAGAATATTTTGTTTAGTGCTACCTGTTCTGCTTCCTGATTAGCACCAATTATTTTAAAGCACCCCTCAATTTTTTGAACTGGTTGTCTGAGAAGTTACTTGGTTGCTACTGGCAAAATTAATTCCCAATGAGTTTTGTTTTTTAAAATCTCTTGTCCACAGTTTTAAGTGGTGGCGGGGTATAAATATGTTATGTGGCTGCTCTTCCTGTTGATAAAGAAAGGTAAGTCCACCCTGCTAGCATTTGCTGCTCACTGAATTTCCCTTGTGTGTCCTGATGGTGGTAACGTCTCTTGTCATCATTCTAATCTGCTCAATAAACCTTATCTTTAAAGTTTCAGAAACAAACTATAATTCCAAAAAATCTTAAAACCTGGGAAATGGACTGCTGTTTCAAAACCAGAAATCTAAATCTGAGAAAAGCATGAGCAACGACATGATTTATCAGTCTTACAATGATTTTTAAAAATCATCTCTATGAAAATTCAGGAAATCCAAGTAAGGTCTATATTCGACTTCATTGTATTGTACCAGTATCAATTTCCTAGTTTTGTTAATGTACTGTAATTACATAAGATGTCACCATTGGGAGAAGCTGACTGATGGGTACATGTAAACCCTCTGTACCACTTTTATAGCTTTAAAAAGTTGGAAAAACCCAATTATAAGAAAGCACTGGGTTTTTTTTTTAATTTTTTTAAAAAGATTTTATTTATTTATTTGACAGAGAGAGACAGCCAGCAAGAGAGGGAACACAAGCAGGGGGAGTGGGAGAGGAAGAAGCAGGCTCCCAGCGGAGCAGGGAGCCCGAAGCAGGGCTCGATCCCAGGACCCTGGGATCACGCCCTGAGCTGAAGGCAGACGCTTAACGACTGAGCCACCCAGGCGCCCCTAAAAAAGCACTGTTATATTGCTCTTGGCCTCTCCCTCAGTACAGAGATCCTAGAACAAGATCCTGCTGAGACATCAAGATAGGAAGGACAGTGGCACCAGCACTAGATGTGGCCCTGAGAACAAGCAGGGCTGGCACTGTCAGGGCCTGCTCATTGAGTCTGCAGCTTTGACCACGGCCTCTGCCTAATGCATAGTCCCTGGCTTCCAGGCTCTGGCCTAGAGGCTGGTATTCTTTCTTTCCCAGGGAAGCTCAGGGCCATTTATTAGATGAGCACATATGCAGCCAAGAAGGAACCACTGGACCACCATGGTCCTCCTCCTGGAGTGCACGGACAGTCAATCCATCCTCTGCATGTTCTTTAGCTACTAGGCTGACTGGATCTTGGAAATTTCCACTTCTGGCAAACTATAAGAGACTCTTAACTCTAGGAAACAAACTGAGGGTTGCTGGAGGGGAGGTGGGTGGGGGATGGAGTAAATGGGTGACGGGCATTAAGGAGGTCACTTGATGTAATGAGCAACGGATAAATCACTAAATTCTACCCCTGAAACTAATAATACAGTGTATGTTAACTAAAGTGAATTTAAATTAAAAAAAATGAACAAATCTCCATTTTCTGCTGCCCTGTTGTTGAGATACAATAGAACAGGGTGGTATTTCTCCCATTCCATACACCTCAGTATCAACCTGTCTTCCAGCTGAGGCTCAAGGGCCCCTAGCTCTGGCTAATTTTTAAGTCAAGTATAAACTATTTAGGAGGAGACAAAAACCAATTAATGCAAAATTTGAAAGAAATTCTTCTGCAAAGCAAAATAAAAGGGAAAATGTTGGCTAAAAGCAATACAATGAAAAAATAAAACAGGTTAATAATTCGTCAGAAGTTTGTTTTTAATTTTTTTTTAATATTTTATTTTTTTGAGAGAAAGAGAGAGAGAGAGCAGAGGGGGAGTGAGAGGGAGAAGCAGACTACCCCGAGCAGACAGCCAGACGTGGGGTTCAATCCCAGGACCCTGAGATCATGACATGAGCCAAAGGTAGGCACTTAACGAACTGAGCCACACAGGCGCCCCAGAAGTTTCTTTTTTAAGGTCAATTTCAAAATCAGCTTGGAAGGTAAAGTTCTCTTAATCAGCAAACATTTGATCACATCTCACATTACAGATGACACTGTAGCTGTTCTGTTAAAGAAACAGCTACATTGAAAAAGATGTCATTACTGAACTAATGAATAAAATGATATATTTTAATGTGCTCACAAAGCATAACTTAAATCAGTTGGGGGAACCAACCTTGTTCTTGCCCTTAGAGTTGGACAGCACTAATTTTATTAATTTGTGCATTTTATTGGTCTTTTCTCTTTTTTCTTTCTTTTTTTGGGAGGGCGGGGGCTACATTTAACATGATATATGTGAAGTCATTAACTTGGTGAATGCATATGAATTAAATTACTGACAGAACTTGTTGGCAAGGTAGGAAAGTCTTCTGGTGAGCAGAGTACCAAGAGGGAAAAGAGCTTAGCAAAGCCGTGAGCCACAAAAGGTGGGATCCCAGGGAGAGGCCTGAAAGGAGGCCGTGACACAGCACCCAGCACACCTCAGGGGGACTGTGCCTTCATTATTTCAGCTGTGCAATGGGGAGGAGGGGAACAACAAAATGATAAATGATAACTTTTCCTTTAAAACCTAAAAACAAACAGTAACAGCAACAAAAGGTGTTTTTGAACTTTTTTTAAAAACAAATTTTAAATGAACTGGGAAATGCCTTTGGAAAGCTTGTTGCACTGCTCAAATGTCCACTATCTTAGCGAAGGAAAGGAGCTAGTCAAGAGTTTTCAAACCCAGGAGCTGAACTGGGTTTTTTTTTTTTTCCTTTAAAAAAGAAAATTTAGAAATAGATGATGACAAAGGATAAGGACCTGAGTATGGTGAGTAAATTCACAATTCACCTTAATAAAGTCTCAGCTGGCTTATGTAGAAGAAAGCTGCTCAAGGCTCAACATTTTCAGTAAAGACAGAACTGTGAATATTTCTACTAAGACAAAACTTATACTAAAAATGAAGTTTGAAAGCAGCTTGTGAAGATAATGAGCCATGTTCAACTATTCATTTATTTAAATGGCATTAAAATGTTGCTGATAACTAATGAAGCATCAAACTTTACATCGGAATCTGGGGATGTACTGTATGGTGATTAACACAATATAATAAAATAAAATTTTTTAAAAAAAATGTTGCTGATAAAATAAAGATCATTAGTTATTTTTCTTCATAGAAAAAATCCATTAGCGACTATTTCCTTAAAACTGCAAAAAAAAAAAAAAAAAAAAAAAAAAAGAAGAACAACTGAAAAACAGATTATATAAGCCCTCCGTATGATACAAACGACCAATCTCTCAGCAGGAAGAAACACATACTGAAAGAGCTGTCTACTGCAACAGCCCCGCACTTTGCACCACACTATTCCCCTGCTAGCACCCCAAGCATCTGTTCCAGACAGCTCATAAAACAATAATAATTATAGATAAAACTCACACAGTCCTTACTAGAAAGCAAGCTTTGCATGTATTAGCTCAGTAATCCTCACAATGACCCTCTGTCACAGGAATTATGATTATCTCCATTTTTACGGTTGAAGGCCTTGAGGCACAGTAAGGTCATGGTGACCTCTCAAAGTTACAGCCAGTAAGTGGCAAGCCTTGGGACTGCAACTAGGCATCTGGCTTTGGAGTCAGCACGTGTAACTACCATTCAATCAGTAAAACAAATATAAAACCAAAAACTATTATTCTTTGCATCTGTATGTTCAAGTTCTGTGCAAATGAATCTTGAATATTCTAACACCAGAACAGAGAAAAGAAACTGTCAAAATATTGAACTTAATATGAGGTGTCTCCTATTTTTTATTTCAAACTATTTTCTACGCTCAATGAACCAGAGTCTCACTCAAGTAGCATAATAATAGAAAACATAGATAGGAGCCAGGCAAAAGTTACTTTAAAAAAAAAAGAAAAAAGATTCACATTGTGAAACTACTGTTTGGGAAGACATTGAAAAATAACGTTCTGTGCTCATCCAGCATCATAATTCTTTGTTGTGAGAAAGTAACTTCAAGTATTAGGTTAACATAACAGAAAAAACCATAGCTTTAGGATGAAAGAACTTAATCCATGTAACACTTTCTTTTAATTCTCCTTATATGATACAAATTATGATTTAATCTATTACAAATTAGTCTATGTATTACTCAGAAAGTTGTGAATGATTCTGTACTATTATAAATAAAAATGAGCTGACTGGAATTATATAAATATTAAGTAACACCTAATTTTAAAAATTGCCTTGCAAAAATAACAAGTTCATTTTTTGAATAGTCTAGCAAGACAGAAAACTTAGACAAAAACTAATTTAGTTCAGCCAAGCACACACAAAAAACTGCTGTCCTACTCTTACCCATGATACCAAAGGCCAAGTTGGGAGCCTAAGCTTTTACCCCCAACAAGCTATAACCAGACTTCCCAACACCCTCACTGTGGTAGCATTACAGAAGGCCTAGTAGGGAGCTGGGACCCCACCCTATAGCATCAGTGGAGATCACAGGAAAGCCTGGACATTTACCCTACCCCCACCCAGCAGTAATGAGACGCTCTTTCCTCTCCCTCCTAGAGTGTCATCAGGAGAGGACTAGTAGAGAGTCAGGACTTTAATCACCAACTAGCAATGAAAAGGTTATCTCTATTGTGGTGTCAATGAAGACTACATGCAGCCAGAATGTACATCCATCCTATCCAGCAATAATAAAGAGCCCGCCACCTTGGGTATCAATGGAGGTAGAAGGAGGAAACTGGACTTGTACCTGCAACTAACAATAACAAGGTGGCACCCCTCACTCCACATGCCAAGTTGTGCCACACACACACACACACACACACACACACACACCCCCCAACAGAAACAGGTTTATAAAAGATCTGGAGTCTCACAGTATAATATGAAAATGTCCAAGTTTCAATCACAAATTGCAAATCATATCAAGGACCATGAAGATCTCAAATTGAATAGAAAAAAAATCAAAAGATGCAAATATTTTAGAATCTAATGAAAATTTTAGAGCAGGCATGATAAAAATACTTCAACTAAGCAAGTAGAAACATGCTTGAAACAACGATAAAACAGAAAGCTTTGGCAAAGAGAAAGTTTCAGCAAAGAAACAGAAGATAAAAAGAAGAACCAAATGATAATTTTGGAACTAAAATACACAATAATTGAAATAAAAATCTTAGTGGATAGTTTCTTTCTTTTTTTTTTTTTAAAGATTTTATTTATTTATTTGACAGAGAGAGACAGCCAGTGAGAGAAGGAACACAGGCAGGGGGAGTGGGAGAGGAAGAAGCAGGCTCCCAGCGGAGGAGCCTGATGTGGGGCTCGATCCCAGAACGCTGGGATCACGCCCTGAGCCGAAGGCAGACGCTTAACGACTGAGCCACCCAGGTGCCCCTTAATGGATGGTTTCTCCTTCAAGTGAATGGAGGGAACAGAAGAAAGATTTAGTGAAGAGAAAGGTAAAAAGATAGAAGTTACCCAATATGAACAACAGAGAAAAAAAAATGAATACCTCAAGGATCAGTGAGACTATAACAGAAGATCTAAAATCTGTGCTTAGATTTTAGGAAGGGGGTGGGGCTGAAAAAGAACTGGAGAAATAGTGACTGAAAATGCCCCAAATTGAAAAGAGTCATAAACCTCACAGATTCAAAATGCTGTGTGAACACCAAGTGGGATAAACATAACGAAATCCACAAAAAACACATCATAATTAAGCTTCCAAAAACTAAAGACAAAGAAAAATAATCTTGAAAGCTGTCAGAAAAAAGCAAAACCTAACCTGAGAAAAACAATTCAAATGACAGTAGAATCTCATCCCAAACCATGGGTGCCAAAAGGAAATAGCACAATATTTATCAAGTGCTGAGGGGGAGGGGGAGTGGAAGTACTATTGACCCAGAATTCCATAACCAGCAAAAATATACTTTAGGAATGAAGGGGATAACGAAACATCCTCAGATATAGGAAAACTAAGACAATTTTCATCAGTAAACTCATGCTAAAAGAATGGCTACACCAAATCCTCTAGTAGAAAAGAAACAAAAAGAGAAGGAACCACAGAACACAAGGAAGAAGAAACATCTTCTAAGCAATAATATGGGTAAATATACTAGAATTTCTCTTCTTGGGTTGATTTTTGAATTATGTTTTCCAGACAAAGCAAAAATATACTTCTATCTGATGTCAGTCTAAATGTATATAGAGGAGGGGTGCTTGGTTGGGTGCCTGGCTGGCTCAGACAGTAGAGCATGTGACTCTCAATGCCAGAGCCATGAGTTCAAGCCCCATGTTGGATGTGGAACCTACCAAATAAATATACATATGTACGTACGTACGTATGTATATAGAGGAAACACTTAAGACAATTATGAACAAGAAAGGTAAATGGATATAAAGGGAGGTAAGATTTCTATATTTTATTCTAAAGTGTAAAATAACAATATCAGTAAACTGACATTATGATAAGTTTTATATATATAGTACCTAAGGTAACCACTAAAAAGGCTATATGAGATACATGCAAAACAGTCTAATCAAACTGGAATTCCAAAGAGTGATCAAGTAACCCATAGGAGGCAAGAAAAAAAGAAAACAACACCAAAAAAGAACAAATAGAAAAAATAAAATGGCAGACTGAAACCCTAACATACCAATAACTATATTAAATGTAAATGACCTAAATATATGAATTATAAGGAGACTGGCAGAGTAGATTAAAAAATATGACCCAATTACATGATGTCTAAAAGAAACTTCAAGTATTATAATACAGGCAAGTTAAAAGGAAAAGGAAAAAAGGTATATCTTATAAATATTAATCAAAAAAGAGTAGGGCATTCTACTTCCAAAAGATGACATGAGGAGAGCTATTAACCCACACCTATCAAACAACCATAACTGAAGAGTATTAATTTTAAAAAACTTTTTTAAGTTTCTGGAAATTGCTCTAAGTGCATACAGCAAATAAGACATTTTCCCATGGAATAAAAAATTTGGCTGGACTGTCCCCAGTTCTTAGGATGTAGCCTCTAAATCTTTGGAATTTCCTGAGTGATAGGAGTGTCTTTGTTATTCATGGGGGACCCCTTGGACCACATCAGAGTTTATGCTAACAAAATGATTCAAGATGGGTGATGGTCATGCAGAAAGACCAACTATGTGATTAGATGGTTGGAGCTTTGAATCAAATGATATCAGCCCAATTTCTGAGAAGAGGAAAAGAGTTGGAGACTGGTATCAACTTCATGGCCAATAAATGATTTAATCAGTTATGCCTATAAAATGAAAACTCATAAAAATTCTGGGCAACTCTAGAAACTTGAGTGAGCCCCCCTGGATGGCAATACTCTGTGCATATTACACATCATGTGTAGGGAGGATGATGCATCCTGACTTCACGGGAAAAGGACACCAGAAACTTTGTGTTTGGGAGCCTCCCAGATCTCACCCTATACATCTCTTGGCTGGTTCTGATTTGTATCCTTTTTGCTACACCAATATTGTAATCTTAGGTATAGGACCTTCCTGGATTCTGTAAATCATTCTAGTGAATTATCAAATCTAAAGGGTCATGAGAAGCCTTGAATTTATGAACAGTTGGTCAGAAGTGAGATTGGCCCTAGAAACCCTCAATAGCATCTGGTATCTGAAGTGAGGTCAGTCTTGTAGAGACCATGCCCTTAACCTGTGACATTTAGACTAACTCCAGGTTTTGCATCAGAAGTCATTACACTGAGTCATTAATCAAGAAAATCTAACAAATCTCAGTAAGAACAAGAATCAATGGCACTTGAGCCATGACCCATTTCCTCCCCCATAAGCAGCTAAGAAGACATTGATGGGGGCTCTCTTTCTCCTCAATCTCCTGTCAAGAAATATGGCATTTCACCAGGAAGGGAAGACTACTAAAATAGCTCATTTCCCCCAGCTCCAAGCTGCAAAACCTATTCCTCATATATACAGCCATGAAGTTGGGCAACGTCTTCTTCCATCCAGCTACCACTCATACAGTGAAGGCTCTACACAAGCACAGCAGGCTGAAAAATCTTGGGAACTGACACCCCTCTCCTCAATTTGCTCAGAGGAGGGAGGTTCATGTCAGGAAAGGCAAGCCAAGAGCAACAGAGCTTACCTCCCCTGCCCAACACTCTGGTCATAAAGCAGGGGTGTCACTCTCAGAGAAGTGACCACTGTCCCCATTCCCACTCCAGAGCATTGACTCAGAAATTATGCCCAGGGGATGAGGTAGTCCATAAGAACAGAGCTGTAAAGCTCTCCCAAAGGAAATGACTTTATTTGAAATGGATTGTGGGGAAGTTTAAGCCTAAGGGCACTCTTGAAAACATTGGAGATTTTGGTGGTTAGCAATTCACAGGAGTCTGCTAACTTTGTGAAAACAGCAGGAAGCTACACTGCAAACCTGTCAGTTTCCCAGAAAGAACCGGGGAAAGAGACAGCTAAGAAGAGTGCTCTTGGGGTCAAAACCTGAAATACTGGCCTCAGAAACTATTCTGAAAAGGGATCCAAACTTAATTGGATTGGAATGGCTGCAATTTATGCCCCAAGAAAATAGGGCTATAGCCAGCAATTAGTGGAATCCAGCAGCTGAGTGTTAAATCAACGAATGCAGAAAACTTAACAGAGATCAGACAGAGAACAAAACAGAACCCTACTAAATCCACTGTCATTCCATTTGACCTTGTACATGTTGAAGACTCCTTCTGAGAGGGGACATCAGAGGTTTCATACTGCAAGAGAAAAAGACTTCACAAATATAGTCCAGCTTTTCATCTAAGAATAGGAACAAGACAAGAATCCTCATTTTTGACACATCTATTCAATAAGTACTGGAAGTTCTAACCAGAGCAACTGGGCAAGAAAAAGAAATAGAAAGCACTCAAACTGTAAACAAAGAAGTAAAATTATGTCTGTCCACAGATTATATGATCTCACATGCAGAAAACACGAGAGATTCCGCAAACAAACTGTTAGAACTAATACATAAACACAGCAAAGTAGCAGGACATACAGTCAACACACAAAAATCAGCTGCATTTCTATACAAGCTATCTGAAAAAGATACCAGGAAAAAAATCCATTTACAATAGCATCAAAAAATACAATATTTAGAAATTCTCTTAACCAAGGAGGTGAAAATTTGTACACTGTTAATTATAAAACACTGCTAAAAGGATTAAAGAAGACACAAATAATTGAAAAGAGAACCTATGCTCGTGGATTATGAAATTTAATATTATTAAAATGTCCATACTGCTGAAACAATCTACAGATTTGATGCAATCCTTACCTAAATACCACTGGCATTTTTTACAGAAAAAAAAATCCTAAAATTCATTTGGAGTTACAAGATAGGCAAATCAATCTAGAGAAAGAAGAATCAAGCTGAAGGCACCACGCTTACTGATTCTGAAACATTACAAAGCTAAAGTAATCAAAACACTGGATGCTGGCATAAAAATAGACCAATGGAACAGAATAGAAAGCCCAGAAATAAATCCACACACATATGGTCAAGTGATCTTTGACAATGGTATCAAAACTACACCATGGGGAAAAGACAGCATCTTCAACAAATGGTGCTGGGCAAACTGGATATCCACAACCAAAGGAATGAAACTGGACTCTTATTTTACACCATACACACACAAAAAATCAACTCCAAGTGGATTAAAGATTTAAACATAAAACCCCCAGAAGAAAATGCAGGGTAGTTTCATAACATCGGTCTAGGCAATGATTTCTAGATATGATACCAAAAGCAGAGGCAAAAAATGCAAAAATAGACCAACTGGGACTATATTAAATTAAAAATCTTCTGTACAGAAAAGGAAACCATCAACAGAGTGAAAAGACAGCTTAAGGGATGGGAGAAAATATCTGCAAACCATGTATATTTAAGGGGGTAATACTCAAAATACATAAAGAACTCCTATAACTCAACAACAAAAAGACTAATAATCTGGTTTAAAAAATGTGCAAAGAAAGAACTTGAATAGACATTTTTCCAAAGAAGACATATGAATGGGTAAGAGGTATATGAAAAAATGCTTGACATCACTAATGATCAAGAAATGCTAACCAAAATGTTAATGAAATATCATCTCACACCTGGTAGGATGGCCAGTACTTAAAAAAAAAAGGTAAATATTGATGAGGGAGAAATCTGAACTCTTGTACACTGTTAGTGGAAATGTAAAATAGTGCAGCCATTATGGAAAACAGTATGGAGATACCTCAAAAAATTATAAAAAGAACTACCACATGAAACAGAAGCACCACTTCTGGGTATTTATCCAAAAGAACTGAAAACAAGATCTCAAAGAGACTTTGCACTCCAATGTTCACTGCAGGTTTATTCACAACAGCAAAGGAGTAGAAATAATCTAATGTCCGTCAATGGATGAATGGATAAAGAATGGTGTGTGTGTGTGTGTGTGTGTGTGTGTGTGTGTGTATATATTATTTAGCCATAAAAAAGAAGGAAATCCTGTCATATGTAATAACATGCATGAACCTTGAGAGCATTATGCTAAGTGACATAAGCCAGACACAGAAGGACAAATACTACATGATCCCACATATAGGAGGTATCTAAAGTAGCCAAACTTACAGAAAACAGAAAGTAGAATGGTCACTGCCAAGGACTGGAAAGAAGGGAAAATGGGGAGTTGCTGTTTAATGAATACAAAGCTTCAGTCATGCACGATGAAAAAGTTCTAGAGATTTGCTCTATGACATTATGCCTACAGTTAACAATACTATACTGTGCATTTAAAAATTTGTTGAAAGGGCAGATCTCATGTATAACATGCTTTTAGCCACAATTAAAAAATAATAAAATTTAATTTAAAAATAGTAAATGGGAGGTGGGTGGGGGATGGGGTAAATGGGTGATGGGCATTTGAGGGCATATGATGTGATGAGCACTGGGTGTTATAGGCAACCGATGAATAACTGAACTCTACATCTGAAATTAATGACACACTATATGTTAACTAATTAAATTTAAATAAGATAAAAAAAACAGTAAACATCCCATATTCCAATAGTGAACAAGTGGAATTTGAAATTAAAAACACAATACCATTTACATTAGCACCCAAAAAATGAAATTCTTAGGTATAACTCTAACAAAATATGTACACAACATTTATATGAAGAAAGCTATAAAACTCAGATGAACAAAATCAAAGAGAACCAAACAAATGGAGAGATATTCCATGTTCATGGATTGGAAGACTCAATACTGTCAGTATATCAGTTTTTCCTAACTTGACATATAGATTCAATGCTATCACAATCAAAATCCCAACAAGTTATTTATAAATACTGACAAACTGATTCTAGAATTTGTATGGAGAGGCAAGAGCCCCAGAATAGCCAACACAATACTGAAGGTGAAGAACAAAATTGGAGGACCGACACTACCCAATTTCAAGACTCACTATAGAGCTACAGTGATCAAGATAATGCGATACCGGCAAAAGAACAAACAGATCAAAGAAGGAAAACAGAGAGCCCAGAAATACACTCCCATAAGTAAAGTCAATTCATTTTTGACAAAGAAACAAAGGTTGTACAGTGGAGCAAAGACAATCTCTTCAACT
>NC_048226.1:45738669-45816597 GCF_002007445.2 Ailuropoda melanoleuca
AATAGACCAACTGGGACTATATTAAATTAAAAATCTTCTGTACAGAAAAGGAAACCATCAACAGAGTGAAAAGACAGCTTAAGGGATGGGAGAAAATATCTGCAAACCATGTATATTTAAGGGGGTAATACTCAAAATACATAAAGAACTCCTATAACTCAACAACAAAAAGACTAATAATCTGGTTTAAAAAATGTGCAAAGAAAGAACTTGAATAGACATTTTTCCAAAGAAGACATATGAATGGGTAAGAGGTATATGAAAAAATGCTTGACATCACTAATGATCAAGAAATGCTAACCAAAATGTTAATGAAATATCATCTCACACCTGGTAGGATGGCCAGTACTTAAAAAAAAAAGGTAAATATTGATGAGGGAGAAATCTGAACTCTTGTACACTGTTAGTGGAAATGTAAAATAGTGCAGCCATTATGGAAAACAGTATGGAGATACCTCAAAAAATTATAAAAAGAACTACCACATGAAACAGAAGCACCACTTCTGGGTATTTATCCAAAAGAACTGAAAACAAGATCTCAAAGAGACTTTGCACTCCAATGTTCACTGCAGGTTTATTCACAACAGCAAAGGAGTAGAAATAATCTAATGTCCGTCAATGGATGAATGGATAAAGAATGGTGTGTGTGTGTGTGTGTGTGTGTGTGTGTGTGTGTATATATTATTTAGCCATAAAAAAGAAGGAAATCCTGTCATATGTAATAACATGCATGAACCTTGAGAGCATTATGCTAAGTGACATAAGCCAGACACAGAAGGACAAATACTACATGATCCCACATATAGGAGGTATCTAAAGTAGCCAAACTTACAGAAAACAGAAAGTAGAATGGTCACTGCCAAGGAACTGGAAAGAAGGGAAAATGGGGAGTTGCTGTTTAATGAATACAAAGCTTCAGTCATGCACGATGAAAAAGTTCTAGAGATTTGCTCTATGACATTATGCCTACAGTTAACAATACTATACTGTGCATTTAAAAATTTGTTGAAAGGGCAGATCTCATGTATAACATGCTTTTAGCCACAATTAAAAAATAATAAAATTTAATTTAAAAATAGTAAATGGGAGGTGGGTGGGGGATGGGGTAAATGGGTGATGGGCATTTGAGGGCATATGATGTGATGAGCACTGGGTGTTATAGGCAACCGATGAATAACTGAACTCTACATCTGAAATTAATGACACACTATATGTTAACTAATTAAATTTAAATAAGATAAAAAAAACAGTAAACATCCCATATTCCAATAGTGAACAAGTGGAATTTGAAATTAAAAACACAATACCATTTACATTAGCACCCAAAAAATGAAATTCTTAGGTATAACTCTAACAAAATATGTACACAACATTTATATGAAGAAAGCTATAAAACTCAGATGAACAAAATCAAAGAGAACCAAACAAATGGAGAGATATTCCATGTTCATGGATTGGAAGACTCAATACTGTCAGTATATCAGTTTTTCCTAACTTGACATATAGATTCAATGCTATCACAATCAAAATCCCAACAAGTTATTTATAAATACTGACAAACTGATTCTAGAATTTGTATGGAGAGGCAAGAGCCCCAGAATAGCCAACACAATACTGAAGGTGAAGAACAAAATTGGAGGACCGACACTACCCAATTTCAAGACTCACTATAGAGCTACAGTGATCAAGATAATGCGATACCGGCAAAAGAACAAACAGATCAAAGAAGGAAAACAGAGAGCCCAGAAATACACTCCCATAAGTAAAGTCAATTCATTTTTGACAAAGAAACAAAGGTTGTACAGTGGAGCAAAGACAATCTCTTCAACTATCAAATGGTGTTGGAACAACTGGATATCCATGCATACAAAAATTAATCTAGATACATACACCTTTCACAAAAGCAGTAGACTCAAATGTAAAATGAAAAATTAATAAACTTCCAGAAGATAATATAGGAGAAAATCTATATGACCTTGGGTATGGTAATGCCTTTGTAGTTATAAAATGTTAAGACAAGATCCATGAAAAAACAATTGATAAGCTAGACTTCATTAAAATTAAAAACTTCTGCTCTAAAAAAAAAAGACAACAGTAAGAGAATCATATGACAAGTCACAGACTGGGAGAAAGTATTTGCAAAGTATACATTTGATGAAGGACTATTATCCAAAATATACAAAGAACTCTAAAAACTCAACAATAAGATAACAAACAACCCAATTAAAAATGGGCCAAAGATGCTAACAGACACCTCACCAAAGAAGATATACAGATGAAAAAAAAAGAATAAAAAATATATATGGCAAATAACCATGTAAAAAGATGCCCACATCAGAGGAAATACAAATAAAAATAAAAAATGAGATACCACTACACACCTATTAGAATGGCCAAATTCCAGAATACTGACACTACTGCTAAATGCTGATGTGGACATGGAGTTACAGGAACTCCCATTCATTACTGGTGGAAATGCAAAATGGTACAGCCACCCTGGAAGACAGTACTCTTACCACACAATCCAGCAATTATGCTTCTTGGTATTTATTCAAAGGAGTTAAGAACTATGTCCACACAAAAACCTGCACATAGATGTTCACAGCAGTTTTACTCATAATTATTCATAAAAGCAACCAAGATGTCCCTCAGAAAGTGAATGGATAAAAAACTCTGATACATCCAGACAATGGAATACTATTCAGCACTACAAAGAAATGACCTATCTGGGGCACCTGGGTGGCTCAGTCGTTAAGACCCTGCCTTAGGCTCAGGTCATGTTCCCAGGGTCCTGGGATCGAGCCCCACATAGGACACCCTACTCAGAGGGAAGCCTGCTTCTCCCTCTCTGACTCCCACTCCCCCTGCTTATGTTCCCTCTCTCTCACTGTATCTCTGTCAAATAAATTTTAAAAATCTTAAAGAAAAAACTTTTAAAAATGACCTATCAAGTCATGAAAAGACATGGAAGAATCTTAAATGCTTATTAGTATGTGAAAGAAGTCAATCTTAAAAGAATATGTATCTATGACTCTAACTGATGATACTCTGGAAAAGGAAAAACTATAGACAGTAAAAAGATCAGTGGTTGTCTGTGTTGGGGGGAAGAGGAAGAGATGAACAGGCAGAGGATAGAGGACTTTTAGGGCAGTGAAAATATTCTGTATGATATTATAATGATGGATATATACCATCAGACATCTGTCCAAACCTATAAAATGTACAGCACAACGAATGAACCCTACAGTAAACTACGGACTTTGAGTGATTATGATGTGTCAACGTAGGTTCATCCTTTGTGACAAATGAACCATTTTGGTGAGTGACAGTGACAATGGGGAAGGCTGTGCATGTGTGGGAATGGAAGATATATGGGAAATCTCTGTACCTTCTTCTCCATTTTGTCGTAAAAACTAAAGCTGCTTTAAAAAGTCTTTTTTAAAAAACAGCAAATTTTTACAAAGTCTGACATTCTGTATTAGCACAAAGTTAACAAAGACAAGACAGTAGTATGGTAGTAAATGTACTAGACTGAAGCCTCCCTATCTGAGTTTGAATTGCAGCAGCAGATAGCCTCTTTACCTTGCTTTCTTGATCTGTAAAATGAATTAGACTAGAGGAACTTGAAAATCTCTTTCAGCTCTAAAAGCCTATGAATCATCTTAACACAAACCAGAAAGCTTGGAATAAAACAATACACTTGAATAACATCACCCAAAAAGCCTGTTGAGTGTTTTTAAAAATGGACTATTACTAAAGTTTTTTAAGTCTTAAGAAAAATCATGTAATGCAGATGTCTGTTCCATTGTTGAAATAAACATTTCACATGCTTTCTCAGCCATTTTAGTGTTTTTACATGATCCACCCAAATATCAAACTGGTATCTGAAACAATAGTTTGGACATTTTCCATGTTATGAAACATCCTAAATGTTTTCTAAAAAAGATTCTGGTACATGATATACAAAATATTCTTTCAAGAAAATGCAAACTTAATTTTAGTGGAATATCTTAGAAAAGACATTACTCAGTTTTTCTTAACTATCAGCAAGTAATATATATGGAAATAAGTATGTTGTGTAGCGGCAAAGGTGGACTTCAGAATCAAAAGACACAAGTTCAAGTCTTTACTACCTCCACCTAACTTAACCGTCCCTCAAGCAAATTAATAAATCACCCAAGCCTCAATTATCCTGTTTGTAAAATGAGAGGTTGGACATTCTCCAAACTTTTCACACTTCGGACTGCCTGTATTGTTTTTCTTCTATGCATACCATATCTCAAGAATCTGCCTTCAGACAGATTGTATTTATTTAGGAATAATAAATCATCTTCTGGTTTCTTCTACCAAAGACTGCCAATCTGAGATTCAGAACAACTTGAGATAGGAATTCAGAGATATATTTCTAACACAAAGCAATAAATCTACTAAGAATGAATGCAATTTTTCTATTAGGTTGCTGAAATGCCAATAATGACACCTATTATTACACTGAGGAGAGCAACACCAAGCTGAGAAGCACAGGTCTACGTGACATCTAACAAAATCAATACAGTGGGGAAAAAAGTAAAAACGCTGTATATTTTTCATTTGTCCCAATGAAACCACAATGTCAGGCACTGTGCTCTCATGATTTACTTTTTAAATCAAAACAATTATTTTTTTCTCCCAGATTACACTTATTTTTTAAGTTTTCCCTCCTTGTCCCTTGGGGAGAGGTGGTGAACCATGTTTATCTTTTACATTGATTAGCTTTCCTAGAAGCAGTTTCAACTTTTAAAACTTTTATTGCAATCACCAATAATACCATAAATAGTACAATGCTGTCAACAGACACTTTCTGAATAAATGGAAGAATAAATGCTACGTCCGTTATATGCAGAAGTTTTAGGGAGACTGTCACCACTGCTTTACTGAATCTTAAACCTAACCGTCCTCAAGCATACAGTTGCCTGTTGCTTCCTTTAGTGTTTGATTAGTCAATGTTTTGACTACCATTACTCCTCTTCTCATGTCAAGGGGATTTTTATCTTTTAATTACATGTACTCTGTGTAGTACGTGCTAAAAGATCATGGACCGAGCAGTTCTCCCTTCATATTTGTTTTAAATAAACAGAGCTTTCAACTGATTCATGTAAAAACACAATAAAGACACAATGATTAAAACTGGTGCATGAATAGTCAGATGAAGAGAAGAGAATAGACAGTCCAGAAGAAAACCAAATACAGAATCTTAGTATATGATAACAGTAAAGTTTCAATGCTCTGGGGATTAAAGTTGAAGCCATACTTGCAGTATATTCCCAGATGGATCATAGATTTAAAGACAAAAAAAAAAATTGAAACTATAAAAGTTCCAGAAGATAATGTAAGAGAGAATTTTTTTACAATTTCACAGTGGCATTATTAACTATGTTAAGATTACAAGTGCTATATGGACTATAAAAGAAAGACCATGCAAATATACTAAAAAGAAAACCAAACTTCAAAAGATTTCACCATAAACAGAACTTGAAAAATACTGGCAAGTCATATTATAAAGGCATATATACACACACTCTCTTATCAAATAGAAAGAATAAAAGACCAACAATCTAACTTTAAAATGAGCACTAGTTATAACTACGTCACTGACATAAAAAGTATAGAAATGGCTCATAAACACATAAAAATATAGTTAATCTAAGTAATTTCATTAACAATAGGAGAAATGGAAAATAAAACTACACTGAATACCATATTTCAACTATCAGATTGGCACAGATCCAGAAGTTTGACAGCACATTGTGTTTCTAAAGTTGTAGGGAAACAGGAAATCTTATATATCACTGGTAGGAATGTAAATTTTTAAATCTCTACTGAGTATAACCAGGCTGCACTATCAAAATTATACATGTTCATATTCGTTGACTTAGTAATTCCACTTGTAGGAATTTGCCCAACAAATATACTAACATACATGTAAAATGATATATGTATGAGGTTTTACACAGCAAGATAATTTATAATAGAAAAATAATGTAAACAATCTAAATGCCCATCAGTTAGAAACTGGTTAAATAATAATAAAGTCCTATGCATATCAATATGAAAGGCTCTTCAGGACATTTTGTTAAGTGAGAAGAGAAAATTGTACAACAGTGTGTCTGGAATGCTAGGGGATATAATAATATATACTTGAATTTGCTTGTGTATGTATAAAAAGATTCTGGAACAGTACAAAGAAACTAACCAAACATAAGTTAATTTGCTTGGGAAACAGGGTAAAAATTCTGCGAGTGAGAACAAAAGTGGGGGAGATTTTTTTACTTTTTTTGCATTATTTTTATCAATTAAAAAAACTAAAAAAAAAAAAAAGATTAAATGATATAGTTGAATTGGAAGTAAACTTCAACTAAATTCATCACCAAAAATGAAATCAAGGGTAAAAGAGATTTTTTAAATGTCTATTTCTAGCAGCATGGAGAACTAGATACTCTGAGGGGCTCTCAGGCTCTCCCATTGCAGAGCAACCAGTGTTTCTGTAAATCTGAATGTACATATGCATTATAATATATAAATTCCACTGCCAGGTGTGTTCCCCAAAACTCTTAGACATGTGCACCAGTAGAAAGGCTCAAAATGTTTATAGTTATATGTTTATAATAATAAAATCCTGAAAATAATTCAAATGTGGATCAATACACACATAATGGATGAAATACTGTAATGTAATAAATTAATCTTAAATTACAATAAGTGGAAGGAAAAAGCTTTAGAAAATAAACAGTAATTTTCTTTCTAAGGAAGATTTAGAAAGACATGCCATTTTCCTAAAGTTAAAAAGAAAAAAAGCAGTGAAACTAAACAAATAATATTATTAAGGATTCATACTTATTTGGTGAAACTATGGAATAAAAGGTAAAGGGACTACATATAAAATCCAGACAGAGTGGTCACCTCTGTTGTGGAAAGGCATGGGAGGCCAAGGGATACAAAAGAGGAAAATGTGGATGTAAGGATATTGGTAATGTTCTGATTCTTAAATTGAGTGGTGGGTTTACAAATGCTTATCGTATTATCATCTTCATAACTTTGATGTGTTAAATACTTTATGTGTCAAGTTGTATATTTTCTTTAAAGATGATAACACGCAAGTTTAACATTTCTTGGCAAATTGTAATACACTGCACTGGATTTATAAAACTCCATCTTTCCAGACAAGCTGATGAATAAGTAATTATGAGCATTTACCTGATTTTCTCCTTCTGCTTATTGTAGAGTTTCTTTTACAACAGAGAAAATCAATTAAGTAGTAACTATATTAATACTTCAACTTTCACTCTCTGGGAGACTTTCACCTATGTGGCATTATATGCTCTCTTCCAGTACGAAAATGATAGTTTTAGATACCTTTCGATCCCCAAAGAGCTCTGAGAAGAGCATATATTTCAGATTTCCAGAACAGATATCTAAAATTAAAATTTCACTCAGACTGTAGAAAACTATACATATTCTCTTCTTCTTATTAAAAAAAAAAGTCAGAGAGGCACCTGGGCTGAGTCAGTTAACTGTCCAACTCAATTTCGTCTCAGGTCATGATCTCAGAGTCACGAGATCAAGCCCAGGGTTGGGCTCCACACTGGACAGAGTCTGCTTGAGATTCTCTCTCTCCCTCTCCCTCTGCCCCTCCCCACCGCTCTCTTTCTTTAAAAATAAATAAATATTAAAAATTTTAAAAGTCATAAAAGTTTCTCCAAGTGGATTTCAGTATATAGATAACTGCTGCCCTAGCTCTTTAATATACACTGCATGTGTAAATTCAGCCAGACTGTACAATTCGGGCCAAAGTTTGTGACTAGTTTTGTTCTGTTGTGTTTTTAAAGATCCATTCATTTATTTGAGGAGGGGGCAGAGAGGGAGGGAGAGAATCCTCAAGCAGACTCCCCGTTGAGCACAGGCTCCATCCCAAGACCCTGAGATCATGACCTGAGCCAAAGTCAAATGCTTAGCCAACTGAGCCACCCAGGAGCCCTGTGAATGTTTTTTTGTTTGAAGGTTTTTTTTATTCATTCTAGACAGCGAGAGAGAGAGCACAAGAAGGGGGAAAGGCAGACAGAAAGGGAGAAGTAGACTCCCCGCTGAACTGGAAGTCCAACATGGGGCTCGATTCCAGGGCCAGGAGATCACGACCTGAGCCGAAGGCAGATGCCCAAACATCTGAGCCACCCAGGCACCCCAGCCCCATTAGTGTTTTAAATATACTTCTTTGGGGTGGGCACCTGGGTGGCTCAGTCAGTTAAGCAGCTGCCTTTGGCTCAGGTCATGATCCCACGGTCCTGGGAGAGTCCCACATCAGGCTCCTCACTCACAGGGAGCCTGCTTCTCCCTGTGCCTGCTGCTCCCCCCGCTTGTGCTCTCACAAATAAAATCTTAAATATATATATACATATATATATATATATATATATACACACACACACACACACACATACACACATATATATATACACACACATATACACACATACTTTTTTTCTTGTTATAAAACCAGTATATGTTTATTATGGAAAAAAATTTCTGTATTTTTCCTTATCTTTTAGTTAAGCTTTAGAAAGAAATGTGCCTCAGCTTTGGATTCTTATTGCTTCAGAAAGTCCATGCTAATTCACAATCCTACCAGCAGTATCTGAGTGCCTGTTGCCTGAACATTTGGATTTATTATTCTTTTTTTTTTTAACATTTTATTTATTTATTTGACAGAGACAGCCAGCGAGAGAGGGAACACAAGCAGGGGGAGTGGGAGAGGAAGAAGCAGGCTCCTAGCGGAGGAGCCTGATGTGGGGCTTGATCCCAGAATGCTGGGATCACGCCCTGAGCCGAAGGCAGATGCTTAACGACGTCGTCACCCAGGCACCCCAGGATTTATTATTCTTAAACCCTTGCCAATTTTTATGGATCAGAAATTATTTAACATTTATTTTAATCTGCACTTTCCTGATTACTGAGCAATTTTTCATGATTTAATGTGTTCTTTTAAAATGTCTCCTTAAGTCCTTTGGCCATCTCTCTATTGGGATGTTTACCTTTTAATTTATTATTATTAGCCTATTTGTGTCCTTTGTGTTTATTTATCCTGTTGCTATATATGCTATAATTTATGCTGTTTATCATTTGCCTTTTTATTTTCTTAGGCTGCTTCATGAATTCGCTTTTAGTTTTTATGTATTTGCATCCATCTCTTTTTTTCTTCAAGCTTTCACCCTCTGCTCTTACACTTAAAAAATACTCTCATACTGCAATCAATAAATGCATCTTTAAATTGCTCATATGGCTTCCTTTTTAAAAAACGATGTATCTGAATCTTTTTTTATCTAAAAATATGAGTCAAACAAGTTTTTTAATTCATGAAAATTTAAATTCAATCTTTCCTGAGAATATGTCAGAAAAATATACTATCTATGTTAATCTGATTAAGGACTTACATTCTAGTTTCAGATTCTTTTTCCATATATGAATGGATCTTTAACTACAAATTCAAGTTGTAACACTACAACAGGAGCAAGCTTAATGCTGCTTCTCCTTTCCCTAGATTAGATGAGCAAAACAAAAGAACCCCAGTCCAAATAATAAAAAGGCTTCTCACCACTTCGGCAAGTCCAACATAGCCACCAATGTAAAAGGAGGAGAGAATCATTCTGGAACATTTGACTCTTCCTTCCCTTACTCAGGGGAGGACCAGCATTTCCCCCTGCAGTCTCAGCAGGTGCAAGAGCACAGGCAATGAGGATGTTTAGGTCTTGCTGCCTCCACATGCTTCAGTTAAAACAGCCCTCTATTTACGGGATAGGACTTCATCCAAAGACAATCAGCCAGGGCACAAATAACCTAACAATCTTTTAAAAGTAGATAGCTACAAGTCAGCTACACTCTTAGATGTCCAACATAGTATTTATGTCTAAATAAATAATTAACTTGCTCACTTAGTTTAATATTTAAATCCAACTAACTTAATCGCCTCATTACAAAGTGGCTTTGTTGTGGGGGGCACAAAAGTAAATTGTTCAGGGAACTCTCCCAAAACACTTAAAGAATCTATTAATCTGTTATCTTAAAATTAAAAGTACAACCCTCATCCACACCCACACAAAAAAGCAGAGGTTCTAAATATGGTACACAGCATGTGGGAAACAAGCCTACAATCTATCTTAAGTTATGTCATTGGCATGGTTTGGCCTCCTGGTTTCAGGATGTATAGAGTTTAACAATATACGGATATGACAGAAGAGTGACAAAAATATTGGCAAGTCAACTACGATACTGAAAAGGTCAATAAGAATTCTATCCAATCCCAAAAGTATTTGTCCTGGGTCATCTCTAATGAACCTAGAAGAGCCAGCATATTTCACAGGGGCTAAATAAAACTTTTTAAAAGGTTAACGGAAAAATATTTATGTGAAAAATGCCTCCAAATAATCTTTTAGTGGGTGGATTCAGCACATACCAGCGAATACCTTTGAGCTTAGTCCAATTTTGAATTAAGCTAGAGTTCACCTTTAAGAAACAATGAACCTGTTTTTAAGTAAAACCTTCTATTAATAAGAAACATGGAATGTGAATACAAAATAAAAGATATTATCAACTGAACTGTATCTAAATATTTTACAAAGTTTTCCATGAGCCGTCAGTAGATCTTTAAAATGCATGATCTTTTTAAAAAAACTTGTTAGTCATTCATCTGTAAAAATCTAGCTTTTTATGTGTATGCCAAGCATAAAATTGCCCCATGCTAAATTTAACACAAACCTCACATCACAGAGTTATGTGTTCTTTTTTTTTTTTTTTTAAGATTTTATTTATTTATTCGACAGAGATAGAGACAGCCCGAGAGAGGGAACACAAGCAGGGGGAGTGGGAGAGGAAGAAGCAGGCTCATAGCAGAAGGAGCCTGATGTGGGGCTTGATCCCATAACGCCGGGATCACGCCCTGAGCCAAAGGCAGGCGCTTAACCGCTGTGCCACCCAGGCGCCCCCAGAGTTATGTGTTCTTGCACTTCAACATGACTATGACAGTGATTCAAAAGGTAAAAACACACTTAGAACAGTCTACCTTTTGCTGCATGAATGTACAATGAAGAAAGCTTGAGAAGCATGCAAAAATTAGGTCCATATTTTAGATCTGCAGGCAATCAAGCCAGGAGCCAGGCTATGCAATCACAATCACTTGCAAAACCATTTAAACCATTTTTTAGTTGGAATTGTTAGCAGTTTCTTATGACTGTAATCTTTAAAAAAATATCTTCCACTTCAAAAATTAAATGCATGTGTACATTAATTTTTTTGTCTACTTAGAGCTAGGTGCTAGCTATGCCAGGTTAAAATTTTCTTTCTCCTTTCCAATTCTGCATTCCCTGCTTTTAATTTTTGTACACTATGGTTCCAAGTTAATTTCATAATATTTATCCAAATAATGGTTAGCTAACTATAATTTGTAAAGTAATATAGAGTTTAATAAAGAAAATAATGTAGAGAGTCACTTTATGATAACATTCTGCTTTTTACAAAGTAATATGTTACCTTTTCGGATGTTATTCAAGGATGGTTAATCATTTTATAAATGTTAGATTATTAAAGATACTCAGCATTATAAACTGGAATGCCTAACTCTTAACAGAGCGCACTGAATATAATATGTGAAATGAGTTGCTCAAGGTCAGAAAATAGGCTAGTGAGGCAGCCAGCACTTGCAACCTCAAATTCTTGTCTTCCCCCACATGCGCCATCCCAAGAGATGCCTACTCTAATCTTTGCCTGCAAAACTCTTAACACAGATACTCTTCAGGGGACAGAAACCGCTTAGGGCAGAATTTCAAACTTAAGGAATTAAGCAGAAAAGAATTTAACACAAATGTTACAATAATATACAAATTTAATTTTCAGGTAATGGATTCTCGCCTGAATGATCAATTACTAAGAAACTAACTTTTTGCTAATGTTGTATTTAAGTAGCTAGGAGTTGGCTCCAGAGGACACTAGGGCGTCACTAGAGAAAACTAGCCATCAGGAAGTAGAACGGTTACATTTCAGAGCAAGGCTGTTGCTATCCTCTGTGGTAACCTGAGGCGGAGACCACTCAGCATTCAGAGCGAAGAACCCAGGCATCAGCTTTCTCACCTCTCACAGATTGGAAGGGCTGAGGGATCTTATCCTTCTTTCAAATTCTCAATTTGAACTACTTGACACTGAAGGAAGTTCTAAAGTGTTAATGGTTTGGTTAAACTTCAAGCTGGCTCCAAATAGCTTTATCCCTTCTAACATTATGTCTAAAGCAAATCTTTCATGCATTCTCACACATTTCTGATCACTGAAACTCACTGGCCTCTTTGTTCTCTCTTCCCCTACCGGCAAATAAGTTCCAAAACCCCTTAGCAAGTTTAAAAAAAAAAAAAATCAAAGCTAAGAGGTAAAATATCGCTGTTAAATGAGAGTTTACAGGTTATCTATAATGTGATTTCATGTTAAAACTATCTGACTTCCATATCCAAAAGCATAAAGTTTATATTCTTTGAAAAATTATCTAGTGTCCGAAGTTAACTATTCAGATATAAACTACATACACATTGGTCACTTGGTACATTAAAAAACATCTGACAGATTAAAAGTGTTAAGAATGGGGGGGCACCTGGATGGCACAGTCAGTTGGGAGTCAACTCTTGGTTTCAGCTCAGGTCTGATCTCAGGGTCGTGAGATGGAACCCCATGTCAGGCTCCACGCTCAGTGGGGAGTCTGCTTGAAATTCTCACTCCCTCTGCCCCTACCCCCTGCTCTCTCTCTCTCTGCTCAAATAAATAAATCTTTAAAAAAAATACAAGTGTAAGAATGGAATTTTTTATAAGCCTACATAGAATTATATAATTTTTATTTAAAAAGGGAGGGAGAAGTCATGGAAGAAAATCTAACATTTATTACATACTTACTAGGAAACAGGTACCATGCTAAGTATTTTACAAAAAACTAAAATCAATTTAATGCTTTTTCTATTCCCTTACCAAGTAATTATAAACCCATATATTCAAAAATCAAAGGAATTAAACATAAACTCTCTGAGAATCCTGACCTGATTCTATCCTTTTGGGGGGCTATGTGCTAAGCCTATCACATTCATCATTCTTATATATATAGACCAAAGGCTCAGAGTCCTAGTAAATTATTTAAATTATTCCCAGAAAGTAACTCATGAATACCATTACGTCACTGAAATATTCTTTTCAAGAAGGTAGTTTTGATGATCCAAGAATTCAATTCTCATAAGCATGCTTTGACTAAAGTTTGTTACTGATTTCATTATACATCAAGAGACAAGCTGTTAATATCAAAGACTACTCTTCCTTACGATCATTTACATCCTTAAGCTCAGTCAGCTTCCAGGGGTTATAAGGAAGAGAAATGGAGTTAGAAATGAGATAAATTTGGCTTCACTGAGGACTTCATTTCATAGGGTCTTCACTGGCTGGCTATTTTGTTTTACTGATTTACAGTAAAATGGTCCCATCAGGGAAAACAGATGCTTTTTAGGAGAGGTGGAAGGAAGTTAAGGAAAGAAGCCCATGCTTCCAATGCATAACAGTTCGACCGTGTACCTTTGAGAAAAGAAATAAACTGAAGGGATTTTCAAGTGTCTGATAACACTATATTTGGAATAAAACTGCTCACATTTCTCATATTTCAGCTGGTGACTTTAATAAAATATTAAAAATTATAACAACTCAGCACAATGTGAAAAATGCTTATTACTGTGTTAAATGAAAACAACACAGTACAAACTTTCATCTGTATTATAATTATATAAAAATGTGTGTGTACCTAAAAAAACTGAAATGTTAAACAGTTGATTTTATTTTTTTATTTAAATTCAATTAATTAACATACAGTATATCATTAGTTTCAGAGACTGAGTTCAGTGATTCATCAGTCTTATATAACACCCATTGCTCATCACATCACGTGTCCTCCTTAACGTCCATCACCCAGTTACCCCATTTCCCACCTCCTTCTCCTCCAGCAACCCAGTTTGTTTCCTATGATTAAGAGTCTCTTATGGTTTGTCTCCCCCTCTGATTTCATCTTGAAACAGGTGATTTTAGAGTATAAAGGGCTTATCGATAATTGCTTTACTTTCTTGATTCTTTTATATTATAAGAATGTTGCAATAAAAACAGCTCTAAAAAATTAGATCCTCACCACGTGGAGTAAATGGTACTCTGTGATGACTAAACCATGCTAAGAATATGAGTGCTTGTGTCTTCCGTCAGCCTCGGAAAGCAAATACCATGACTTCCTTGTCTCCCCACAATATCTCAAGCCCAAATAAATCCAATAAATATATCAGTGCCAGTCTAATCACTGAACCACTGACGAACACCAAGTGTAGCCAACATGAAAGTGAAAACTTACTGTTATTTGTTGGTTCAGGAAACCCAGCCTTTGGACCACTCCATCCTTTGTTTTCCCCTGTCTGAAAGATTAAGTCAATTGTTTAAATCCAGAGAAACAGGTTTATTCAAAAAGAAAAAAGTTAACTAATCAATTAAGCAAAGGCAAAAGTCTCTCACGTGATTATTCTGCGTATTTTCTCCCTCTCTGACCCCAGGACCATGGATATGAAAGTAACTAATATGAATAGTATCATTTCTTCCTTTTCCACATGCAAATCTATTCTTATGTCTCCTTCTGCTTTTATCTGTTCATCAAAATTTACAATTTAAGTAATCAAGATAGTCCCATATTCAATACATGTATTATATACAACATAAGCTCTATCTAGATGGTTAAAAAGTAAACAATTCTTATTCAAACAGTAAACAGTAATAATCATCACAAGTGCTAAAGTGACTCAAAGAGCTTTATGGCTTCTGAGGTCAAATTAACAACAGACATATGTGTCTGTGTCTGTTCTGTAAAGTTCTATGACAAGGGTCATGAAATATTGCTAATGATATATACAAAAAATTGAAAACTAAGCCCAAACTTTAAGTACAACTTGTAATATCCTGACTTTTGTCAGATGATTTGATCTGTTTCTTATAAAAATACATTCAGAGAAACCAAAGTATTTTGAAGTAGTATGTATTTTGGTCAAATTAATAAGTGACTTTAACTGGTTATGCTCTCTTTGTGTGGAGCTGGTATTATCGATATAAAGTACTCCGGGGGGGAAAAGTCATACTTCCTATTATAATCAGCATTTTATATTTACATTATCAGATGTCAAAGCTGAAATGGATAAACTCCAGATATAAACACAAAATACAATCCTAGCAAACAGTGTACCAATGTGAAAGGACAGAGGAGGAATAAACACTCGTAAACGCAGATGGGTGTCCATGGAAGACCTGGGGAGACCCCACGTATACATTCTCTATGAAGCTGAGATCACAGAATGAGAGGAAAGCTGCTGAGGGAGGTCAAAGTTTGAGGAAAGAGGAGTAAGGAATAAGTCAGTTACATTAGGGAAGGGAAGAGCAGGCAGATTAGAAGAATGCAGATTCTCAGGCAAGTGAGGGATCAGTTGAAGTTGGTAATAAATTTAGCATTTCATTCCTCCTTTCATTCTACTTATAACCGAGGTTAGTTTATTAGATTATATGCCCTATGTCTAATTTTTCACATTCAACTGAATCCCAAAACTCTCTGATTTCTACCTCAACACTAACAAAACTGCTTTTGTAAAACTTCTGCTTAAACATGACAGAGTGAACAGAAGGAATAATCTCTCTCCCCCCACCAACATCTCTAAATTGATAATCCAATAATCCATGACTCTTTTCCCCCTCTCTTCTGCCCACCTACCCCCAAATAGAATACGAAAGGACTCAACAGCAGAAGAGATAAGCCTATCAAAGTCTGGAATCAGAAAAGCAGATAAACAAGTTGTAACTGACCTAGCAGATGGGAGTAGGCTGAAACTAGTCTGAAGACTGAGAAGCCAACAAAGACCTTACAAAAAAGTAAACTGATTTGTGTCCCCAGGACCCCAAAAAGCCTCAGGAATCAGCACACTCGGTACCTCTAAAGATGAATCCTGGAAGGGCCTAAAAACAGAAAGATTATCTGGAAGTCTTTCAAAGTGCTATGAAATCTCTATCTCACCTCTTTGACCCCAAAAAGACAGATTTCCTAAGAGGTATCGTATCCTCTTAGGAAAGGCTAAAACAAAGAGACTCTGAACACCGGGCACAGCTGTAAGTGGGACCGATAGGTCACAGTGCAAATGAGGAGATGGGAGTCTAAACATACTGGAAGATAAGATACCCAGTGCCCTTCCCCATTTTGGACTCAGAAGACAATAAACAGCCAGCTCTCTGACCACAAGGAATGGCAAAGACAACAAAGGGAACAGAATAAAACTTTCAAAAAAGACTAACATTTTTTAAAGTACTCAGAGCCACAGAAGAAATATTATACCCACTAAACAAGAATAAGAGGCTATAAAAAGGAATATTCTGAGAATGAGGAAGAGCTCTGGGAAATAAAAAATACAATTGCCAAAGTAAGTAATTTCAAAGAAGGACTGGAAGACACAGTTAAAGAAATCTGGAAAACAGAACAAGAGTAGAGAAGGAAAGAAGAAGGAAGAAAGGGAAGAAGAAAGGAAGGGAGGCAGGCAGGCTGGCTCAGAAGACCATCCGTAAAACCAGCAGGTATCCTAGAAAGAAACAATAGCAAAAATGGAGGGAAAGAAATTATCAAAGGAATAATATAAGAAATTTCCCACTTTTAAAGTGTATGAATTTCTGGATTGAAATCCAAATGCCCAACACAATTTACCAAAGAATACACACATCAAGTCAATCATCCATGAATTTCAAAACCCCTAGGAAAAGAAAAAGTCAGAAAAGCATCAAGAGGGCAAAAACATAAAAGTTTCATTTATAGGCTGAAGAATCAGAAGGCTTTGGAGTTTCAAAAGTGGCCTTAGGAGGCAGAAAACGTTGGTGGAATGCCTTCAAAAAATCTGCGAAAATATCATTTCAGATTTAGAATTATATCTCAGAAAGACTATCAATTAAGTATGTGGGAAATACGAAGATATTTCAGACCTACAAGATCTCAGAAAATATTTACTCCCCAAGTATCTTCTATATGCAAGTGACTAAAGTATGCGCTCCATCTGAACAAGGAAGTAAATCAAGAACAAGGAAACCACCCAGCAAATAGGCAACTCAACAATGGAGAGAGACAAAGAAATTTTCAAAATAATGGTTAAGAGAAGAACCAAAAATACTAGTTCAGCAGACCTATTAATCAATCCAAATTAGAGAAGAAGAAGGAAGGGCTCTAAGAAAGATTTTAAAAAGGATCTAAAAAATTACATGATGTGTTTACATTTAAGAGAGTTTGGGGATAAGTTACGAAGATGTAAAAAGCATACACATGGCGTATGTATATGAGAGTTAAGTCTTCATTTTTCATAGCTCAGATAATATCTAAAAATGAAAAATGTAGAAATAGTAATATGAGTGACTGACAACAGAAAAATAATAGAATAAACAGCTGAAGCACGTGGCAAGTGGTTGCCTCTGGAAAAAGGAAGCAGAACGGCCACCAGCAGGGCATTTTATCATAAACCAATAGCATGGTACTTTATCATAAATTTTGAGCACTTATACCATTAATCTTAAATCTTGATGTCTTATACATATCAGTATTACTTTGACCAATATGATAATCAAATATAAAAAAAGAATGAAGCACATGCCAGTTTTGTCTTTTTTTTTTTTTAAGATTTTATTTATTTATTTGAGAGAGAGAGAAAGTGAGCACAAGCAGGGAGGAGGTGCAGAGGGAGAAGCAGGCTCCCCACTGAGCAGGAAGCCCAATGTGGGGCTCAATCCCAGGACCCTGGGATCATGATCTGAGCCAAAGGCAGATGCCCAACCGACTGAGCCACCCAGGTGCCCCACCAGTTATGTCTTGATGTAGAATAAATTCCACAATATAAGTGAAACCTCAACATATGAGTGGAAAAGAAAATCAAGATGTAAAAACAGTGTATTTTAAAGTGGTGGAAAGAATGTTCTACTTTTTCTTAGAATGTAGAAATGTACCAATGAGAAAGCACAAAAGAATGTAAAAAAATCGTTAACTTCTCTTGAATCCATCAGAGATCTGAGATTGTAAAACAAACAAGAGAAATGAATTCTAGAGTGACAAACCCCTTCGAGGAGATGCAGGGCTCAAAGTGTTTCAACACTGGCAGAACAAAGAAGGAAGAGACGAATGCTATAAATGCCAGTGAGAAGTAAGTAGATAAAATGCCAATAAATTCTATGGGGCACCTGGGTGGCTCAGTTAGTTAAGAGTCTGCCTTCAGCTCAGGTCATGATCTCAGGGTCCTGGGACTGAGCCCTGCATTGGGCTCCTTGTTCAGTGGGGAGTCCACTTCTCCCTCTCTCTCTTCCCTCAACTCATGCTCGCTCTCTCTCTCTCAAATAAATAAATAAATAAATAAATAAATAAATAAATAAAATCTTTTTCAAAAAATGCCAATAAATTCTAAAAGACTGAGTGTGAGCTAACACAACAGTTTAGAAAAACTAGGATCTCAGGCAAAAGCTCTTTTCCATGGGCCTCTCCTGAGTACTCAAGAGGACAATCAACCAGAGGTACAACTGGAAATTAGAGAGAGCCTCCCTCAGTGGAGCAGGTATGCAGCTGGTGAATGTCTGCCAATGAGAGGAAACACGGAATTTTAACACACTTCTCTTGACTTTTCTCTCATACAAAGCAAAAAGCTCAAGCCATTAGAGAAAGGGGAGAAACAAATCCCAACTGTCTCTGGGGTAGAGACAAAAGATTCTGTTGCCCTAGAGGTTTAGGCAAAGACTCACTGTTCCTGGAAAAGAAGTAGAAGCAAAAGCTACCTACCCCTGAAAAAAAGGGGTAGAAAACACTCCTGAAAGCAAGGCCCTGCACCAATATAAAGCAGAGGTCTAAAAATGCTGATAAGGAGGCAGGAAGCACCTACAGATCCAAAGTAAAGTTTGGCTACCATGTGGAAGGAGGCAGAAACATTGATAAAAACCCACCTCTGAGATCTAGGCACACAGTCTGCTTGAGAATGAGTCTGGGCAAGAAAATCAAGAACTATGTCCTCACACCCACCATACTCTGATGATCAAGTAATAAGCACAACAGCTGACTACAGAGCATACAGATACACCTCACTCCCTGGTACAGTGAAGGAGGGACTGCTGAAACCTGAGGGCAGAGCAGAAACACTGAGGGGAAAATCCTCCCCAAACCTCACCCAACACAAAGCATAGATAATAGCATACCACTGATGAATGAATCTGAAGCCAGTAGTGATGATAGCAGCAACAAAACTCAAAATGAGCTCAACTACTGCCAAGACTGATGACACGCTTCACACTAACAGTCTGACAGAAGAGACATGCCTCTTTCTCAACATAAATACTGTTAACTCAGCCTCCATGATTTCTCAATATACAATGCCCAACATTTATTCAAAAATTATGAGACACTCAAAACTGTAAGACTTACCCATTGTCAAAGGATAAAGAAGTCAACAGAACAGGACCCAGAGATGACCCAGAGATCAGAATTACAAGAAATAAATTTTACAATACCTATGATTAGCAGGAAGATTAAATGTATGTAATGTATGTAATATAATGACAGACAACATGTATAAACATACAGGAAATCTAAGCAGAGAAACAGAAACTATAGAACAAAAAGCAAGTGGAAATCTTGGGGGAGAGTCACTGATGAAAATTGATGCTGATGTCATTATTAACAAGTGGATACAGATGAAGAAATAATCACTAAAACGGCAGATAAATGAATAGAAATTACTCAAACTGAGGCACAGGGAAAAAAAGTAAAAAATTAAAAGGAACAAAAAATACTGGAGCTACAAAACAATATCAATGGTCTAACAAATGTGTAACTGGAGACTCCATAGAAGAGAGGAAACAAAGAATAAGAAATATTTGAAAAAAATAATAGCTGAGAATCTGACAAAGTAGCCAAATCATAACAAAACACAGATACCATGTTCAGAGACCACTAAGCAGGAAAATACAAAAAGGGGACGAAAGGAAGAAAAGGAAGAAAAGGAGGAGATGGGAGGAAGGAAAGAAGAAGGACAGGGAATAGGGCAGAAGGATAAAGGAAAAAAGAAAAAAATCATATTTAGACATATCATAGTCAACCTGCTGAGAACTAACGAAAAAGGAAAATTCTGACAGCCTTCAAAGGGAAAAAAATATATGAAGAGGAAATAGCAGGTAAGAATTATAGTAGATGTCTCATCAAAAACTACACAAGTCAAAAGACAATGGAACAAGATCTTTTAAAATACAGTAGCGCCCCTTATCCACAGAGGATACATTCCAAGTTCCCCAGGGGGTGCCTGATACCATAGGTAGTTCCAAACCCAACATATACAATGTTTTTTCCTGTATGTACACACCTATGACACTGTTTAATTTATAAATTAGGCACATAAGAAATTAACATTAATAAATAATAAAATAGAACAATTATAACACTATAATAAGTTATGTGAATGTGATCTCTCTCTCAAAATATCTTATTGTACTATACTCACTATTCTTGCAATGATGTGAGATGATAAAATGCCTACAGGATGAGATGAAGTGAGGTGAATGACATAGGCATTCTAAAGTAGAGTTAGGCAACTATTAACCTTCTGATGAGCTTCCAGACCTATGGATGACCACAGGTGACTGAAACCATGGAAAGTGAAACATAAAGAAGGGAGACTACTGAAAGAAAGAGAAAAACCCAGAATCCTATATCCAGACAAAAATAACTTGCAAAAATGAAGATGAAATAAGGACTTCTTTATCAAACAAAAGCTGAGAGAAATTACTGCCAGTAGACTTGCCAGTACAAGTAGTTGTAGAGTAAGTTCTAAAAGCAGGAGTATAATACCAGAAAGAAATCTAAAGAAATGAACATTATTCATGAATATGGATCTACACAAATGAAGAGTACTAAAAAATGGTAAAAATGAAGGTAAACATAGGACATTTTTTCAATTTCAACCACATAAAATGACAATTGACTATATAAAGCATAATTAGTAAAAATAAATTGTGAGTTTTATACCACACATCGAAGTAAAATGTATGACTACAACAGGTCTTCGAAACATACAGAGTATAATTGCAAAAGGAGGTCATAGAGATGAAAGTGAACGAAGAATAAACAGAATAAACAGAAACAACTAGTAAGATGGTACATTTAAATCCAGCCATATCAATAACTACAATAAATGCAAATGGTCTAATCATCTTTAACTAAAAGGCAGATTGTCAAATTAGATTTTAAAAAGCAAGACCTAATTATGTGTTTTCTTAAAAAAAGCAATTTAAATATAAAGACACAGGCTAAGATGATGGGGGGAAATATCCCATGCAAACATTAATCAAAATAAAACTGGGATGGCTATAATAACATCAGACAAAGCAGAATTCACAGAAATGAATATTATCAGGGCTTAAGAGAAAAATCATATAATAATAAAGTGGCCAAGTCATCAAAAAGATATAACAAAGCTAAATGTATATATATGTTAACAACAAAGCTTCAAAGTACACAAAACAAACTGATAAAACTGAAATAAGTAGATAAATTCAAATTTATAACTGGAGACACTAACAATAAAAGAAGCAGACAGAAAATCAGAAGGAATACAGACTTGAAAGAAGTCAAAAAGAAAATTAGGACCTACCTTGAACTGAATGAAAATAAAAACTCGTCAAAATCTGTAGGAGAGAGCTAAACCAGTGCTTAAAGAGAAGTATATAGCATTAAATATTACATCAGAAAAGAAGAAAGTTCTCAGATCCATAGTCTAAGCTTGTAGTTTACAAAACTAGAAAAAAAGAATAGAAAATTAAATTCAAAGCCAGTGAAGGAAGGATAAAATCAAGAGCAGAAATCAATAAAATGGAAAATAGAATAATAGAGAAAATCAATGAAACAAAAAACCTGGTTGTTTAGAATGGATAAAAAAATTAATAAACTCCTAGTCAGACTGATCAGGAGAAAAAGAAAACAAATTACCAACAGCAGGAATGAGAGAGGGAGTTATCACTACAGATGCCATAGCTACTAGAAGGATAACAAGGGAATGTTGTGAACAATTCTACACCAATAAATTCAACCACTTAGAAGAAATGGAGAAACTCCTTGAAAGATTCTAACTGCGAAAGTTCTCTCAAGCAGAAGTAGATACCTGAGGAGCCCTATATCTATTTTTTAAAACTCAACTTATAGTTAAAACCCTCCCACAAGAGAAAAATCTTCCCCAGATGGCTCTACTGGTAAATTCCACCCAAAAATTAAGGAAGAAAGATTACCAAACTCTTCCAAGATTCCAAACTTACTATATGAGGATCATTACACTGATGCTGATGCTACAACCAGACAACAGTGTTACAACAACAAAAAATATAGATCAATATCTCTTATACATGCAGCCATAAAAATCGTTTAAAAATATTAGCAAATCTATTCCAGAAATACATAAAAAATATAGCCAATACATCATGATCAACCAGGGTTGATCAGTCACGCAAGCTTAGTTCAAGATTCAAAAAGCAATCAATGCCACCTGACAGCCATTAGGATGGCTACTACTTAAAAAAACAAGACAAAACAAAAACACCTACACACACATACACCCCTCCCCAAGTGTTAGCAAGGATGTGGAGAAATTGGAACCCTCGTACATTGCTGGTGGGAATATAAAATGGTAAAGCCACTACAGAAAAGAATTTGGCAATTCCTCAAAATATAAAATGTAGAATTACCATATGATTGAACAATTCCACTTCTAAGTATACACTCCAAACACTGAAAGTAGGGACTTAAAATAGATACTGGTACACCAATGTTCATAGCAGCATTACTCACAATAGCCAGAAGTTGAAAATAACCCAAATGTCCATCAACAGATGAATGGATAAACAAAACGTGATATATCCACACAATGGAATATTGATTCAGGCTTTAAACGGAATGAAATTCTTATAAATGCTACAACATGAATGAACCCTGAAAACATGCTAGATGAAATAAGCCCAACAAAAAAGGACAAATATTGTATGATTCCACTTACAGAAGCTTCCTAGAAAAGGCAAATTCAGAGAGAAAGTAGAACAGAGATTACCAGTGGCTGAGTAGAGGGAAGAATGAGGAGTTAGTGTTTAATGGTGTACAGTTACTATTTGGGATGATGAAAACATTCTGGAAGCAGATAGCAGGAATGGCTGCACAACACTGTAAATGTAGTTAATGACACTGAAATATTCACCCAGAAATGGTTAAAATGGTAACTTTTTGTTATTTATATATATCATAAATTTTTAAAATCCATCAGTGAAATTCACCATTACAACAAACTAAACAGAAAAATTATATGACATATCAACAGATGCAGAGAAAGCATTTGGCAAAATTCAAAATGCAGATAATTAAGTAAAAAAAAACCCAATATCTTAATAAAGCAGGAATACAAGGAAATATCAATCTGATATAGAGTATCTATAAAAAAAAAAAACAAACCACCTACAATCATCACGGTATAATGGTTAAAGACTGAATGACTTTCCTCTTAAGATGGGGAGCGAGGTAAGGGTATCTGCTTTCCTATTCAACAATCAACCACTTCTGTTCACCACTGTACCGGATGCTCTATTCAGAGCAATAAAGCAAGACAAGTAGATAAAAGCATACAGATTAGAAAGGATGAAATAAAACTGTCTTTATTCATAGACAACATGGCATTCAATGCAGAAAATCCCACATAATCTACAAAATAAGCTATTGTAACTTATAACTCAGTTTAGCTAGGTCGCAGAGTACAAGGGCAATATATAAAACCAACTGTATTTCTATACAAAAGAAGAATTGGAAATTAAATGGTACAGCCACTGGTTTAAAAATCAACACCGTTAAAAAAAAATACCATTAATAACATATCCAAAAACATGACTCACTTAGGGATAAACACAAAAACTGTGTAACACATTTCTATGAAAAAGTATAAAACATTGCTGTGAGGTATTTCTAAAAACCTAAATAAATGGAGAGCTAGATTTTGATCGTGGACTGAAAAACTCCACATCAAGATACTGACTTACGTGAAACTGATCTATATATTCAACACAGTCCTAAAGAAAACTTCCCAGTTGGCTTTTTTTTCTTGGTAGAGACTGATTCTAAAATTTCCATGGAAATGTAAAGGCTCCAGATAAGCCAAAACAAAACAAAACAAAAAGATCAAAAACAGAGTTCTTTATCTGATTTCAAACCTTACTTAAAAAGCTACAGTCTATACATAGTTTTAATAGCTTCAAGTTAGACATCTCGATTATTGGAACAGAACAGAGAATCTAGAAACAGACCCACAAATATGTGGTCAACTGATTTTCAACAAAGGCGCTAAGAGAATTCAATGGAAACGCATTAATCTTTTAAACAAATGATGCTAGAACAACTGGATAACCTATGCGGAAAAGGAGGAAAGGAGAGGACAGGAAGGAAGGGAAGGAGAAGGCAGGGAGTTCTTTATCTGATAAAGAATTTGTGTCCAAAATATGTAAAGAACTCTTAAAACTACTCAATAAGAAAGCAAACTATCCAATTTTTAAAAAGGCAAAACTTTGAATGGGCATTTCAGGGAAGAGATACGAATGGTAAATAAGCATATGATAAAACACTCAACATTATCAGTTATTAGGGAAACGCAGATTAAATTCCAATGAGATAACATTATACACCTACTAGTCAAACAAAACTATCAAAGCCAACGATACCAAGAGCTGGAAAAGATGAGAAGTAATTGGAGCTCTCAAACACTCCTGGTGGGAATACAAATTGGTACAGCCTTTCTGGAAAACATCTTCACATTTTTTTAACAAAGTTACACATGCGCTTATTATACAAATATGTATATGAAGATTATGCTAGAGAAATATATACATATAAAGACTTATACATGAATGTTTACAGCCACTTAATTTATAATAGCCTCAAACTAGAAAGAGCCCAAATGCTGGTGAAGACTAAAGTAATAACAGACAATAAAAAAGAACAAATAATGATAAATGCAACAACACAGACGAATCTCAGCATTATGAAGGCAGACGCAAAAGGCTTCCTAATGTATGATCCAATTTATATGACATTCTGGAAAGGCAAAATTATAGAAACAGAAATCAAATCAGTGGTTGCCGGGTGCTAAGGAGAGTGGAAGAGATTAACTACAAATGGGAACCTTTTTGGGGTAACAAATATTATACATCTTAATTGTGGGGGTAGTTAATGAACATGTACACACATATAAACAGACATATGTCAAAATTCATTGAACTGCACCTCAGTAACTGAATTTTTTTATAAAATGGGGCTATATTCATATATACACATAGAATATATTTATTTATATTTATCAAATCCTTATATAATATTCACTATACTTCAGACAGCATTCTAAATGCTGTACAGATATTAACTCATTGTGGGAGATGTTTTCAAAAGAGAGACTAAGAGACCAAGGGTCTCAGAGTGAAGTAAGACCAACTTGTTCTCACTGTTCACTCTTTCATGCTATTTGAATTCTTTTAGCCATGTATCTATCTTATTAAAAGAACTTTTTAAAAACCTGCTTTTGCAGGTTTTTCAATTGCTTTTGCCACATTCATCACAGATATTTTGACGAATCAGTGTATTCAGTCCTTCTCTTGATCTCCCTGCAACATATGACTGCTACCTACTTCTTAAAGTCACTCTCTCTTCCTGGTTACAGGTTTTCTTTCCTCCTTCTTCGTTTTCCCCCATGCACATAATCTGCTACTGAAAGCATATCATGTGCACTTCAGAAATACCTCAGGTATCTTTCCCCTCTTCTCTACTACCACTGCCTCAGTTGAGACCCTCAGCCATCTCTTACCTGAACAGCTCTGCTAGCCTCCTAACTGGCCTCTCAGCCTTCAGTTTCATCCTGCTCAAATACACTCCCTATGTTACTTACAGGATTGTCTTTTGAAGAATGCGAACCAGATCATGTCACTTTCGAGTTCAAATCTTAAATTAGTAATTCCTCAAGCTCTTTAACTCACATAAAAACAGTGGTCTCAGCTATTCTTGACTTTCCAGATTCATCTTTGTATTCTCTAGGTTCTAGGGTACTATAATTTTTGTTCCCTGATTAAAGCTCCTCACTGTTAACACTTACGAAGGGTTTGTTTTTCAAGTGTAGGGACCAGTTCCAGTCATCTTGCTCTCTTCAGTTGCAAGTGTTTGCATTGAGTAGGTTCAACAGTAAATTTTATGTGTCAATTTGTCTGCACCACGGTGACTATGTATTTGATCAAGTATTATTCTGGGTGTTCTGTGAAGTTGTTTGTGGAAGAGATTTGCATTGAAATCACTGAACTCTAAGTAAAGCAGATTCCTACTCAGATTCCTCTCCTAATGTGGGTGGGCCTAATTCGTTGAAAGACCTACCTAGAAGAAAAGGTTGACCTCCCCTGAAGCAAGAGTCCAGAAAGCTTCTGGACTCACATTTAACTCCTGGTTCTCCAGCCTGCTGGACTGTGCCTCAGATTTTGGACTAGTCAAGCCTCTGCAACCGCATAGGCCAATTCCTTAAAGTAAGTCTCTGTGAGTTGTGTATGAATGTGTATATATACATACACACATACATATACTACATACACACACATACACATCCTGTTGGACTGCTTCTCTGGGGAACCCTGAACAATAATACAGTGGGTATGCAAAAAAATGTTTTTTATAGTAATAAAGTTAATGTTTTTTGTTGTTTTATTTTCACTTAGCATACAAATATATGCCTATGAGGAGATTTATTTTGACATATTTTTATAAATCACTCACCAGTTTTAAGTCAATATAAATGTGTTAAGTTAAAACAACATATACACAATATAAGAACTACAGAATCTTGAACACATGTTAGGTTTCATGTTACAAATACTTTTAAAAGAAGAAAAAGCATTGACTAGCCAGGTTATAAAAACAGAATTGAAATCTCTAGCGATACCACACAGACGAATAATTCTTAATCACTCAAAATAATTGCCTAGATATTCACAGCTGTCTTAAAAAGAAAAGTAAATTTAAATGTTTTTTAATAGATGATTTTGTTTTTACTCTAAATTTCAGAAATGTGTTCCCACAGAAACTGAAAACATCTCTAAAACACAATCCTTATGTGAGAAAATGGAAGGGGAAAAAACATATTTTTTTGATAGAAATAATTATTAAGCCTGTTTTATGAATTTTCATTTAATAAAATGTTTAATAAAAGTAATTTCTACATGTGCATAGATAAAATGATAATATAAAATGAAATTAAGCTAGTTCCTGCTAAGTTATCTGCCAAGTGGTGAATTTGGGGTTCTCTGCTTCTCTTGCAACAGAGGTAGGTGTTAATGATGTCATTAACTGCTGCAGAAGAAATAGGGGACCATGAACATAAGTCTTGGCAGAAAATAAACACCCTCTGAGTTTACCTTTAAATTTAAAGTAAATAGAAAAATTAGTTTATAGAGCGCCTGTCCAATATAGTTCCTGCCCTAAAGGGATAACTCAGGATCTTTATTTCCAGTGTTTTCAGCTGTATTTCAGAAATAAAGGCTAACAAACTCTGTTCTTCAAAAAGCACAAATTAAAACTGTGGCTATACAGCAAAAACCACAAGTCAATAAGCTAAAAATTATTCAACTGGTATTATGTAAAATATATACGATGGTACAATTTTTTAATATTTGCCAACTGTAAGATTATGATTAATATTTCATCTTGACCCCATAAACAGATGTTATTTTGTACCTGGAGAATCTATCTTTAAAGATACAGAGTACTGCCTTGGGGGAAAAAAAAACAAAACCATTGACTTCTACTTTAACAGTAGTTAAGAGGAGTCAAAAACACTGGAATACGATTTGTTCATCACTCTGATATTCTGACAGGATAGGCATATGTACATGTAAATTTAGCTCTCACCTTGTCAAGTTGGTCTTGAAGACTAGTGGATGCTTTATAACCAAGCTGTAACAGCATTGCTTCTGCAGCATTTTTTTTGGCTATCTTTTTGTTAGGTCCTGTTCCAGTAGCAACTTCATTGCCTACTTTTACCTGGTAAGATTAAAGTAAGAAAGTGATGATAACTGCTTTGGTAAACAGGAACTCTATAACACCATAAAACAATGTGTTATGCTCTCTAGCATTCAAAAACATAAAGTTTCATCCATAATAAAAACAGCGACTAAGATACTATCCCATTTACAAGTTATATATACAAGTGAAAATATACATGGAGAAAAATATGACAATATGGTCCTCAAAATGACAACGGGGTTTTATCTTAGGGTGACAGAATCTTAAATGATTTTTACTTCCTTACATATTTCTATGTTTGACTTTTTAAACAATATTATTTATATAAGCAGAAAAATAAAATTCATATTGTAACAGAGTTTATGCTGGTTAAGAATACATTTAGATAGATTTATTTATTTATTTATTTTTAAGATTTTATTTATTTATTTGACAGAGAGAGAGACAGCCAGCGAGAGGGGGAACACAAGCAGGGGGCGTGAGAGAGGAAGAAGCAGGCTCCCGGCAGAGCAGGGAGCCCAACATGGGGCTTGATCCCAGGACCCTGGGATCACAGGCGC
Organism: Ailuropoda melanoleuca; assembly: GCF_002007445.2. NCBI lineage: Eukaryota > Metazoa > Chordata > Mammalia > Carnivora > Ursidae > Ailuropoda > Ailuropoda melanoleuca. The sequence continues at coordinate 45,767,416 of NC_048226.1, forward strand.
TTAACGACTGCATCACCCAGGCATCCCAGTATTATTTATTTAATAAATTGAAAGACTGAAATTCATGGTGGTGCCATTTAAAACAATGTTTACATTGCATCCCAAGTTTGCAAAGGTTTATATAAATAGTTCCTGAGGAAAATTAATGTACAAGGGTTAATATAATATTGTGGTTAAGAACAAAGATTTCCAGGTCAGATCTGGGTGTGAAACTATTCTAGAGGTGCCTGGGTGGCTCAGTCGGTTAAGCGTTGGACTCCTGATTTCAGCTCAGGTCATGATCTCAGGGTCATGCAGTCAAGCCCTATAAGGGGCTCTGCGCTGGGCACAGCACCCTCTTAAGATTCTCTCTCTCTGTCCCTCCCCAAACCTCCCTTTCTCTCTCTGTCTCTTAAAAAAAAAAAAAGAAAGAAAAGAAATTCAATTTTATTACTTCCTAACTGTATGAGCTGATTCAAATTAGTCAACATCTCTAAGCTTCAGTTTTTTCACCAGTGAAACAGGGATAATACAACTACCTCACAGCATTGCTCTGAAAATTAAACAAGAAAATGTATGTGAACTACAGTGTATAATAAATCATAATTGCTCAATAAACAGGAGCTTTTTATCATTAGAACTATTCCACAATTATCTTTGGCAAACAACTGACATATACATATATGTCTATACAGGTATTTAAATATATATCAGCCATCTCATATCCACACATATATTTTCTGAATTGGGTAGTGTTTTTAATGATGCATCTGCCAAGAGCTAATGCAAATACAAAAAGTAAATCAGAAAGCCAAAAGGAAAAAATTTAAAAAAAAATTAAAAATTCTTAAAGATTGATTTATTTGTGAGACGGCATGTACACGTGTGCAGGGGGAGGGACAGAGAGAGAAGCAGATTTCCTGCTGAGCAGAGAGCCTGCGATGGGGCTCCATCCCAGGACCCTGGGATCATGATCTGAGCCAAAGGCAGACGCTTAACTGAATGAGCTACCCACACATCCCCAAATATTTTTTTTCTAATTTTAAAAGAAAGCAGAAAGTATAGCTTTACAAGGAGAAATAAAAAATACACAACCACAGTGGGATTTGTTTTTATGAATTTGTCTCAAAAAATGATCAAAGCAGAAAACAAGAAGATAATCAGAACTTCATAAACAATGTAGTCTGAATAAATCTACAGGCAAAGAAGAAACCACAATAAAAATTAGAACATATTTTAAGTAAATAATAACAGAAATACAATATATCAAAATTTGAAGGATGCAGCTAAAGGAGGGTTGAGAAGAAAATATATAGCCATAAAAACTTAGAGAATGGCAGGAATATAATGAGCTAAACATCCAGCTCAAGAAGTTATCAGAGCAAAATGAATCCAAAGAAAATAGAAGAATAAAGACAAGGGCAGAAATTAAGGAAACAGAAAACAAAATACAATAGAAAATTTCAAAAAGCCAAAAGTTGGTTCCCTGAAAACACTGATAAAATGATAAATCAAAGGGTAGGACTGATTAAGGAAAAGTAAGAGAAGGCACAAATCAGAATGAAAATGGGAGATTACTATAGCTTCTGTAGCATTAAAAAATAATAAGGGATGGGGCGCCTGGGTGACTCAGTCGGTTAAGCATCTGTCTTAGGCTCAGGTCATGATCCCAGGCTCCTGGGATCAAGTACCGCATCTGGCTCCCTGCTCAGTGGGGAGCCTGCTTCTCCCTCTCCTGATTCCCCTGCTTGTGCTCACTCTCTTTCTTTCTCTCTGTCAAATAAATAAATAAAATCTTTTAAAAAATAGTAAGGGATGTTGAGTATTTTAGCTAAAAATTTTTGAATATTTAAATAAAGTAGAAAAATTCCTCAACAATACAAATTACCAAAACTGACACAGAATAAACCCCGAACTGTACATCTCTATAACTTAAAAAAAATTAAAACAATAATTACAACCTTTTCCACAAAGAAAACTCCAGAGAGCTTCTCCAGCAAATTCTACCTAATATTTAAGGAAGACTCATACTAACCTTACAAAAATTCATCTAAAAATAGAAAAAGAGAAATCAGTCCCCAATTATTCAGTGAGGTATTACTTTGATTTCAAAATCCGACAAGAACAGTATAAGAAAGAAAAGTTACAGACCAATTTCATTTATGAATGTAACTGTTAAAGTTTAAACTGTGTAAGAGTAAACTGAACAAAGCAATATATAAAAAGAAAAATCATGACGAAGTCAGGTTTATCCCAGAAATGCAAGACTGGTCTAACATTTGAAACTCAAAATTGATCAACAAAATCTGCTATATTAATAGGTTGAGGAGACCAAACATTCAGTCATCCTAATAAATGGAGCAAAAGCATTTGATAAAACTCAATACCCATTCATAATCAAAACTCTTAGTAAACTATTAGGGAAAAAAGGGAACTTCTTAATATGATAAAGGGTATTTTGCGAAAAACCTATAGCAAACTTCAGCAAATGTTATACTAATGTTGAAATTTTGAAATTAGAAATAAGACAAGGATGCCCTCTATTTTTACTAGTATCTAACATTTTACTACAAACTGTAGACAGAGCAATAAGGCAAGAAAAAATATAATACAGAATTAGAAGTATAAAAACAGTCATTATCTGTAGATATAATATTTATATAGGAAATCCAAGAATATCTACAGATAAAGTATAAGAATTTATGATGTTAAGTTTTCCATGTAAATAGTAGTATATAAAAGCCAACTGCATTTTTATATACCATCAACAATCAAGTAGGAAATTATTAAAAGGTATCATTTATATTAAATGAAAATCAAATACCTATGATGTTAAGAACTTTATATAGAAAATAATAAGCACTGAGAAAAATTAAGATAAATCTAATAGAGATATGCCATACTCATGTACTGAAAATCAATATGATATCAATTCTCTTCAAATTGACCTATAAATTCAATGAATTCCCATCAAAATCCCACACATTTTTATAATACTTGACAAGCTGATTCCAAAATTTACATGGAAGTACAAAGTGCTAAGACCATCCAAGATTCTTTTGAGGAAGAATTTGGCTGCATTAAAATTAATTACTTCTGTTCCTCAAAAGAGCATCACTAAAATTGGAAAAGAAAAAAAAAAAGGAAAGTCACAACACAAGAAAAGATATTTGAAATGTCATGTAACTGAAGAAGACTCACATTCTAGAATATATAGTGAATGCCTATATATATTTTTTAAGCCAGTACAAAAACAAGAGAGCTGAACAGGCAATCTATATATGAAAATCTGGATTGTTTTTACCAGATGTCACTGTGTTTTGTTTAGAAAAAACTTAGCTTCAATAGCTTCATGCCACTTTAATAAAATTTCACAATTACAATACACTGTGTACTAGCAATGAATTAGTATGTGGTACAACTAAATTCAGTTGTCAGATAAAAGCATGATACTTCCACCCATAGTTCTTTTTTGGCCTTTGGGTGAAAGCATAACTATTTCATTTGTCTCGGAACATATCAATTCCTATCTGGTATCCAGACTTGTGCACTGTTTGCCATTCATTCTTACACCAGTATTTAGGTTTTATTTGTGTTACCATTTCTATCACTACTTTTAAACTTCAGTGAATGAAGTACTTCTAACACAGTGGTTAGGAAAAAAAACAACTTAAATATAAACAATGTGTAAATTATATGACAAAGAAATTATGCTCTTTTAATAGAATTTTAGTAAAAATGAACTAAATGACCTAGTTCTTATAGAATATGAAACACTGAAAATGTATTCATTATAGAATTTCTGTAACAACTATCACAAATGTTATAGTTCAAATCTGTGCAATGTCTTTGAAATATTTTATTGCTTTTTCTTCTGAAACTAGAAACCATCACATTATGACAAATCAGTAGTCATCTATGGACCTCACTCAGAAGCACTGATCAAGTACTGTCCACAGTTGATCCCTGGAGCTGAGTTGAACACACGCTACCTCCCATATCTGTGCTGGCCTGCCCTGACCTGAACACAGTAGGCTCTAGGTATAATGCGCCTGAGGCCCTGGCTAAAAACAGGCCTCTGCTACCTGTTATTTTTCCCAGTGTTTGATTTGTTCCCTAGCTTCACCAACCCCTGTGTTGTTGCTGGAATGCTTGCTAGCTAACAGATTAGGCCAGCTATGTCAGAAGCTTCCTCTACTGCTCTGAGGGTCAAAAGACTTGCCAAAGTAAATGGAAGCAAGATCACTGAGCAGCAAAAAACGTTTCATCTGTGTTTACATGCCAAATACACCTCACTCACTCTCATTCAATTCCTTTGCTGTTTCATCTCTAAATCTTACTTATCTACCCAGGCCTGATACTCTTTGACTCCAATCTCCTGCTCTAGGGTAATGTCCCCATCTCAGCATTCATGTTGGGTCTATATCTGCCAGCTTTCCATTTGACTTATTCTGCACCTTCAAGACTGACTGCTAGAACAGGTGCTTCCAGATTCATTTTTGCCATTCACCCACCCCTTGCCTCACAAAAGTTTTATGGTGACATGGTTCAATGGTTTGTGGGTAGTTATCCCAGATTTATTTGTTAGTATTGGAAAAGATAACTTTGCTGAACTTTGACTCCCTGCTAACAAACACAGTGGTCACTCAAAAAAAAAAAAAAATCACATCATTATAAAAGCAATTAGGTATGTAAATAAACTTCATAAGTCATCTTTCTAAAAAACTCAAAAAATTTTTAACTATTACAAATAACATTTTACATTAAAATGTTAATTTGTCTGCAAAGAAGTTCAATTATTTTGTTATGCAATAACTTTAAGACTGACAGATTTTTATCTTTAAATAAATCACTTAAATGAGTCAGGTCCTCAAAAAAACTTTTAAAAAGTTCTAAAACAGCACACACAAAAGACTTAATTCATTATCTTTCAATAAGTCAGAAATAAAATTGATGAAATTTGCTTTATATATTTTTTTAAAACCTGAAGACTTAATCACAGTTAGGAAAATAAACTCAATACAATGTACAATGTGCTATACACAATGTGTGTGTGTGATATACATTCGGCTTAGTTGTCATTATTTTCTCTTCAAAAAATTAAAATATACCCTTTTCTAAAAAAAAATAAAAATCTTTAAGAAATATGCTCTGGAAATAAATACCCGAATAATCTCATCAGAGATTTTTCTTTGTCTAGTAATCCACTTTATAACATACACTTTATAACATACACTTACCTTTATTTTTCTTGGTGATAGATAAATATGAGCATATTACCTCTAGATATTTCTACTTCCACATTCAATTATAAGAAATGATAACACTGCTTAAGTAGTTTATACAAAAGCCTTTACTTTGATAAACTTGCTGCAATATTATAATGAATCCACTGGGAATTCCAGAATGGGGGAAAGCAATATGAATTCAGTGTGAAAACATTTAAAAGCACAGCCAAATGTTCCCATTTGACTAGAATGTTTATGAATACCCATAAAATGGAAGCTGGCCTAACATATTCTAAATTCCTTTTTCAAAAGGGGTACTCAATACACTCCACAGGAAAAAAAAAATGTTTAATAAAGTCAAAGCCAGTTTTTATTCCTAATACAGGTCTAAATTTTAGGTGATATTTTTCCCCCCGAGTCTTAGGGTTCAAAACATAGTTCTAGAATTCTTCCTAGAATTCTCCTAAGCATGTAAAAGGAAAAATGGTATTTTACGAAGTGAAAATACCAGAATAAAACTGTTCTGGGTCGAATGACATCTAGACAGTAATGTGCTTACTAGCCACAGAAACATTCCCCCCCTTTTGGATATGGAGGTTCCCAACCATGGTTTATCTGTGACTGCATTGTAAGTTTACATCTCCAACAAAGCCAAAAATACTAGCTCTCAATCAGGCAGAGAGGCAGCAAATATACACCAAAGGTTTCTTAGGTACTACTATACACATACACTATACCAGGTACTGTGAGATAAAGACATGTGGAGACTACAAATTGGGAAGAAGGTAAAATTTAGAAATGCATGAAAAGGGGGTGCCTGGGTGGCTAAGTCGGTTAAGTGAATGACTCTTGGTTTCAGCGCAGGTCATGATCTCAAGGTCGTGAGATCGAGCCCTGCGTCAGGCTTCGCACTCACCGTGGAGTCTGCCTGGGAATCTTTCTCTCTTCCTCTCCCTCCCTCTCTGTCCCTCCCCTGGCTTGTGTGTACAGGCTCTCTCTCTCTCTCAAATTAATTAATTAATTAATTAAATATTTTAAAAAACAGACATGCATGGAAAGTTAATCAATATGAGATACTATGTGTAACTGCCAAAATGTCCTCCACGAGGTCAGCACTTTAATAAATATCTGTGGATTTTAACTGGATTACACTGAAGGTGAGCTCCACGGGTCTGACTGGAAAAAGGTTCTTTGACAAGCCAATTATAATAAAAAGTTTTGGGACAATAAGGAGAATTTAAATATGGACTGGGTATTAGATGATCTTAATGAATATGAATCATGCCTAATATAAGAACATAAAGGAAAACTTCAGTATTTTTGAGTGATATACTGTTAAGTAGGTAGTCTGAAATGGTATGTGGCTAGATATTAGCTCTGAAGTACTTTAAGAAAAGAAGGAAGGGAGGGAAGGAGGAAAGAAAAATTGACAGCTGAAGCAAGTGTGGCAGAAATCCTAATTGTTGTGTTGGGATGCTGGGCATATTCCTCATATGCCATTCCTATTCCATTATATTATTGTTTACAGTATACTAGTAAGTACACCCACCTTTGGATATGTCTGAAATTTACATAAGGATTAAAGGTTTCCTCAATACTGGGGCTTGAGTTGGCAAATGAAGATGAATAGGCAGAATTTTAAAAGGGGGGCATTTTAGGCATTGTGCCTCAATCTGAAACCTCTAAATCTCTAAATGCCTAAATCTCTCAGCAATTGAGTCCCTCAGTCCTCACCATAGGTAGGAAGTGAGCTTTCGTTTCCTAACTTTCCTGATAACCCAAAAGCTCATGCTCTTGGTCCTATTCCACTTACTACATCTATCTTCTAAATTATGTTTCTAATTCCATCTGTATCCTATTTCCCAGTAGTTAACACAGCCTCTAGCTGAAAACTGTGACATAAGTTAGAGATAGGCATTCTGAACTATAAAGTCTGTGGTAAATAACCTGTGTGAATTCACAGTCCCTTCAAAAACCCAGACTGTCTATTCTAACATGTCCTTGACACTTGAATGTTTCAACCAAGTTGGTAGGTGGGCCTGGAAGGAACGAATGTTATTAGTTCCTAGTCTGCCTTTCTCCCATATCTCTATTACAACCTGGGGGTTTCTAATTTTTTTTTTCAGTGTTTAAAAAATGTTTTTCTAATATAAATGTTAGAAATACCTGCATCACAAATTCCCGACGTCGAGGCATTCCTCTTTCTGAAAGCAGAACATAATCTGGCTCCTTTTCCTTTTTGGCCTGTTGAATTTGAGCCAGACGGCTAATGGGGTTCATTCCTTGACCATACTCTGGTCCAGCCTAAAAAATAATTCAAGAAAAAAACTCAAAACATGCTTTATAAAACTTGTCATTGGATCCTTAAAGAAACAGTGGTTCTCCCCTCATCCTCTGCACCCCAAAACCATAACTGGAGAAGATAATGTGACCGGATAGTCATTTAAGATTTATAAAGGTAAATCATAGAATGGATCTGAAACTAAGGCTTCTATGGGATTTAGGGCTCAAAGGTATTGTTAAGTTAGGTCAAGTCTGCTTTTATTTTATTTTTTATTTTTTTTAAAGATTTTATTTATTTATTTGACAGAGAGAGAGACAGCTAGCGAGAGAGGGAACACAAACTGGAGGAGTGGGAGAGGAAGAAGCAGGCTCCCAGCAGAGCAGGGAGCCTGATGCGGGGCTCGATCCCAGGACCCTGGGATCACGCCCTGAGCCAAAGGCAGACACTTAACGACTGAGCCACCCAGGCGCCCCAAGTCTGCTTTTAAACTCTTCAATATCTAAGAGTTGCTTCACAAATTCTGTTCATCAAAAAACACCAAAAAGAGGGGCACGTGGGTGGCTCAGTTAGTTGAGCATCTGACTTCAGCTCAGGTCATAGTCTCAGGGTCCTGGGATTGAGCCATGCATGGGGCTCCCTGCTCAGTAGGGAGTCTGCTTGTCCCTCTCCCTCTGCCCCTCCTGGCACTTGTGTTATCCCTCTCTCCCCACCACTCAAATAAATGAATAAAATCTTATACACACACACACACACACACACACACACACACCCCAAAAAGAATGTAAGAAGACAAGCCATGAACTAGGAAAAGATATCTGCAATTCATGTAACTAAAAAAAGATATATCCAGTATCCAAAATATATATATTTTTAAATTTTTATTTATTTATTTTTGAGAGAGAGAGATACCATGCACAATCAGAGGGAGGAGCAGAGGGAGAAGCAGACTCCCTGCTGAGCAGGGAGCCTGATGTGGGCCTTGATCCCAGGACTCTGGGATCATGATCTCAGCCAAAGGCAGATGGTTAACTGAATGAGTCACCCAGGTACCCCAAAATATATTTTTTTAAACTCCTAAAAGTATTAAGACAAAGTAAAAGAAAAATGGGCAAAAGAGATGGATAGATACTTAACAGAAGAAAAAAATATGAAAAGACAATCTCATTAAGACTCAGAAAATGCATGTTATAACCATAGTGAGATACTATTTCATACCCATCCACTTAGCAAAAATTTAGAACTCTGACAGGCCCAACTGGTGAGCATGGAGAGCAACAAAAACTTATACACTACTGGGGCACCTGGCTGGCTCAATCAGGAGAGCATGCAACTCTTGATCTTGAGGCCCTGAGTTCAAGCCCCACACTGGGTGCAGAGATTACTAAAACATAAATAAACTTAGAAAAAAAAAAAAAGACATTATACACTGATAGTAATATAAATTGGAAAACAATTTGACAAAGCCAAAAAAAACCAGTAGCCTACCCATAGGCATGTATATACCTCTAGAAAACTGTTGCCCATATGCACTAGCTCCCATGTACAAGAATATCCATAGCTGCATTATTTGAAATAGCAAAAGAACTGGAAATAACCTAAACAGTCATCAATAAAAGAACAAATAAATTATGGCATGTTTATACAGTGGAGTTGCATGGAACAATGAAAATGAATTAAGGATAGCTACGTGCCTCAAAATGAGTGACTTTCAAAAAAAAAAAACTTTAAGAAAATCAAGAACAGAAGAATAAATATAGGATGATATAATTTATGTAAAGCCCACTAAACCACAAAACACTGCTGAAAGTAAACAAGATCTCAATAAACGGACAAACACATATGTTCATGGATCAGAAGACTCAATATTCTTAAAATGTCATTTCTCTTCAAACTGATCTTATCAATTCATTATAATCCCAATCAAAATCCCACCAGGCTTTTTCTTGTAATAATTAATAAGCTAATGCTAAGATTCATTCATGTAGAAATGCAAAGGACGGATAACCAAACAACTTTGAAAAAAAGAACAAAACTGGAGGACTCAGACTACCTGATTCCAAGATTTATTATGAAACTATGGTAATCAAGACAGTATGTATAGTATTGGGATAAAGACAGACAAAGAGACTAATGAAACAGCAACATCCAGAAACAGACCCATACACATATGGTCAACTGATTTTTGACAAAGGTGCAAAAGCAATTCATTGGAGAAAGGGTAGTCTTTTCAACCATCAGTACTGGAACAATTGAATATTGATATGCCAAAAAAGAAAAACCCAAAAACTTCATACCTCACATCATTACAAAAAATAACTCAAATGGTTCACAGACTTAAATGTATCTGTAACTATAAAACTTCCAGAAGAAAATATAGGTGAAATTTTTGTGACTTGGTTAGGTGACAACTGCTTAGGTACAACACTAAAATCATATTCCATAAAAATAATACACTGGAGGACATTTTCAAAATTAGTAATTTCTATTCTTAGAAAAGGACAAGTCGTAGGCTTGGAGAAATATTCGCAAACCACATATCTGATAAAGAACTTGTATGGAGAGGGAAGTGAAATAGGTGAAGGGGATTAAGAAGTACAAACTTCCAGTTATAAAATAAATAAGTCATAGGGACGTAATGTACAGCATAGCGAATGCAGTCAATGATATTATAAGAACTTTGTGTGGTGACAGATGGTAACTAGACTTAAGGGGGATCATTTCACAATGTATAAAAATACTGAAACACTATGATGTACACCTGAAACTAAGAGGATATTGTATGTCATTTATGCTTCAATAAAAAAAAAGAATTCTCACTGAAAAATAAAATAACTTGTATCCCAAGTATTTGAAGGCCTCTCAAAATTCAATAAATTTATCATTTAAATTCTATTATTTTTATTATTATTTAAATTACTTAATTTTTTAAATGGGCAGAAGATCTGAAGAACACTTCATCAAGCTCCATGTGCTACCAAACACATAAAAAATTTTCAATATCATTAGTCACTGGAGAAATGTGAATTTAAACCACAATGAGATATCAATACACATTAACTGAAATTTAAGACTACACTATGTATTAGAGAGGATGCATAGCAAGGAGAATTCTCACACATGGCTGATGAGAATTTAGAACAGTACCTTCATTTTAGGAAACAATTGGCTGGCGGAAGGAGGAAGATGGCGGAGGAGTAGGGGACCCTATTTCAACCTGCCCCTGAATTTAGCTGGATACCTATCAAACCATTCTGAACACCCACAAAATCAGCCTGAGATGTTGAATACATATCTGGATCTCTACCAGCACGAAAGCACTGCCTGGCGGGAGGTAGGAAGGGTGGAGTCCTGATTCTGCAGGCAGATATCGGAAGATAAACAGAAGGGGGTGGGAGCTGCCATAAGCTGGTGCCAGGAAGGTGATATAATACCGGAGCGTAAAGGCGTCCGGCGCTGAGCATAGACTTGCACACCATTATCGGTGGGGAAAGGACTTTAGTCCAGCCCCTGACAGGATCCAGGAGCTGCAAGTGCAGCTACACGAACCGGGGCCGGATCACGGTTTTAGAAGCACAAAGGGCAGACATGCCAGCCTTGGGATCAACCTCTGGGAGAGTTGCTGTTGGGCATACAACCAGGGAGGCTGTGGTTTTTCTCAGAGCAGACAGAAACAGAGACTGTGTGTCCCAGAGAGCTCACTGAAGAGCAGACTGTGATCTCTCTGTTCTGACACAGAGGTTTGGATGTGGTCACTTCTGCTCTGACTCTCAGAAAAGTTGTGGAAAGCCAGCAGGGAAAGCCACCAGAGAACAAAAGCCCAAAAAATTAGTTTTCACTGAGCACACCACCCCCACCCTGGACAAGAGGCAGGACAACTCTGCCCAAGCAGGGTTGCCTGAGTAACAGTGTAGCAGGCCCCTCCCCCACAGGCTGGAAGAACAAGAGAAGGACAATTCTAGGGTCCCTATAAAACAGGTACATCTTGTTTGGGTCGTGGTTAATACTTTGGACTCTGTACATTCTCTCAACCACCCCCTAACAGAATGACTAAGAGGAGGAACCCCCAACAAAAAAAGAATCCAGAGACTATGGCCTCTGCCACTGACCTAATGGACATGGATATAAGCAAGATGTCAGAGATAGACTTCAGGGTAAGAATTATGAAGTCAATATCTAGGCTTGAGAAAAATATTAGCAACAATACAGAATCTCTAAGGGCAGAAATATCTAATCAGGCCAAACTTAAAAATGCTATGAATGAAATGCAGTCTAAACTGTATACTCTTGACTGCCAGGGTAAATGAGGCAGAAGAATGCATTAGTGAGCTAGAAGATAAGATGACAGAAAAGAAGGAAACTGAGGCGGCCTGGGAAAAACAGTTTAAACCCCAAGAAATCAGACTAAGAGAGATTAATGATGCCATGAAATGTTCCAATGTCAGAGTTACTGGGATCCCTTAGGAGGTGGAGCGAGAGAAAGGTGAGAGGTTATATTTGAGCAAATCGTAGCTGAGAACTTCCCTAATCTGGCAAAGGAAACAAGCATTCGTGTCCAAGAGGCACAGAGGACGCCTCCCAAGATCAATGGGAACAGACCAACTCCCCAACATATAATAGTACAACTCACAAATTTTAGATCCAGGGAAACAATCCTGAAAGCGGCTAGGGGGAAGAGATTTCTTACATACAGAGGGAGGAACATCAGAATAACATCAGACCTGTCTACCAAGACCTGGCAAGCCAGAACAGGCTGGAAAGACACACGTAGGGTACTAAATGAGAAGAACATGCAGCCAAGGATACTTCATCTAAGAAGGCCGTCATTCAGAATGGATGGAGAGACAAGGAGCTGTCTTTCAGAAACTGAAAGAATATGTGACCCCAAGCCAGCCCTGCAAGAAATATTAAGGGGGGTTCTATAAAAGAAGAAAGACCCCAAGAGTAATATAGACCAGAAATTTACAGAGACAATCTACAGAAACAAGGACTTCACAGGCAACATGATGACAATAAAATTATATCTTTCAATAATCACTCTCAACGTGAATGGCTTCAATGCTCCCATGAAACGGCACAGGGCTGCAGACTGGATAAAAAGACATGACCCATCCATATGCTGTCTATAAGAGACTCATTTTAAACCTAAAGATACCTCCAGACTGAAAGTGAGGGGATGGAGAACCATTTTTCATGCCAACAGACCTCAAAAGACAGCAGGGGTAGCAATTCTCATATCAGACAAATTAGATTTTAAGCTAAAGGCTGTAGTAAGAGATACAGAAGGACACTATATCACTCTTAAAGGGTCTATCCAACAAGAAGATCTAACAATTGTAAATATCTACGCCCCCAACATGGGAGCAGCCAACTATATAAGCCAACTGTTAATCAAAATAAAGAAACATATTGATAATAATACTTTAATAATAGGAGACCTCAAACTCCACTCTCAGCAATAGACAGATCATCTAAGAAGAAGATCAACAAAGAAACAAGAGCTCTGAGTGACACACCGGACCGGATGGACTTCATAGATATATACAGAACATTCCACCCTAAAACAACGGAATACTCATTCTTCTCGAATGCACACGGAACTTTCTCTAGAATAGACCACATACTGGGTCACAGGTCTCAACTAATACCAAACGATTGAGATTATTCCCTATTTTCAGACCACAATGCTTTGAAGCTGGAACTCAATCACAAGAAAAAATCTGGAAGGAATTCAAACACTTGGAAGCTAAAGATCATCCTGCTAAAGAATGTCTGGGTCAACCAGGAAATTATAAGAAGAACTTAAACAATTCATGGAAACCAATGAGAATGAAAACACATTGGTCCAAAACCTATGGGATACTGAAAAGGCAGTCCTAGGGGGGAAATATATAACCATCCACGCCTCACTCAAAAAAGCAGAAAAATCCTGAATGCACAAGCTAACCGTACACCTAAAGGAACTGGAGAAAGAGCAGCAAATAAAACCTAAACCAAGAAGGAGAAGAGAAATAATAAAGATTAGAGCAACGATCAATGAAATAGAAACCAGAAAAACAGTAGTGCAGATCAACAAAACTAGAAGCTGGTTCTTCGAAAGAATTAATAATGTCGACAAACCTCTGGCCAGACTTATCTAAAAGAAAAGAGAAAGGACCCAAATTAAAATTATGAATGAAAGGGGAGAGATCACAACTAACACCAAGGTAACAGAAACAATTATTAGAAATTATTATCAGCAACTATATCCCAATAAATTAAGCACCTGGAAGAAATGGATGCCTTCCTGGAAACCTATAAACTACCACAACTAAAACATGAAGAAACTGACAATCTGAATAGAGCAATAACCAGTAATGAAATTGAAGCAATGATCAAAAACCTCCCAAAAAAACAAGATCCAGGGCCTGATGGATTCCCTGGGGAATTCTACCAAATACTTAAAGAAGAAATAATACCTATTCTCCTGAAGCTGTTTCAAAAAATAGAAACAGAAGGAAAACTTCCAAACTCATTCTATGAGGCCAGCATTACCTTGATCTCAAAACCAGGCAAAGACCCCAACAAAAAGGAGAATTACAAACCAATATCCCTGATGAATATGGACGCCAAAATTCTCAACAAGATCCTAGCCAATAGGATCCAACAGTACATTAAAAGGATTATCCATCACGACCAGGAGGGATTTATTCCTGGGATGCAAGGGTGGTTCAACATTTGCAAATCAATCAATGTGATAGAACACATTAATAAAAGAAAAGACAAGAACCATACGATCCTCTCAATTGATGCAGAAAAAGCATCTGACAAAATACAGCATCCTTTCCTGATTAAAACACTTCAGAGTGTAGGGATAGAGGGAACATTCCTCAATTTCATAAAAACCATCTATGGAAAGCCCACAGTGAATATCATTCCCAATGGGGAAAGGCTTTCAGCTTTTCCCTTAAGATCAGGAACACAAGGATGCCCCCTCTTGCTATTATTGTTCAACATAGTACTAAAAGTTCTAGCATCAGCAATCAGACAGCAAAAAGAAATAAAAGGTATTCAAATTGGCAAAGTAGTGGTCAAACTCTCTCTCTTCACAGATGACATGATACTTTATGTGGAAAACCCAAGAGACTCCACCCCCAAATTACCTTCAGACTCCACCCCTAAATTATCATACAGCAATTCAGTAATGTGGCAGGATACAAAATCAATGCACAGAAATCAGCTGCTTTTCTATACACCAACAATGTAACTGGAGAAAGAGTAATTAGGGAATGGATTCCATTTACAGTAGTACCAAAAACCATAAGATACCTAGGAAAAACCTAACCAAAGAGGTAAAGGATCTATACTCTAGAAACTACGGAACACTTATGAAAGAAATTGAAGAAGACACAAAAAGATGGAAAAACATTCCATGCTCATGGATTGGAAGAATAAACACTGTTAAAATGTCTATGCTACCCAGAGCAATCTTACTTTTTCAAAGCCATCCCAATCAAAATACCAATGGCATTTTTCAAAGAGCTGGAACAAACAATCCTAAAATTTGTATGGAACCACAAAAGACCTCAAATCGCCAAGGAAATGTTGAAAAAGAAAAACAAAGCTGGGGCATCATGTTGCTTGATTTCAAGCTATATTACAAAACCATGATCACCAAGACAGCATGGTATTGGCACAAAAACAGACACACAGACCAATGGAACAGAAGAGAGAGCCTAGATATGGACCCTCAACTCCATGTTCAACTAATCTTCAACAAACCAGGAAAAAATATCCAATGGAAAAAAAAAAAAGTCTCTTCAATAAACAGTGCTGGGAAAATTGGACAGCTATATACAGAAGTATGAAACAACCATTCTCTCACATCAAACACAAAGATAAACTCTAAATGGATGAAAGACCTCGATGTGAGACAGGAATCCATCAAAATCATAGAGGAGAACATAGGCAGTATCAGGCTCCTCTGCTATGAGCCTGCTTCTTCCTCTCCCACTCCCCTGCTTGTGTTCCCTCTCTCGCTGGCATGAACTTTTGGGACTTCATCAAGATAAAAAGCTTCCGCACAGCAAAGGAAACAGTCAACAAAACAAAGAGGCAACCCACAGAATGACAGAAGATATTTGCAAATGACACTACAGATAAAGGACTGGTATCCAAAATCTATAAAGAACTTCTCGGGGCGCCTGGGTGGCACAGCGGTTAAGCGTCTGCCTTCGGCTCAGGGCGTGATCCCGGCGTTATGGGATCGCCCCACATCAGGCTCCTCTGCTATGAGCCTGCTTCTTCCTCTCCCACTCCCCTGCTTGTGTTCCCTCTCTCGCTGGCTGTCTCTATCTCTGTCGAATAAATAAATAAAATCTTTAAAAAAAAAAAAANAAAAAAAAAAAAAGAACTTCTCAAACTCTACACCTAAAAAACAAATAATCAAACCAAAAAATGGGCAGAAGACATGAATAGACACTTCTCCAAAGAGACACACAAGTGGCTAACAGACACATGAAAAAATGTTCAACATCATTAGCCATCAGGGAAATTCAAATCAAAACCACAGTGAGATACCACCTTACACCAGTTAGAATGGCCAAAATTAACAAGGCAGGAAACAACAAATGTTGGAGAGGATGTGGAGAAAGGGGAACCCCCTTATACCATTGGTGGGAGTGCAAGTTGGTACAGCCACTTTGGAAAACAGTACAGAGGGTCCTTAAAAAGTTAAAAATAGAGCTACCCTATGACTCGGCAACTGCACTACTGGGTATTTACCCCAAAGATATAGATGTAGTGAAAGGAAGGGGCACATGCACCTCAATGTCCATAGCAGCAATGTCCACAATAGCCAAGCTGTGGAAGGAGCTGAGATGCCCTTTAATAGACGAATGGATAAAGATATGGTTCATACATACAATGGAATATTACTCAGCCATCACAAAGGATGAATACCCACCATTTGGATCGACATGGATGGAACTGGAGGGGATTATGCTAAGTGAAATAAGTCAAGCAGAGAAAGACAATTATCATATGGTTTCTATTCATATGTGGAACATAAGGAATAGCATGGAGGACAATAGGAGAAGGAAGGGAAAACCGAAGGTGGGGAAATCACAGGGGGAGATGAACCATGAGAGACTATGGACTCCAGGAAACAAACCGAGGGTTTCAGAGGAGGGGGGGGCATAGGGGGATGGGTTAGCCTGGTGATGGGTATTAAGGAGGTCACATCCTGCAATGAGCACCAGGTGTTATACACAAACAATGAATCATGGAACACTACATCAAAAACTAATGAAGTACTGTATGGTGACTAACATAACATTAAAAAAAAGAAGAAAGAAAAGAAAAGAAAAAAAGAAAAGAAAAGAAAAGAAAAGAAAAGAAAAGAAAAGAAAAGAAAAGAAAAAAGAAAAGAAACAAAATTGGCCGTCTCTAAAAATGTTGAATATATACCTACTAAATGACTAACTCATTCACTCCCAAGCTTTTACCTCCCCCTCAAAAAAGGAAAGCTTATGGCCATAAGACTTATACACAAATGTTCATAGCAGCTTTATTTATAGCCCCAAATGAGAAACATCCAAAATACCTACCAAAGGACGAATGGATAAACAAAGGGTGGTATAATTACACAACAAAATACTACTTGGCATTAAAATAGAACAATAACTGATACAGGAAACAACATGAATGAATCTCAAAAAGATTTATGCTAAGTGAAAGTCAGCCAATAAAAGGGTAGTATCTTGGGAATGGAGGATGCGGGGGATTACAGAGGGACATGAGGTAACTTTTGAGAGTAATGGATAGGTTCACTACCTTGATTATGGTCATGGTTTCACAGGTGTACACATATATCAAAACATATCAAATTGTATGCTTTAAATACGTACACTTCATTATATGTCAATTATACTTCAATAAAGCTGTTTTAAAAGCTAATTAACCAGGTGCCTTTTTTTCAGAAAAATAAACATATAGTAAAATTATAAGGTAAGGAATTGTTAAATATAAAACTAATGATTGTGATTAACTATGTGAGGTGGTATCCAGATGTGACAGGAGAGAGGCAAACATACACCTTCAATCTCACTGAGAAATGTTCTATGTTGAATTTGGGAGTAGGTCTTACTTTTACTTAATAAGATTTTTAACTTACATACAAATACTATATAAGCCATTTAGAAGGCACTCTATTTTCAACATTATATGGGTAATGTTTATGAGGAAAGCTTTTTTAAGTCTTTTTTTAAAACTTATATATGGCTATTTTAGCACCTTCTAAAAGGTTTAAAAACAAAAAAAACTCTGCAAATCTCTTGTGCATATGAATGTTCTTCATATATTATTCCTAGAAATAAAGCTTTTTATTTATCACATGGTCAGAAATTTAATTCCAGCTGTGAAAATTTCTTCCAAATCAGGTATTAGAGACAAGGGTTATCACTATGTTACAGACGACAGATGTTACACTAAACTTATGTATAGAGTGAGCTCCTCCTGAGAACTGCTGGGTCTCAACCATATCTAGTTGGTGCTGCAGGTCAGATCCTGCAGGATCTTTTAAATTATGTTTAGGATTTTGGACTTTATCCAAGGAGCAATGGGAAGTTACTAAAAGATTTCAAACAGAGGCATGACATGATCGGACTGATGTCTCTAAACGGTAACACTTTTTAAAAGCTCAGCTGATGTCAAAAGTATTGTAGGAAGGCCAATTAAAAACCCGCTTTAACAGTTCAGGCAAGAGATGATTGTGAGTTGAACCAAAAGAGTGGCAGAGAGATGGGAATAAATGAACCAACTTAAGAAATACTTAAGCAATAGATTCAATAGGACTTGATGACTGACTGGATATAATGGCTAGGTGAGAAGTTAAAAATGACTCCCAGGTTTTTGTTTCAGCAGTGGGATGGTGATGCCAGGCACTATAATAAGGAATGCAGGAGGAGAAGGAGGTTATGATAAGTTTGATGTGTCTGTGAAATTACAAAGTGAAGATGTCCAACAGGCAGCGTAGAGCACAGAAGAGCATTTGGGAATCATCTATATAAAGACTGAATTGAAGCCCTAGAAGTATGAAGAGCAGCCTAGGGGAGAGTAAGAGAAGAAAAAGACTGAGAATTTTAGTACTGTAATAGGTGGAAGAAGAAGAGAGAAAAGGAAAATGTTAACTTTTGATGAAATAACAGTTTCTACTTCTACTTACATACCAAAAAAATGGATACTAAATGAATTATAAAGGAAGTAAAGTACTGAGGAAAAAAAACAAATACAGACAATTAGTTACAAGTCTAAGATTGGGATAACAATGAAAGGGTGAAGGGAAGCTTCTGAGTCTAACACTAGAAATATGCCTAGATCACGAAGATATTAAAATAAAAATGTATTTTCAATGATACATTGTCTATTCTTGTTTAATTTGCCCCTTTTATAAAAATGTTCTTAAGTTCCATGGGGCACCTGGGTGGCTCAGTTGGTTAAGCATCTGACTTTTGATTTTGGCTCAGGTCATGATCTCAGGGTCATGAGATTGAGACCCACATCCAACTTCACACTGGGCATGGAGCCTGCTTAAAATTCTCTCTCTTCCTCTCCCTCTGCCCCTCCCTCCCTCTTAAAAAAATGTTCTTAAGTTCCAAAACACTGTTGTTGAAACGGATTCCAATGACAAAAAAACAGAAGCATAAATCCAATTAAATAATAATGGAGTCTGAGAACATTAAGAATGGCTGGTTTCTTCCCTTGACTGAAATTAACTATTAGCATCCTTAACAATTAAGTTAGTCCTTGGATATCAAGTCTTATGTTATCTTTCCACAAACTAGTATAGAAAGTCTCATAACAGTTGTATCCAGAAAAATTTATCTCCAACAACGNGGGTAGTATCTTGGGAATGGAGGATGCGGGGGATTACAGAGGGACATGAGGTAACTTTTGAGAGTAATGGATAGGTTCACTACCTTGATTATGGTCATGGTTTCACAGGTGTACACATATATCAAAACATATCAAATTGTATGCTTTAAATACGTACACTTCATTATATGTCAATTATACTTCAATAAAGCTGTTTTAAAAGCTAATTAACCAGGTGCCTTTTTTTCAGAAAAATAAACATATAGTAAAATTATAAGGTAAGGAATTGTTAAATATAAAACTAATGATTGTGATTAACTATGTGAGGTGGTATCCAGATGTGACAGGAGAGAGGCAAACATACACCTTCAATCTCACTGAGAAATGTTCTATGTTGAATTTGGGAGTAGGTCTTACTTTTACTTAATAAGATTTTTAACTTACATACAAATACTATATAAGCCATTTAGAAGGCACTCTATTTTCAACATTATATGGGTAATGTTTATGAGGAAAGCTTTTTTAAGTCTTTTTTTAAAACTTATATATGGCTATTTTAGCACCTTCTAAAAGGTTTAAAAACAAAAAAAACTCTGCAAATCTCTTGTGCATATGAATGTTCTTCATATATTATTCCTAGAAATAAAGCTTTTTATTTATCACATGGTCAGAAATTTAATTCCAGCTGTGAAAATTTCTTCCAAATCAGGTATTAGAGACAAGGGTTATCACTATGTTACAGACGACAGATGTTACACTAAACTTATGTATAGAGTGAGCTCCTCCTGAGAACTGCTGGGTCTCAACCATATCTAGTTGGTGCTGCAGGTCAGATCCTGCAGGATCTTTTAAATTATGTTTAGGATTTTGGACTTTATCCAAGGAGCAATGGGAAGTTACTAAAAGATTTCAAACAGAGGCATGACATGATCGGACTGATGTCTCTAAACGGTAACACTTTTTAAAAGCTCAGCTGATGTCAAAAGTATTGTAGGAAGGCCAATTAAAAACCCGCTTTAACAGTTCAGGCAAGAGATGATTGTGAGTTGAACCAAAAGAGTGGCAGAGAGATGGGAATAAATGAACCAACTTAAGAAATACTTAAGCAATAGATTCAATAGGACTTGATGACTGACTGGATATAATGGGCTAGGTGAGAAGTTAAAAATGACTCCCAGGTTTTTGTTTCAGCAGTGGGATGGTGATGCCAGGCACTATAATAAGGAATGCAGGAGGAGAAGGAGGTTATGATAAGTTTGATGTGTCTGTGAAATTACAAAGTGAAGATGTCCAACAGGCAGCGTAGAGCACAGAAGAGCATTTGGGAATCATCTATATAAAGACTGAATTGAAGCCCTAGAAGTATGAAGAGCAGCCTAGGGGAGAGTAAGAGAAGAAAAAGACTGAGAATTTTAGTACTGTAATAGGTGGAAGAAGAAGAGAGAAAAGGAAAATGTTAACTTTTGATGAAATAACAGTTTCTACTTCTACTTACATACCAAAAAAATGGATACTAAATGAATTATAAAGGAAGTAAAGTACTGAGGAAAAAAAACAAATACAGACAATTAGTTACAAGTCTAAGATTGGGATAACAATGAAAGGGTGAAGGGAAGCTTCTGAGTCTAACACTAGAAATATGCCTAGATCACGAAGATATTAAAATAAAAATGTATTTTCAATGATACATTGTCTATTCTTGTTTAATTTGCCCCTTTTATAAAAATGTTCTTAAGTTCCATGGGGCACCTGGGTGGCTCAGTTGGTTAAGCATCTGACTTTTGATTTTGGCTCAGGTCATGATCTCAGGGTCATGAGATTGAGACCCACATCCAACTTCACACTGGGCATGGAGCCTGCTTAAAATTCTCTCTCTTCCTCTCCCTCTGCCCCTCCCTCCCTCTTAAAAAAATGTTCTTAAGTTCCAAAACACTGTTGTTGAAACGGATTCCAATGACAAAAAAACAGAAGCATAAATCCAATTAAATAATAATGGAGTCTGAGAACATTAAGAATGGCTGGTTTCTTCCCTTGACTGAAATTAACTATTAGCATCCTTAACAATTAAGTTAGTCCTTGGATATCAAGTCTTATGTTATCTTTCCACAAACTAGTATAGAAAGTCTCATAACAGTTGTATCCAGAAAAATTTATCTCCAACAACGGAAACACTTTTCTGTAGTCTCATCTTATAGAAGAACACTACCTTAAAAAAAAAAATATATATATATATATATATATATATGTGTGTGTGTGTATATATATGTGTGTGTGTATATATATATATATACACACACACACATATATATAAACCCAGAGACACCACTAGTGCAGTCTTACATTTTAACAAGGTAACTCTGTAGAGTTAATCTTAAAATCCAAAAGGAGTTCACAATCAACCAGTTTCAAATGCGCACTGGAATCAGACATGACTGGACCTGGAACCTGACTGTTACATGACCTTGGGTAAGTTTCTTAAACATCAAGGATCCCATCTGTAAAAAGGATAACAGCTATATCACAGCATGATTAAGAAAATTAAAATAATGTGATGTTTTATTTTAAATAAAATCAAGGTAAATCATCAATGGTTTATTCTCTGCTTCTACTGCATAATAAGGCTTGTAGAGCCTAGATGTATAAGACCTACAAGGAAGGATAAAAATACCGAAAACCAAGATATTATTTCAACCTACCCCTATATTGGCCCACCATACTTAAAATTATCTAGATTCCAACTCACTGTATGCATGCTACTTCTTCAAAATAACCTTCCATTTCAGAAGATGTCTGTAAGTTTTATTTTAACATAAGACAGACATGGTACAAATAATTCCAAGTGTGATGTATGTGAAGAAAAATGCAAGGGGCTAAGCTAATCTGGGAGTAGGGGAGAACAAAGAAGGCTTCCCTAAAGAAGTTAAGTTCAAGCTGAGATCTGAATGGTGGATACGAAGAAAGTTCTGGAATAACATACTTAGATACTAGAAGTAGCAGCAAATAATTGTGAGAATTCAACTGTTTATCCCCACTCTGGGGAATAACATTTAAACAATAATCTTGCTTTTAATGGCTATAGTTAAAAGAACAGGAGTTATGTTTATATCCTACCATAAAAATGAACAGATCTTTTCTAGCCTAATGGCTCATTATTTGTAACTTACTAAGATTAGATTTAGTTTAATAAATTAGATGGAAATGTTTGTGAACAGTTTTGTACTGCCATTCCAATGCCAAACACTGTTCTTTCATCGTGGAAAAGTTATTTTATATATAAAAAGATTTAAGACAAAATAAAAACAGACTAATCCAGAGAACAAACAAGCTGGTGGTTGGCAGAGGGGAGGGGAATGGGCGAAATAGGTGAATGGGATTAAGAGCTAAAAACTTCCGGTTACAAAATAAATAAGGTACAGGGATGAAAAGTATAGCATAGAAAATATAATCAATAACACTGTAACAACAAACAGTGACAGATAGTGACTAAGTACTCAGTAATGTGTAGAACTGTTGAGTCAATATATTGTACACCTGATGCTAATATTTCATTGTATTTGTACTATACCTCAATAATGAAAATTATTTTAAAAATATTTAAGAAAACAGACCATGGATATATTCACATATATATAAAATGTGAATAGAGTTAGATACAAAGTAACAATAGCTAATCTTTATTGAGCACTTATTATTTGTATTGTTAATAAATATTTAATAATAATTACTAACACATTCTGTATATATTTCAGTTAACACATAACAATCCTATGAAGCAAGTTCAGTTACTATTTCTACTTTCATAAATAAAGAAATACAAGATCAGCAAAGTTAGGTAAGTTGCTCAGGTCACAGGGATTCACACTCAAAACTGAATCCAAACGTTATGTTCTTAAAGCCATATCCTACTTCCTAACCATGTGGTTGGAGAATATGAATGAAAGCCAGCCCTCAGAACCAACAGGGTTCATGATAAATGGGTCTATTTGGCATTTATTTTTAGTCTACCTTACATATGATGTAGAATGCTATTTCAGGGAACACATAACCTACATCTTCTCAGTGAGATAATGACAGCATTCATTAAGAACAACACGTATATGGGGTGCCTGGGTGGCTCAGTTGGTTAAGCGTCTGCCTTCACCTCAGGTCATGATCTCAGTGTCCTGGGATCGAGCCCCACAATCGGGCTCCTTGCTCAGCTGAGAGCCTGCTTCTCCCTCTCCCTCTGCCTGCCACTCCCCCTGCTTGTGCGCTCTCTCTCTCTGTCAAATAAATAAATAAAATCCTAAAAAAAAAAGTAAGAACACGTTTATATATTTATTATGTAAATACATATGCACATTTTTTTTAAAGATTTTATTTATTTATTTGACAGAGATAGAGACAGCCAGCGAGAGAGGGAACACAAGCAGGGGGAGTGGGAGAGGAAGAAGCAGGCTCACAGCGGAAGAGCCTAATGTGGGGCTCGATCCCATAACGCCAGGATCACGCTCTGAGCCGAGGGCAGACGCTTAACCGCTGTGCCACCCAGACGCCCCCATATGCACATATTTTTAAATAAAACAAAGGTACAAAAGGCAGAAAACCCATAAAAATACTGTAGTTGTACCACTGTATAATCTAAACAAAAGAGGTTCATCGGAGATAAAATGTACAGCTGACCCCTGAATAATGTTGAGGGAGGAGTGCCAATGCCCCACTCAGTCAAAACTCCATGTATAACTTCTTTTTGTTTTTTTGTTTTCCCTTCCCAAAAACTTAACTACAAATAGCCTACGGTTGATCGGAAGCCTTACCAATAAAAATAAAGCAGTGAATTAACACATATACTGTACGCTGTATTATATACTATATTCTTACACTAAAGTAGAAGAAAAATGTTATTAAGAAAACCATAAGAAGAAAAAGAAAATCATAAGGAAAATACATTTACTATACTGTATTTATAGAAAAAATCCGCATACAGATGGACTCATGCAGTTCAAGCCCATGTTGTTCAAGGGTTAACCGTGCTTCAATTTTGTCATCCTTGATTTGTAGAACCTAGCCAGAAGTCTGCTAAGTGACACTGACTTGGCAGCTGGAGGCTTTCTCTGTGAGCGGGACTCTAGCTCATGCGTGCCATACACATTGAGCACTCACAGGCAGTGTCCTGTACTCAGTGCTGAATCATCGCATTTCTTTTTTGGTGGTGGTGGTGGTTGTTAGCGTAAACAAAAAAAAATCTGCTCTAGTCAAAGAAAGAGTTACAACATCTTGAAAAAGTGTGTGCTCTGTTTTCTTCCTGGCAAGGCATACATGCCTGAAAGAATAGAAACAAAATACTACCACTTACCTCACCCGGCTGCTCTGAGGATTAAATGTGATAAAGCACGTAAAGTGCTGGGACACACGGTGCTTTATATGTACTAGCCACTGCTAGTATTATTCATACGATCATTACTCTATGACCTACCCCCATTCCACGACAGCCCAGGACGTTACTACACCACAGCCTCGTGTGCAGAAAGAATGCTGGACTGGAGATCAGAGTAGTACAAGTTGCTCCACAGCCCAGGTGAATAAAAGCGAGCAAATTCTTTGAACATGTTTCATAAAACCTTACTTGTAAAAAGGGGTGACGTCATCTACCTTACACAGTCCTGATGAGAATTACACTAAAGGTGACCATGAATGAGAAAGTATCTTTTTACAGAAAACTACAAATATGGAAGGTATGATTATTTGATGAACAAACACAGGTGTCCAGTGTCTAAAAACAAAACAGAACTGTTATTAATGTATAGTTTGGGACCACCCTTGACTCTGGGGCTGGACACAATCCATAGGTGTCGGTGCCTGCCCCATGGAAAAACTTTTATCTAGAGTTACCATAATATCTATATAGCAAAACTGACCAGTGTTCATAAGCACACACTTACCTTTACTATTGTTTTAGGGCGTTTTTTAAAAAATAATTTTGGTTTTTCAACCACAGGAAGAGGTGGAAGTTTCTTAAGCTCCTGTAAGACGGTGGTGGCAGCGCGCTTCTTGGAGAGTTTTTTGCTATTTCCCTCTCCTTCTGCAGAGAACTCTCCCACTGACACCCGAGTAACAAAGCTTTTCATATGTGGGGGTCCACTTTCTTTAATAACCTATAAAATATAAGTAAAATATTTAATACAGGCACTTAAATGTCCTCATCACATGAGCCTTTTTAAAATGTTCGTACCGTAATCAAAATTGAAATTATAAAGAATTATGCCAAAATTATAGATGTCTTTAATAAAGTTAAGTAGATATTATATAGGGACATTCATTTATGATACTTATGATGCTTAATGAACTGAAGTTGAAAGAACAAAAAATCAAAACTAAATAAATACATTCAATTCATAGTCAAAATTTGTATTTTACTAGCTTAAAATAGGCAACTCAAATTATGGTGACCCACTTTCTTATCGAACAGAAAATTAAGAATATAAAACATACCATATTGGATTAGATACACAGACCATCCAGAACAGTAATTTGTATATAACTGTGTACATCTCTACTTTCTTCTCTGTAAGAGTAAATTACTGAAGTACAACACTACTTCTTCCCAGAGTTCTCTAGCCCATAAAGCATCCTTCAGGTGGAAGGCTCTCAAAAGTAATTTATGGGTGAAAATAACCTGTTTTTGATGGAGGCTTCAAAGGCTGATAGCTAGAAAGGAATGTTTACTTTCTGCGACATGATCTTAAAAAGGTAAGAAGACATGCCATAAAAATAACCTATCTTTCTAGAGTAATGGATTATGAATCTGTCAGCTGTGAATATTGCTAAACCCTGTATTAATGTGTTCTTTAAACTATGCCAGCTTTTGGAGGAAAGATGCCTTCCAAAACCCAAATGGTCAAAACTTTATTCTCCTTCAAAATTCTGACCTATAAAAGATACCCTACTTAAATAGTTTACCATTTAACTTTATATTAAAATTGTCTTCTAATATTAGATACCAATTAGAAAAAAGAAAAGGAAAACAACACAGTATCTCAATAATCCAACATAATTGGGGATAAGAAACTTGTGATAAGTAAGGTGGGCACGTATTACATGGTGCACTGGGTGTTATACGCAACTAATGAATCATCGAACTTTACATCAGAAACCAGGGATGTACTATGGTGACTAACATAATATAATAAAAAAACATTAAAATTTTAAAAAAAAAGATTCCCGGTCATCTCCCCTCGCTCCCCATGAAATATAAGGATAAAGAAATATTATGAATTCTAGGTGCAGACTATTTATTAACTTGTACCACTTAGATCATGCCTTTCAACAAAGACTGAAGAATCCACCATAAAATCACAAATAAATACTAAATGTGCCTATTTGATTCATGGTTTTATAACAACATAAGTGTAAACACTAATGTGAATTTATGTAACATCTGCCTTATCCTTCATTTGTCAGCTGTAACATGTAATTCTTTTTTTTTTTTTTAAAGATTTTTTAATTTCTTTATTCGACAGAGATAGAGACAGCCAGCGAGAAAGGGAACACAAGCAGGGGGAGTGGGAGAGGAAGAAGCAGGCTCATAGAGGAAGAGCCTGATGTGGGGCTCGATCCCATAACGCCGGGATCACGCCCTGAGCCAAAGGCAGACGCTTAACCGCTGTGCCACCCAGGAGCCCCTGTAACATGTAATTCTATTTATCCCAGCAAAGCGAACTAAATACAAAACCTACCCATTTAAAAAAAGAAAAAGAAAGAAACTTGTGATAAGCATACTTTCATGTAATTTAAGTTTACTAGTTGAAACACCAAAACTATTTATTTTAACTACTTTGATGGATAGCCTCTTCAATTTAAAAAAAAGCATATACTTAACTGACTTAACAGAGAATACTAAATATCTGACTTTTTATTGCTCACATTAGATCAGCATTATGAAAACCAAATATTCTATACTATAATATACTGATGCTTCCAAGGACTTCTAAGACATAAAACTGTTCTATTCATTGTAGCCTTTAAAAGCCCATGTTCCTATAACTCTCGAGTATGTGCAATTGCTTTTGATAGCTCTTCTATATTTGCCCTACCATTTCCTGCAGAGACCATCAGGCTTTCAAGTACCTTGCATCCCTGCCTTCCTCATTTTGCTGCTTTTAATCTGCCACAGGGTGAGAGATCAGATAACCCAACTGAGGAGAATTGTGTCTAAGGAGATAGGTTCTCGGTCGAGGTCGGTTGGTCTTGCCAGTAAATAAAATGTGGGAGCTTTCTAGTTGGCGAACATCCATAATTTGAAGGCTACTCCATGACTGTTTCAGCTTATTCCCTGGATCTTGCCTATTTTCTAGATATCTGAGTTACAAAATTAGGGACTTCTTAATGAAGGAGGTATTACAATAATTTAAAATTTTTCCCTTTTAATAAAAATTTCACATTTTAAAAACATTTTGTAACATGTTTATCTGGTTGTAAAATGGAGAGCTACTTAATTACTTCTTAGTGATTTATTAGTAAAAGTTAAATTTAAACCTATTTTGATTCCACGAATTTAGAAGAACTTAGTAGTAATATATACATGTCACTATTAACTTGTATACTTTCAATTTAATCCTATTAAAAACACCAAACCTTACTACAAATTATCTTATACTCAGAAAATTAATTTCATGATGAAAATTAAAATGCCATATATACAAATTATTTAATACAGAAAAGCCAAAGAGATCAGCAGAAATCCATGATATTATAGCAAGTTCTATTTTCCCCAGGGCCTGTATGATTTCATGATGGAGAGTTTGAACATAAGGAAGCACATTAACTCTTTCAGGATACTAGTATGCAAGTTAGTTAATTTGTTTATTTTAAATAGGAGCAGGGGGAGAGAAAGGGAAGATCACTGCTGAGCACATACCTCAAAACTGACGGGCATATTTCGCTTCAGAGCAATTTCAAACACTAAGCTGATCTCAGATTTATTCGCATCTTTGTCATCATCCATTTCTTTTCCTGATTCGCCATTCTAAATCACAAAAAACAGGAGACAATGAATCTTCACTTTGTAACAAACTGTACATATGTTCTACAATCAAGAGGGCCTATTTAAAATACAGTAAGAAACAAGAAATCATAACCACAAGAGTTGTGGGCTTTGCAGTGAGGCTTTTTGTGATTTAACTTTTAGGGGTTTTTTTTTTGCTAAAAGTGGAAGGATAAATGCTGAGTGTGGAAATCTTTTACTCACCATATACTAATTTGAGTTTATCCTATGTCCCCAGACTCAATTCTCTTTAGAGAGGTCTATTCCCCCCTCCCCCCCACACACACCACTTTCCCTGATATTCTAATATGCTATTTAATCTCCTGTAAAGACTAAATTATATAACGTTTATAGGACACAAATCAGGAGTCTGGAGCTCTATGTCTGGCTCTGGCACCAATTTAGTTATTCACTTCTTTAACACATACTTTCGAAGAGATTCATATATGCTGAACACAGGGTATTAGAGATAAAAAGGTCAAGAGACAGTATTCCTACTGCCAAGAAACTTATGACTTAGTGTGAAAACAGAGAAGCAAACAGATAAGAGTCATAATGAAAGTATACAAGGAGAAAAACACCTACGTCGGCCATTAACTATAAGATGAATCTCAAAGGGGCAGGACAAGAGGTTTGAGGGCAGGGGAAATGTAGGGGTGAACAGAACTGTTTGCAATAACTACTCAATAAGGAGGTGACTTATAAGGCATGTCTGAGCCAGAGATATCATTTTGAAATCAACAGAAAAGGCAGTCGAAGCCATGGGAATGGGTGCAATTACTCAAGATCAGCCTTGATATCTTGGTCTGTAAAATAAAGTAGGACTGAAAAAAATCCACAAAAATCTGTTCCATTTTAAACTCCTTGATTCTAAATGAACACAATGTAATCTGTGCTCATAAGCATTAAATGAAAGGTAAATGAATGCTATTTCTCATCCTTGTTTACATCCCCAAGTCCTGTGCTGCCTGAGAAGTAAACTCCATAGGTGAACCAAAGTTCTCAGAGGTAAGGTCATCCTAGCAGGAACACGTGAGTCTAGTACAGTAGACAGGTGAACTGAGAAGCAAATCACAGCAGGTCACCACTCTGATATTCTTGCCTA
This sequence comes from Ailuropoda melanoleuca, assembly GCF_002007445.2. Classification (NCBI taxonomy): domain Eukaryota; kingdom Metazoa; phylum Chordata; class Mammalia; order Carnivora; family Ursidae; genus Ailuropoda; species Ailuropoda melanoleuca. The sequence goes on from NC_048226.1 coordinate 45,796,884, forward strand.
TCAGAAGAGATTATTCCTTTTATTTTTAAAAATGCATTTATTTGTCTTACCAATAATCTCACTGGGGAACTTACAAAGAAGAGACTGTCACAGGTGGCAGTAACATACCTGAGGTGATTTTTCTGGAATAGGTTCATTCTGCAGTGCTTGAAGGGCTTTCATTGCAGCATTGTGTCTAGCAGCTTGTCGAGTCTTTCCTTCCCCAAAAAATTCATTATTTCCTACAGTCAGCTGAACATAAAAGATCTTGGGCATTGGGCAATGATACCTAAAATAAGAAAATTAAAATATTGATGTTAGTTCAATAAAAACCATTCTGTAATCATTAGTAACATCTTTTTTTTTTTTTTAAGATTTTATTTATTTATTTGACAGAGAGAGAGACAGCCAGCGAGAGAAGGAACACAAGCAGGGGGAGTAGGAGAGGAAGAAGCAGGCTTCCCAGTGGAGCAGGGAGCCTGGGATCACGCCCTGAGCTGAAGGCAGACGCTTAACGACTGACCCACCCAGGCGCCCCCATTAGTAACATCTGTTTTCTTGAAAATGATAGCAACCATATAATGTACTATACTCTCTTATTCACCCCAGTCAAGTATTAACCACACAAATGTATTTGTAAATGATAAAATATGAATCAATATAGCTATAGATATATTTCTCCATGAAAAGCATATTATAAAAACAATATTAAACATAATATAGTAAAAATTAGTCAATTATATCACGGAAAACTTTTACTAAGAAGTTTTCAGTTTTCAGTCAGATTTTGACAGATGTGAGCCGAATGGTCTGGTAATGAAGGGGAGCCACAACAGAGGCAGGAGACAAGCAAGCCCATTTAGGGGATAGCACGCAGAGCACTGTGACTTCAGCAGAAGACAGTTATGGCCAGACACGGGAGAGACAGAGAGATGGAGCTACTACTCCATTCCAAAGAATAAGTACTTTGCCAAGTTGTAAGATCAGACTGAACAGAAGAAAGAATGGGGAGGTAAGCCAATTCTTAAGCAGATAAGCAGTACTGTAATAAAATATATTTAAAGAGAAAATTTTTAGCAGGTTTGTGTTTAACGACTGAAGTAAGGAGTCACAACTAGAAAGCAGCAGTGATGCAAATATGAAGGGATAATGAAGAAAGAACAAAGTAGAAGAAATTAAGAAGAAAATATTAAAAGGATACGCAATAAAATTCATTAATTCAACAATTATTTATGGAGGCCATTCTTTATGATAAGAGAGTATGACAGGGAACAAAAACACATTGTACTGGGTAAGACAGATGACGAATAAGGTAATATCTAGTATGTTAGAGCTCTAAGTTAAACAGAAAAAGGAAATGTCAGAGTATCAGGGAGGTGGGTTTTAGACAGGATGGCCAGGGAGGGTCTCACTGAGAAGATGACAATTGTGTAAAGATCTAAAATATGTGAGGGAGGAAGCCACCCAAATATCTGGAACAGTGTACTTGAGGGAGAGCAAACAGCGAGTGCAAAAGCTCCGGGGCAGCAGTGTGCCAAGCACATTCAAGTAATTCAGAAGATGCCTATCTGGCTACAGTGGAGGGATCAGGAAAGAAAAGTTAAGAAATGAAAAGTAGTAGCCAGATTCCATAGGGCCTTACCTAGAAATTATTGTAAGGATTTATCCTGAGTGAAATGGCCAGCCACTAGAAGGTTTGAAGAGAAGCAACGTACCTGACTTGCATTTTGGAAGGATCACCTGACTATTATGTTGAGAACAGACTGTAGGCAAATGATAATGGAAGCAAGGAGATCTATCAGGAGACTACTACAATAATACAGGAGAAAAGCAATAGGGGCCTGAACTGGGGTGGCAGCAGTGCAAGTAATGAGAAGCAGTGGGATTCAGAATGAATTTCAAAAATAGAGACCGGGGTGGGGGGCGGTGTCCAGGTGGCTCAGTTGGTCTAGCATCCGACTCTTGATTTCAGCTCAGGTCATGATCTCAGGGTCATGGATGAAGCCCCACACTGGGCTCTGTGCTCAGCAGGGAGTCTGGCTGAGATCTTCTCTCCCTCTGCCCTTGCCCTCCCCTGTGCGCACGCTCTCTCTCTCTCTAAATAAGTAAATAAATTCTTCAAACAAAAAAAATAATAATAGTAAGTGGAACAAATAGGGTTTACCCAAGGATCAATTATGGAATATGAGAGAGGAGTCAAGGATGAACCCAGGGTTCCTGAGCTGAACAGCTGGAAGACAGAGTACCCATACAGTGAATTGGTGAAGACTGCAGAAGGATTTGTTTGTTGGGCATGGGTATCAGCAGCTCTGGTTTGGAAATGTTAAATTATTCAGCTTGTTTAGACATCCAAGTGGAGATGTCAAATGAACAGTCAGATTTCTGAGTCTGGACTCTAGGAAAGAGGTCCAAAGTGAATATAAAATTTGAGATCATCTCTCTCTCTCTCTCTCTCTCTCTCTCTCTGGAATTTAAAGCCACAAGACAGGGGTGCCTGGGTGGCTCAGTCAGTTAAGCGTCTGCCTTCGGCTCAGGTCATGATCCCAGGGTCCTGGGATCAAGTCCCACGTCGGGCTCCCTGCTCTGCGGGAAATCTGCTTCTCCCTCCCCCCGCCCTCACTCGTGCTCGCTCGTTTGCTCTCTCACAAAAATAAATAAATAAAATCTTTAAAACCACAAGACAGTGAGAACTCTGTGGGAAGGAGTAACAGGAGAAAAACCAGGCAAGCACAGTGTCCTTCCTAAAAACCAAATGGGAAAAAGTCTATCTAGGAGGAGGGAGTGGTCAACTGTGTCAAATTATATACTCACAGGTCAAGTAAAATGATGACTGAGAACTAAGACCACTGAATTGGGCAATTTAACAAAACTAAAAAGGACTGATTTTGATGCAATGGAGGATTTACAATGTAATGCCAAAAAATTAAGTTAAAATCACTCCGGTGCTGAAAAATGTCTGTTCCAAGCAAAGGGAAGTCCAACTGAAGTCCTACTAAGTTCTGGATGATTATTGGACAGCCAAAGAGCAGTGTTCCATATTCACCCTGAGATAAACTGGACAGAGCCCATAGTATAAGAATTCACCAAGCAGATGGGACTAATTAGGGAGGTTTACAGAAGGTAAAGGACTAGAAAAGGTACATCAGCACTGAAGATGCAGATCTGGGTGGCAGTAATTGAAACCATGTGAGTGGATAAGCACCTGGAAAGGGTAAGCGTAAAGAAACCAAAAAAGAGAGCCTGAGGCTGGGATCTGATTGAGGCCCATGATCAAAAGGCAGGGGAAATAATAGACGGCAGTGAAGGAGATGAAAGAGGGTCAGAGTTAGAAAAGAAATTACCGCACAATGTCAGGGAAATCAACAGTGTCAAACGTTCGTGGAGAAATCCGGAGCATGAAAAAAAGTAACAGTCGCTGTTTTAAATTCTTAAAGACAATTTTCTTGGCCCACGGTTTTCTATTACTTTAAGATAAAGTATTTTAAATCTGTTTTCATTATGTCATATGTTTTCATTTTTAATTGGCAAATATAAAAAAAGCTAAAGGAAGAAAAAATCACTTATGGTAAAAGATTTTTAATATGCAAAGACTAAAAAGCATTAAAAACCACAATCTGTTTTGCTCTTTGATTAAAATAAGTAGTACACTGAGGTGCACAGTTTCTTACTGCATTCCTGAAGTGCACTTTCCTATTATTTTAGATCCCCTTAACGCAGGTATCTTAACAGACTAATGTTAATAAATGCAGGTTATCTTCATTTTGTATACCACAAAATTCAGTTTTCCACCTACACAGAATTTCACGCATATTTTTAACTTGTTCCACTATAAAACTTTAAAACAACCTGAAATCAGAAATTTACTCCTGTACTAAGATCTTATATGGCAAGCTTTCACCATAGAGCAAATGTTTACAATTAATTATACACTTCTGAAAACAGAGGTCCACAACTGGAATGCTAACAGACCTTTAACTACAGTAGAGGGAGTGGGCGCCACTATAATCACTAAGGCCTGCTGACAATTACAAAACTCATTTCGGTTTGCCACAGAGACAAACAAAATTTCTGTTCATTATGACTTTACTGGAATATGATGTCATAACACATAACCATACTGAAACAATCTGCTGATTTTCTGACCAAAATATTAATTGCACACTAAAGAGCCCTTGGGGCCTCTTCCTTTTTGCCATCAAACACGGCTCTATATATGTGTATGTGTATGCATGTGGATACATATGTGTATGTGTATTATACTGTATAACTATCAGAGGAAAAATTAGGTTTGTCGTATTTTAACAGAAAAAGTAGACTACTCTAGCACTAGCAACAGAAAATACCAAGACCAAATGCCTGACTTGTTTCATTCTAGTTTCATTCCATCCTCTAACTTAGAAATGATTCTTACTATTCTACCCCATGTGGTTTACCTTATATATCACACCTCCTCATATCAACACGACAATTAAGATTAGCCAGAGTACCCTCCATAATGGCACCCAGCCTCAGTTATAGGAGAGACGATGCAGAAAGTCACTTTGTATGTTAGGTCCTGGTCTCTAATTATTTTTTTCCTTTGCTAAAGAAACACTCAAAGTTTATTAACTTTGAAGGTTGATGTGTTCTAAAGAGAAGTACTTTTCTATATTTATTTCAAACATTAAGCTCATTTTTGGTAAAGTACTTTTAACAAGTGATATACATATTTCTAAAAATTAGCAGATATTTACCTAATCTTACATTCCTATTCTTGATTTTTTTCAATGAGAATTTTATGGTCAATTTTTACATTCCCATAGTGATTACTGTTAAAAGATGGGCCATGAAAACTCACCCATCCAGGCTATTAAAGTTTCAGGTTCAAAGGGCTTCTACCCACAGGATCTAAAATGTATTTTGCAAGCGCAATCCCACTCATTAGAATTATACTCAGTGCTTGTTAAAGATGTACATTCCTGTGCTCCACCCCTGATCTGCTAAATCAGGCTCCGGGACAGAACAAGAACCCTCATTTTAATAAGATTCCCTGGGGAGTCTTTCATACTAACAGACTGAGAACCACAGCTCCGTGGTATCACTATAGCCTACAATACAGCTTATGTGATTTGAGGATGACTTCAAGCTCCACGCAAGCAAGGGACCACGTACATTCCTACAGCACCATGGTTAGGTTTCCTCTCTCTCTCTCATTTAACCTCACAGCAGCCGGGTGAGATGGATGTCCCCATGGTCACCATGAGAGGTAACAAATGTCCCCAACACAGTTGTGAGGAATCAAACCAAAGTCTAACTTCAGAGTTCAGGAAACAAGTCTTAAGTTGCTTCCTAAAAAATCTGCTTTATCCTCTTTTATTTTCATGTTCCCATTTGTTTATTAAAATTGGCTATGTCCCTGGTAGGCTAGAGAACCTAATGCAAGAGTTCTTTCTAAACCAAAGGTCCACTGATAGGCTTCAGAGGCATTTTACTTAATAGCTGCTGAAACAAAGAGACCTCCATAATGAAATCCTATGTTTTTATGGTATGTCAAGCCAAGCAGGACCAAAAAAGAGACACAACTGAGTAACTTATCAAGGGTGAAAAGTAAGAATAATGGCATCGTGTGTCACACTGCTAATAGTCTAAATTTAATAAAGGCTGCTTATAAGGACTTTTCCCCTCCCATGCCACTTTGTCTTCTGTCCACCAGAAGTCTTACAAAAGATAAACAAATAAAATTTCAAACAAAATAAAAAAGAATCTTCCCTTTCTTTAGAGCCTCAAAAAAGTCTTTAGATTTGGCCTATCTTCAAGACATCACTGAAGAAAGGATATATATTTAGTTCCTTTGAATTAGCACTTGACATTCCTTATACAGTCTTGTTTTGATTTTTGAGTTAAGGGAAGATTTTATATTCTTATATAAGCATCCTTATAAGAATATACATAGTCTTGTTCTTATACTTCTATTTGGTAGTCGGTTATAACAAGTTTCCATACCATCTATCCCTGCCATCCTCCCTAAAGTTACTTCATTAATGCCCTCTTTGTAGACTCCTTTAGTGTAAGTTTGAACAACCGAAAGCCATGTGTCATCCCTACCATTTGGTGACTGCCTTATTCTCTAACATCTCCACTTTCCTAAGTATCATTTTTACAAGGTGAGAAAGACATATTCCAAATAACATGGGAACTTTTAAGAATTGAAAAATAATTGCCTCATTTTATTTGATAGCATTATTCATAAATCTCAACCCAGCTTAAGCATTCATATCTCCTCTACAGGTTTATGTCCTAAAATATATGAACAAGTTATCTTCTCATCTAATAAGGAGAGGCTTTGGATTTCTGTGTTTATTTCTAACATTGACTGAAAACAGAAATGTCACTTAATCTTTCTATCTCAGTTTACTTATCTGTAAAATATTTGCAGAATCTATGTTTAAAGACCTCTCAAGGCCAAAACTTAGAATTCAAATGACATGTTGATTATTTTGACTCTTTGTACACATTTTGGCACTGCTAAGCATTCTTTTTACTTGCTATAGAAAAATAATAGGTTTTATCATAAAGCTATAAAATAGTCCTTGGCACACTTTCAAGCTTGTATGTATATAAAACGTCTAGATAGGAGAGGGTTCTTTCTCTATTCACATCTATAAATTTTGGAAATATATCTTTTATGGGATCTAAATGTTAAGTCTTGAAGAATTTCAAAAATTAGAACCTATTAAAAAAGATTCACAGGGCAGCTGAAAATAAGCTTTAAAGGAGGGTAGGGATAGTCTATTCTATTTGTAGAATTATTATAATTATGTTTAAAATGCCCAGGGGAAAATACAAAAAACATGTACTAGAAACTAGGATAGAATGCTGACAAGTGACGGAATTAAAAATGATGATCTTTCATAATTTCAAATTTTTAAAAATAGTATGGTTGTACTACAGCATAAAACAAAAGAAGAAGAAGAAAATTAACTGAAGTAAGTCTAGTCCCCATCCATTTAAATAATGGTAAATCTATGTTCCAAATGTAAATTTGATAAATTAGTAGAATGGCCTGTGGAATACAGAATATAACCCACAAGAGTAAATAACCTGTACTGTGTCACTAATACTAGGACCACAATAAAACGATGGAAAGCACAGCATGTTATCGAAGAGCCCCATTTTGTAAATATACAATCACCGCTCTCAATCCTACACTTCGATCCAGCATAAACCTATCCTTGCCCCTTTCCTAAATGATGATCTAGATAAATCATCATCACCATCATCAACATCAGCATCACCATCACCATTATGATGATTACAACAAAACATACGAAGCACTCACTATGTGTCAAGCACTATTCCAAACACTGTGCATACAAGACCAACTTGTAAAAACATAAGGAAATGAGGAAGAGATAGTCACCTTGCCCAAGGCCAACCCCCTTGAGCTAACATTTAAATCCAAGTAGTCTCACTCCAGAGCCCACGATCTTAACCTCTACACTTGCTGTCTCTGGATGAACTAGATAAATGAGCACCATAAACTGCAGAGGTACTAACTATAAACTATGGAAAGGTCATGCCAGACTTGGCACTTAAGGCAATTTAAGTCAAAGTAGACATAAGAAACCAATGGTCACAGTGTGCCTGGGTGGCTTAGTCAGTTAAGTGTCTGCCTTTGGTTCAGGTCATGATCCCGGGGTCCTGGGATCAAGTCCCACATTGGGCTCCCTGCCCAGTGGGCAGTCTGCTTCTCCCTCTGCCCTTCACCTCACTCATGCTCTCTCTCTCTCTCAAATAAATAAATAAAGATTATTTTTAAAAAAAGAAACCAATGGTCACACTGATTACCAAAGAGAATTCTTGGGGGCACTGTAAGTCCAGGAGATGATGCTGGCTACAGTCTTACTCCTCTCTCATTCTTTGTCTCCTCTCTTAACGTTTCTGAAGCCCCTGCTTAAATGTCAATGTTCTATTAGGGAATTGCAGACCAAAAGCACTATGACGTACTAATGCACCCCCATTAGGATGGCCATAGTCAGGCAGCCACTGTGGAAAGCAGTCTGGCAGTTCCTTAAAACGTTAAACAGAATTACCATTTGATCCAGCAATCCCATTCCTAGATATAATAGACACATATCTAGGAATGTATGTATGTATACATACACCAAAAAGAAATTTTAAAAAGGCACTGAGGGGCACCCGGGTGGCTCAGCTGGTTAAGCATCTGACTCTTGTCTCTGCTCAGGTCATGATCTCAGGGTCCTGAGATTGGGCCCCACATCAGGCTCTGCACTGAGCATGGAGCCTGCTTGCGATTCTCTCTCTCTCCCCATCCCTCCCCACCACTCTCGCTCTCTCTCAAAAAATAAGCAAATTTTTTAAAAGGCACTAAAACAAAAATGTGTCCACAAATGTTCACAGCATTACCCATAATAGCCAAAAAGTGGAAATAAACGAAAGGTCCATCAACTGATGAACAGATAAACTGCAGTATATCCATCAAATGGAGTACCGCGTAGCCATACACAGCAATGAAGTACTGATACCTGGTATAATGTGGATGAACTCGGAAAACATTACGCTAAGTGAAAGCCAGACATAAAAGGCTACATATTGTATAATTTCATTTAAATGAAATGTCCAGAATAGGCAAATCCACAGAGACAAAAGTAAATTAGTGGTTGCCAGGGGCTGGGAGGAAAGAAAATGGAGAGTAACTGTTAATGGGTATGAGGTTTCTTTTAGGGGTGATGAGATGTTCTGGAGTTAGACAGTGGTGATCGTTGTACAACAATGTGAATGTAGTAATTCACAGTGTACACAGTAGTACACTTTAAAATAGTAAAAATGGTAAATTTTATGTTATTGTGAATTCTGCCTCAATTAAAAAAAAAATGTTGATCCTCCCTAGAGTTCAATCTTCTCATAGACAAAACAGTCTTCCTAGGTGATCTCACTTATTCCTATTTACATTTTTGGCAGACTCACAGAATTTAGCCTATCCAATGGGGGCAGGGCAGGGGCAAGGGAACGAGGCACCCCTCCCTTTTGTACTCTTGGAAATTAATGACCTGGTCTTCTTCCTGCCCTTGTTTGAGTGCCAGGGTGTATATGAATTAAATTAATTCAATGAATATTTATTAAGGGCCTCATTCATGCCATGGACTAGTCATTTTTGTCCCTTGGGATGGTGGACTCCCCTCAAGAGACAATCAATCAACAAATAAAACAGTATCAACTGGTAAGATGGGCTAGATGAAAAGTAAAGCAGAGAACAGAGTATTAAGAGATCCTTCAGGAAGTGATGTTTGAATAAAGAGGTGAATGGAGTGAAAATTCCAAGCATATGAAAGCCTGGAGGAAAAAAAAAATGTTCCAAACAAATGGGACAGCCAATTGTCAAGGCCCTGCGGAGATAGCATACAGCCATTTTCAATAATATATTGGGTTTTCAAAGTCAAGAACACAGTTTTAAATATCTTTTCAGCATCTGTATAGTTAACAATTTTTATTTTTCATCTCTTAATAAGGTATTTTTTTATTGACCTATTTTCTAATGGCGAAACAATTTTGCATTCCTGGAATAAACCCCATTTGGTTATGGTGGTTCTTCTTTCAAAGAATTGCCAAATTCCTTTTGCCAATATTCCAATTAGGATTTTTCCATTGATATTTTATAAACAATATTGATCTGAAATTCTAACCTTTCTTGTTGTTGTTGTTTTAACTGGCATTGTTGAGCTAGACAGTAAGACTAGTTTTGATTGCCCAAAATAATGTTTCCTATTTTTCCAAGGTTCAATAAAATTTCTCTGTGATACCATCTAGGCCAAGTGCTTTTCTTCAAGGTGGTAGGGGGAGCTAGTGGTAACTAGTTATATGACTACTTGTCCTTTTACTTCTACAGCAATGGATCTTTTTTGGTAGTTTATATTTTCCTACAAAATCACCCAGTTCACCCAGGTTCTGAAATAGTTTTCCATGAGTTGAACAAAGTAGTTCAACTTTATTAGAATTTTCGTTTCCTGTGCGTCAGGCCTCTCTCATCATCAGACTATACTTTGCATATCTGTGCTTTGCATTCACATTTGCTTACTTCAATTAGATTATATATTTAAGTATTTTATTGGTTTTTCATAAGGACAAGATATTGGATTCTGCATATTTTTTCTATTACTCTTCTGTTTTCCAATTAAGCTATTTCTGCATTCATTTTCCTCCCTCCAACTTATTTTGTTGTTCCTTCTCAAACTTCTTGTGTTGGATAATTAATTTTCATCATATCTATTATTATAGATATGATTACTAAATTGAATTTGCCTTCTGACAGGCTGTTTGTACTGTAATGTCTTCAAGAGAAAAACATACTATTCAATGTTCCCTAAATATTTTTTGTAACAAAGCCCCCCGTTTAGTGAACTACCATGTGTACTCCATGAAACGTACCTCGGGATATTCTGTTTTAGGCATTATGCCTTAGTTAAGAGTCCGTATTCTACAGGTTCCTTGCTTAATCTGCTAGAAGCTTTTTATCTTGAATGTAATAGAGATTACTTAACATTTTTAAAAATACAATTAAAAATGTTTATCAAGTACTTTTTATAAACTTGGAGTAAATAAGCGCTAAGACAGCATGTGAATAGAAGAAAAGATTTTTAGATTTACAGTAAGATCGACTGGATTTAAGTTCCAACCACTAGATCTATAAGCACTCTGGGTAAGAGGACTTAGTTCTCTAAGACTCATCAGTGATATGAAAGAATTTATCTGTATCAACTTTCTCAATCTTATTCAAACGGCAAAGCAGAAATTATTGTATTTTTCATGAAATATCATACTATATCTGTGTATTTTCAAATAGATGTGTGTGTGTGCATTTGAAGTGCACTCTGCACTTCAAAAACATTAGTAAAATGTTTTAAAGAAATACATTTTAAGTTTTTAATATGTACTCACTAAACACTACATGCTAGTAGTCTAATGGCACATTCTTAAATTTAAGAAAATTATGGTGCGAGGGGTCAAAAGGTAAAATAATTTTTTGAGAAAATTATAGCAAATATGGCTTATTTTTTTCTTTGACTTGTAAGAAGATTCTCATTATTCAGTTCCATCAACAGATCATCTTTGGTTAAGGGCCGTCTGAGAATGTTCTGTGAAAAACTAGTGGAGAGAATCTCTCAAGTCCTTTCAACAACAAAATGGTTCCTGAAATTGGTTCTAGAAAATATTTTAAATGCTTTGTTTCCTCATTACCTTAAGCTCAAAAGTATATGCCTTTGAGAAGTTTAAATTTAAAAAAAAAATACAAACATATCAGATTGTATTTTAGAAGAAGTTTCATAGCCTTTTTGGATAAATTAATTTTGTAATGTCTCGAATAAGAGATTCCAATGGATGATTGTGTAGAATCTTCCAAGAGTTTTAGAAATTGTGTGCTTTGTTACAATGTCCAACCCAGACATCTATTCTAGTGCCTTTGCTGATCAGAATTCACTATCAACTTTGGATGCTTGCCCACTTCAAATACTCCCAAAAGTAAGGAGACATTACATCAGCGGTACTGCAGAAAGATTAATGTGCTTTGTTTGGAGATGTAAATGGTAATTACACTTATTGCATATTTCTAGTACTTAGTCTTTTTTTACCTGAATCTAAGTGAATCTAGTTGTACATTTGCATATAGTTTAATAATAATAATAATAATAATAATAACGTGTAGTTAACAGAATTCATTGGAATATAAAAAACTTAACTTGGCATTCTCCCAGCTAATTGTTTTTACAGCTTGACTTCACTTATGCATTAGCTACATTCATAAAAAGGTTTACATAAAGCAAATATTTTCATACTAAATCCCATTTTCCCACTGTTGCCCAATACTAAATCTTGAGTTGGATTTCTGTAAGAAAATGTTGGCTCCGACACATCATAAAAATTATAATTAAACATCTAAACATGTATGCCAAAGAAGAGATACATTTCATCAATTATTTTATAAAATACATTTTATCCTCTCACCTGCAATAAAAATTAAACAAATGGATTTAACAAATGGATAACCATTTGTTTCATATTTACACAATCATTTTTTAGAAATGCAGAATTTTGGGTGACTTCCATAGAAGCTGAAAGTGGAAAAATAATTTATTAGCTGGAATTGCCACATGGAAATATGCTGTCAGATAGATTCAAGCAATAGAAGTAGTATCAGATTATTGATGATAATCTTTTCAGGATCTTAAAAATATCTTCTGCTTTTGGTAATACACTTTTGACATTTTATTATAATCCATACCAGATGATTTATTAGAATTATACAGATCATTTGGAGCCAATACCATTGTCTGACTCAAAACTACTTTTCAAAGAAATGGGAAAAAGGACCTGATCAACTACCTGGATCCTTTTGCAGTATAATAAGTAACTTTTGCTAAAACAAAAGAGTACCTGGGACTTTTAGAAAACTTTTCTACTTTTAACTACAATTACCATGAGGTAATGCTAAGTAATTTAAAGTAATTTATTTTTTTCTGCACAAATCCTCTGGGGAATACTACATGGATTGCAATTATCTATGTTCTTTTTCTGTACTGCTGCAGATAATCTAGGTATGCTTTTCATCAATAAGTTAGTGTGAATTGTGTCTTATTCCAGGATGTACCCTAAGCTGAGAACATAAAAACTTTATTTTTGCCTCAGGCAAAATACCTGTACCTGAGGCACAATCATGGCAACAAGACAATATTGGTAAAAATAGGAAATCGTAACTGTTTGCCTTCCTTCTTCCTTGGCAACTAATCCATCATCCTTCTTAAACACCCTCCAATGTTTCTATGATGCTTGAGCGCCTCTTGCGCTTTTTGTTATTCCCTGTAAATAACCCTGGGCTTTGCCACCAGCTCCTCAAACCTAGGGACCATGCCACTAGCTCCAGAGTATTATGTCTGCCTGGGGGATGACCAGGAAAGAGCTACAGTTACGCTAGCAGATTTCCAGCCTTTCAATTCCCATGACTGGTGGCACTCCCCGTCAGTGCTCATACAACCCCAGGGAGAGCACTTCGTGCTCTCTAGGGACACTAACATTTGGTTCATCAATCATTTAAGAGGCCAACGCACTTCAAAATATCAGGGAATGTTCAGAAGATACATTGATAAGTTCAGATATTATGAAAATCAGTAAAAACTAACTAAATAAACCTTCAGATAAATTTAATGCAAAAATAATAATGTTAATTTAACTAAAATTTTTTAATTCTCTGTCTTATGTCTTAAAAGACATTTATATACATGTTTGGGGTTATGTTCTATCTCTGAGGACTATTTTATGACCTTCCAGTCAACCACTGTGTAGAAATCTAGTAACTCTTTTATCTTTGAAGAATGCATCTTGACCAGAGAATGTGAGAATGTCAACAAGTAATAAGAAAATAAAGAAAGTAAGTGGGTCAAGGTTGTGCTAACTGAAGCCAAGAAAAAGCCTGGGAAATGAATGAATAATAACCTCCCAAGAAACTCAAACTGAGAAGAGCAGTAGGCCGTGATAAGAATAATACCTGAGATAATTATATAGTCTAAAACTGCCCAAGATTCTAAACCTGACACAAAGGTAAAAGAGAACAGTAAAACAGCTGAAGTTACTCATTTTCATCTCAATGAGAGGAAAGATGAGAAAGAGAGAGAGAGAAAAGGCATGCAAGCAAACAAGGGTGAAAAATACTTGATGACATTAGGCATGATATTAAGATTATTCTATTACATTAGACTATTGGAACTCAACATACAGAACTTATTTGGATTTAAGAAAGATCAGACATTAAATAGTTTTATTTATGTTTTAAAATGGGGTATGTAGACAACTAGTAAGTTCAACACACTAAAAAAATCTCTTGCTGCCATTACTGATTTGGAGAAAGCCTTCCATATATTCTTAATAAGACAGGATGTCAAGCAAAATCAAAAAGTCATTCAAACCTAGCATTGTATAAGGTTCCAGAAGTATTTGAGGAAGGAACACAGAGAATTCCGAAAATATGAGACCCACATGGGAGTAAAGTAAGAATGCATTTTGAGCAAATTTCACTTATTCTTTTCGTTATTCTCCTCAAAAAGTCACACAAGAGGACCAAAGAAAAGGCTTGCAAATAAGACTCTACAACCTTATATGAAGATGATACTTCTTTGAGATAAGGAGAAATCTGCAATGTAATCTGAGACTGTAAGATTCTGAGAATGCCAAGGCAGGAGAGTGATCAAGACTGACAGGAACAGGACCATGGTAATCTCTCAGGAAGCAAAATCACCCCATACATGCATAAGAAATTCCGGCCAGAAACTGAGCACTTTAGTGCTGGTGAACTTATGATGAAGTCAACTAGATAAAGAGCTAAACTTATAATCTTAGTTGTCATCTAAGTCTTGTTTTATCAAAATGTAATTCTAATAAAATCAAAATAAGTATATTCTTTTACTTCCCAAGTTTAAGGACAGGACTCCCCTGCAAATGTTTGTGAACCCTGTATTAGACCATACAATTTCTTTAATAAAGCAAATAGTTTAGAGTAAATAATTCACATACTATTCTAGGAGCAGTGTTCTAGGAAGGCTATAAAGGGCCTGATTTCTGCTCGTACACAGGGAAAAAGGGAGTCTTATTCACTGTAGTCCTACTGTCTTGTAACTGGCATGTAATTAGCACTTAAAGAGTCCAATAATAGCTGTGAATTGAGGGAGCAAACATAGCTAATGTTTAACTTACTATATATGCCAGCATGGCATAAACAGCAACTCATCTAATCCTCACAATAACCTTAAGTTGTAAATACTATTATTATTTCCATTTTATAGCTGAGGAAACTGAAGAACACAGAGGTTAAGCAACTTGGTTCAGGTGGAACCAGGTGTCAAACAAAGGTAGACTGACTACCTCTAAACTGTATTACTACAGTCCTCTCAAGGTGAGAATGAATGATTAAGAGGGAGAAAACTAGACCAGCAAGGGCCAAGCTCTTAGCTTGTGGGAATAAAGCAAATCAGACCCCACAGCAGGGTGAGTTCAAAATAAAAGGATGGGGGGATGGGCAAAATGGGTAGGAAAAAAGAGTCAACTTTAAATTCCTTGTAACTCTGCTTCAAATTTAGCAATGTCTGTGAAAAGATAAATTTGATGTGTAAGTCACTTTTATATAATTAAGCAAATACATAATTATAAAGTATAAAATTTCATATTTATTTTACATAAGTCTCTAGAATTACTACACATATGTATATTACTTTTGGGATACACTGCTGTAAATGTTAGCTATTTCATGTTAAAAAGTTGGGAAATTACTTGGTACATAAACACATTGTATTAGTTCATAAAAAAATAAAAAGTAAAAAAATAAACAGATGGTGGGATCTGACTGAGGAAGTGCTAGGAGTGGATGAACCTAGTTATGATGGTTGCTCCAAGGACTTTTTAACATTTGGAGTGATCAATGACCCTGAGGCAGCTGCATGTTATACTGAGGACAAGCTAGATCTGTAGTTTTCATCCCTGGTTACACACTGCAATCAGCTGACTTCTACAAATCAGTAAGAGAAAGACTATTAAATCAACAGAAAAATAAGCAAAGGTTATAAACTCACAACTCACAGGAAAAAAATTACTTTTACACATACGAGAAGTTGCTCAACTTCATCCATAAAGAAATACAAATTAAAATGCCAAAAAGGTGTCATTTTTCACCTAATTATGTCGCCAAAAAACCCCAAAAGATTTCAAATAGCTTCCTCTCTAGTCTGGATTATCATAATAACCTCCTAATGGTTCTCTTAGTCGCCAAAGTGAGCCTTTCAAAACGTAAGTCAGATCATGTCTCCATTTTGCTCAAAACTCTGCAATGCTTCTACATCTCATCCAGAGTAAAAGACAGCATCCTTACAATGGCCTAATACAGCTTTACATAGGTCTGGCTCCAAACTATATCGATGACTTCAATCACACTGCTCAACACTTACTAACCCCACTCTAACCATACCGGCCTCCTTCCTGCTTCTCAAACTCACCAGACATGTTTCCATTTGCGGCCTCCACAATGGCTGATCTCTTGTTTCTCCCCCAGACACCCTCAAAGCTCACTTGCTCTCCTCCAATAGAGTCTTTGCTCACCTTCTCAATAAGATCTCTCTACTTAAAACTGCAATCTTCATCCCTTTGTTCTGCTTTACTTTTCCATTTGTCCACAGCACTTCTTACTTTTGAATCTACTATAAAACATACTTACTATATTTGTTTTTTATTCTCCATATCCTCCAACTAGAATGTAAGCTTCAACAAGGCAGAAATGTCTGTTTTATTTATTAATACATACAAAGTATGTATTTATTAATATGTATGTACATACAAATACATACAAAGTATGTATTTATTAATACATACAAAGTACCTATAAGAATGTCTCACAACACATGGCTAAAATCTATGTGCAAAGATACATACCATAACATTGTTACAGAAAAACATCTGAAACAACTAAATGTCCGTGAATACAGAATTGGTTAAATAAATTATAGAACAGCCACACAGTGGAATATTAAATAGTTCTTAAAATAAAATAAGCAGCTGTCCTGTTTTCAGTATGGCCAAGGAAGCTCTAATTGGACCAATTCTCTGCGGGAAACTATAAATTCTCAACAAAATATAAAAAAACAACCATCTGAAGGCACTGAAGAGTGAACAAAACAGGCAGATATTGGGCAGTAGTTAACACTGGAAAAAGGAACAGCACAGAATGGGTTTCTTTCTTTCTTTCTTTTTTTTTTTTTTAATTTTTAATAGTTTAAACTTGAGGGCAGGTTCTAGTCTATTCCATGTGGAGCAGCGAAGATGCCAACAGAAAACAGTCTTACTAGCTTGAAGGCCCAGAGATAACGGTTCAGAGCAACCAAGGTCAGTGGAAAATGAAGGGGAAAATCTTAGAAATAACAGATCTAGAGAGGAAGAGCCCCAAATTCTGTGTGGGGTAAAACTCTGCCCAAAATCTCTAATGCCTGAACCACACAGGTACAGGACAGACTCAAAACAACATAGCTAAGAGACTGAAATTTGAGCTGCTCCCTGATGCAAACAAATGTTTTGTTGGTAGGCTTCAGCCAAATTAACCACCTGCTTAAAAACTTTGCCATACTTCAGAGGGACATTATAGAATCTAGTTTCTATAACATGCAATTCACAAGGTCCAGAATACAACCCAAAATTACTAAACATATGAAGAAACAGGAAAAAAATGATCCATTCTCATTATAAAAGACAACCAACAGAAAACAACCCTGAAATGACCCAGATGTCTGAATTAGCATATAAATTTATTCAATTTGCAAAAATATAAAAGAATACATGCCTCTAATGAATAAATGATGGGAAATCTCAACAGAGAGCAGAAACTATAAAATAAAAGCTAACTGGACTAATGATACACTATATGTTGGCTAACTGAATTTAAATAAAAAATAAAATAAAAAGCTAACTTGAAATTCTGGAACTGAAAAATATAATATTCAAATTTTAAATTTACTAGCTACACATAGTAATAGAATGGGGATGACAAAGGGGCCAAGATTAATCAATAGAAATTATACAAACCAAAAAACAGAGAGGTGAAAAGGATGAAAAAATGAATGGGGACTTAGGGACCTGCAAGATAATATTAAAAAATCTAACAGATGGAGAGAAGTGAAAAAAAAGATGGCAGAAAAACATTAAAAGACACAAAAGCTAAAAAATCTCTTGGTATAAACAAGTTTAGTGAGCTATATTAATATAAAGAAAACCACAAAAGGCACATTATACTTGAATTGATAAAAGCCAAAATGACATTGCATGCAGGGAATGATAATTCAAATGATGGTTGACTTCCCTTTTTGTGGTGAGTTAGTGTTTATTTATTTATTAGTTATTTTTTAAATGGTTGACTTCCCATGAGAAAAAAAAATGAGATAAGAAGACCTAAGACATAAGTCATAGGACAGTGGAACATCTTTAAAGCGCTAGAAGTAACAAAGCTGTCAACTCAGAATTCTATATTCATTGAAAATATCCTTCAAAAATGAAAGCAAAATAAAGACATTTTCAGTTAATGAAAATTATAAGAATTCATTGCCAGAAGACTAGTACTACCAGAAATTGCTTAAGGAAGTTCAGGCTAAAGGGAAGTAAAGCAAAATGGAAACCTGGATCTTCAGATAGGAATGAATGCAATGAGATATAGTAAATTTGTGAATATATGTGATAGACTATTTTTTTCCTTTAATTTCTTTAAGACATTTAAGACTACTTAAGCCAAAAGTATAATATTGTGGGGCTCATAATACATGTAAATGTAATACAAACGACAACTACAGTATGGTAGATGTGCTGAGGCATTAAATAGACCTATACTGTTAAACATTCCTAAATTTTCACATGGAAGTTAGAAAAGATGATATAGCTCTTTATATACTAATATGGAATAATCTTTAAGGCAGATTTCAAATTTTTGAAAAAGAGATTGAGGATATTGTCACAGAATGATACTTTCTTAAAGTAAATATATACCCTATAGCCAGAGAAAATCCTGAAAGGATACACATGAAACTAACAAGGGCAGAATGGGTACTAGAATGCAGGGGTGGCACAATATGTGTATTAATATTCAAATTTTTAAAATAGTGTACTATATAGAATACAAAAAAGGAATAAAATAAAATACACATAAATATTAAACAGTAAAAGTTCTGAGAAGTTCTACAGTAAGAAAATGCTTAGGGGCACCTGGATGGCTCAGATGGTTAAGTGTCTGACTCTTGATTTCAGCTTAAGTCACAACCTCAGGGTGGTGAGATCCAGCCCTGCATCCAGCTCCGAGCTCAGCGGGTAGTCTGCTTGAGATTTTCTCCCTCTGCCCCTCCCCCTGCTCTCTTGCTCTCTCTCTTTCTCTCAAATAAATAAATCTTTAAAAAAAAAGAAAAAGAAAAAAATGTTTAAACTTTCCTTGATTCAGCATTTCCCAAACCTCTATGACTAGAAGAAACGGACTCCCCTCCTTTTTTCAAATAACAGCCATTCTATCCCAAGAGAGACTAGTATTGCAGGTACTGATTTTTTTAAATCACTTTTTGATTAATTAAGCCAACTAAATACAGTAAGAATATTACTTGATTCATTTGAAATACCGTTTTTAAAAAAGACTTAAGAGTAACTGCAAAAATAACTACAATTTCACTGGCAGTTAAACACAGTTACATCCACTAAAATTCTAGACTTAATATTTTCCAAAACATTCTTTTTTTTTTTTTTAAAGATTTATTTATTTATTTATTCGACAGAGATAGAGACAGCCAGCGAGAGAGGGAACACAAGCAGGGGAGTGGGAGAGGAAGAAGCAGGCTCAGTGCGGAAGAGCCTGATGTGGGGCTCGATCCCACAACGCTGGGATCACGCCCTGAGCCGAAGGCAGACACTCAACCGCTGTGCCACCCAGGCGCCCCTCCAAAACATTCTTAAATGTTGTCACTATCCCATGGTTTGTTTATTTTAAAAACTCTTCATTGGGTACCTCTGACATTCCTGGGCAAACTGAACGAAATTAACCACTTTCAAGAACACAAAAACTATTTGTTGAACATACAAATGATTTCCAGAAGAAAATGCCACAATATATTTTTTTAATTCCTAAAAATTGGTATGAATTATAACTGTTGTTTTGGTGCAAAAGCAAAAAAAAAAAAAAAAA